>NW_016107469.1:4546331-4571201 GCF_001604975.1 Cebus imitator
AAAAGGTAGTTCATCATGACCAAGTGAAATTTCTCTATGGAATGCAAGAATGGTTCGACACAAGCAAACAATCAATTATTTGATACATCATATTAGCATTTACGTTGATACTGAAAAAACGTTTGATAAAATTTAGCATCTCTTCATGGTAAAAACCTTCGAAAAACTGGGGCTAGATACCTCAACACAACAAAAGTCATATATTACAAAACCATAGTTATGCTTCTGTAACCATAACTAATGATATGGTTTGGGTCTGTGTAGGAAAAAATTGAAAGCATTTCCTTCAAATTGATATGGTTTAGATCTGAATGGGGAAAACTGAAAGCCTTTTCTCTGAGATTGAAAACACAACAAGGATGCCCACTTTCACCATTGTTATTGAACATAATACTGGAACCCCTAGCTAGAACAATCAGACAAGAGAAGGATATAAAGGGCATCCAAATTGCAAAGGATGAAATCAATTTTTTGTTGTTTGAAGATGATATGATTTTATATTTGGAAAAACCCAAAGACTCCACAAAGGCAACTATTAGAACTAATAAATTTAGTTAAGTTGCAGGATACAAAATCAATATACACAAATTAGTAGCATTTTTATATGCCAATGGTAAAAATTGTGAAAGAGAAATTATAAAGTAATTCTAATCACAATAGTCACAAATAAAATTAAATATCTAGGAATTAAAAAAAGGTGTGAAAGATCTCTATATTAATGAAAACTATAAAACACCAATAAAAAATTGAATAGGAAACCAAAGAAGTGAAAAAATATTCCATTTTCCTGGATTGGAAAAATCAATATTATTGAAATGTCCATGCCACCCAAAAACATCTACAGATTTCGTGTAACCCTTATCAAAATACCAAATACATTCTTTACAGAAAATGAAAACACCAACTTAAAATTTATATGCAGTCACAAAAGATTCAGAATAGTCACTGCTATGTTAAGTAAACAACAACAAGCTAGGGGTATCAAATTACCTGATTTCAAATTATACTGCAGAGCTTATAGTAACCAAAACAAAATTGTACTGACATAAAAACAGACACATAGACCAATGAAAAAGAATAGATAACCCATAAACAAATCCACAAACCTGCAGTAAACTAATTTTTTCAAAGGTGCCAAGAACATGTGCTGGAGAAAAGACAATCTCTTTAATAAATGTGCTGGGAAACCTTGACATCCATATGGAGAAGAAGGAAACTTGAACCGTAACTCTCGTGGTATACAAAAATAAAATGTTATCCCTCCCCAATCCCCCCACCCCCTGTTATCCCTCCCCTACCCCCCTCACCTCCTGACAGGCCCTGGTGTGTGATGTTCCCCTCCCTGTGACCATTTGTTTGGGGGATGAATGCAGCAAACTGCTATGGCACGTGTATGCCTATGTAACAAATCTTCGTGTTCTGCAAATGTGCCCCAGAACTCAGGAACTTAAAGTATAATAATAATATTAAAAAAGTAAATAAGTTCAAGCAGAAGCCATAGGGAAAAAGCAGGATAAAAATAATAAAATTGATTAAATACTTAAATCTAAGATCTCAAACTTTGCAATTACTACAGGAAAACTTTGGAAAAATTCTCCAGAACATCAGTCTGTGCAAAGATTTACTGAGTAATACACAAGCACAGGCAACCCAAGCAAGTATAGGCAAATTGGATGACATCAATGTAAAATGCTCCCACATAGCCGAGGAAATAGTCAACAAAGTGAAGAGACAACCCATTGAAAGGGAATAAATATTTACAAATTCTCCAACTAGCAATGGATTAGTAACCAGTATATACATAATGGTTTTATATTGTATATATACATACATGTATATAAAAGGAACTCAAACAGCTTTATAAGAAAATATCTAATAATTCAATCAAAAATGAGCAAAAGATTTAAATAGACATTTCTCAGAAAAAGACATATGAATGGCATGCAGGCATATGAAAAGGTGCTCACCATCACTGATTATCAGAGAAATGCAAATCATAACTGCAATGAGGTTTCATTTCATCCCAGGTAAAATGGCTTATATTCAAAAGACAGGCAGTAACAAATGCTGGCAAGGATGTGGAGAAAAAAGAATTCTCATACACTGTTGATCGGAATGTAAATTACCACAACCACTATGAAGACACAGTATGGACACTCCACAAAAAACTAAAAATAGAGGTACTGTATGATCCAGCAATCCCACTGCTGGGTATACCCCGCAAAATAAGGAAAATCAATATGTAAAAGAGATATCTGCATTCCCACGTTTGTTGCAGTACCATTCACAATAGCCAAGATCTGGAGGCAACCTAAATGCCATCAAAAGATTAATGGATAATAAAATGGGGAACTTATACAAAATGGTGCATAAAAAATGAGATTCAGGCATTTGTGAGAACATGGATGGAGCTAGAGATAATTATGTCAAGTAAAATAAGGCACAGAAGGAAAATCATCTCATGTTTTCACTTATTTGTTGGATTTAAAAATAAAAATAATTGAACTGATGGACAGAGAGAGTAGAAGGATGGCTACCAGATACTAAAAAGAGTGACTGATAGATTTCATATTAGATGAGTGATATGGTTTGGGTCTGGGTCCTCACCCAAATTGCATGTGGATTTTTAACCCCAAAGCTAGTAGCGGGGTCTAGTGGGAGGTGATTGATTCATTGGGGTGGATTTTCTCCTTGCTGTTCTCATGACAGTGAGTGACTTCTCATGAGATCTGGTTGTTTAAAAGTTTGTAGAACTTCCCTCTTCTCCTTCTTTCTCCTGCTCTGACCATGTAAGACATGTCTCCTTCATCCTCACCTTCTCCCATGATTTTAAGTGCCTGGAGGCCTCCCAAACCATGATTCCTGCACAGCCTACAGGACAGTGAGTTAATTAAATCTCTTTTCTTTGTAAATTATCCAGTCTCAGTTCCTTAGAGCAATGCAAGAATGGACTCACATTGCTCAATACAGATAATCAGAGGCAGAAAGTCAGACATTCCTATAAATATACCTGAAAATGTGGAAGCCACTTTGGAACTTAGTAATGGGCAGAGGCTGGAACAGTTTGGAGGGCTTAGATGACAGGAAAATGAGGGAAAATTTGGAACTTCATTGAGACTTATTAAATTGTCGTAACCAAAATACTGATAGTGATATGGACAAAGAAGTTCAGGCTGAGGTGGTCTCCGATGAAGGTAAGGAACTTACTGGGAACTGGAGTAAAAGTCATTCTTTCTATGCTTTTGCAAAAAGTCTGGAAGCATTGTGCCCCTACTCTAGGTATCTATGGAACTTTGAAGTTGGCAGAGATGATTTATAGTATCTGGCAGAAGTTATTGCAAAGTGTTCAAGAGTGACTGGCAGCTTCTAACAATATGTTCTCATATGCGGTAGTAATGTAATGATCTGAAACTGGAACATATATTTAAAAAGGAAGTACAGCATAAAAGTTCGGAAAATTTGCAGTCTGAACAAATTGTCAAAAAGAAAAAAAAAATTTCTGGGGAAGAATTTAAGCCTGTAGAGAAATTTGCATAAGTAAAGAGGAGCTAAATACAAATAGCAAAGACAATGGGGAAAATACCTTGAAGGAACTTCAGAAACCTTTGTGGCAACCCCTCCTCCCATCTCAGACCCCCAGGCCTAAGAGGATATACTGGTTTTGTGGGCCGGGACCAACGCTCTGCTGCACTGCACATCCTTGGGACACTGTTCCCTCTATCCCAGTTACTTCAGCTCCAGCTGTGGCTCAAAGGGCCCCAGGTACATCCAGGCCACTGCTTTAGAGGATGCAAGCATATGGTGTTAAACCTGGGGGTGCACAGAGGACAAAAGCTGAGGCTTAGAAGCCACTACCTAGATTTCAGAGGTTATACAGAAATTCCTGGATGTACAGGCATAAGTCTGCTGAAGGGCCAGAGCCCTCATGGAAAATCTCTGCCAGAGCAGTGTGAAGAGGAAATGTGGGATTGGAGCCCATGCAGAGTCCCCACTGGAGCACTGCCAAGTGGAGCTATAAGAAGAGGGCAACCATCTTCCAGACTCCAGAATAGTAGAACTGCCAACAGCTTGCACTGTGCACCTGCAAAAGCCACAGACACAGTGCCAGCCCAAGGAAGCAGCTAAGGTGGCTTAAACCAGAAGAGCCACAGGAGTGGAGATGTCCAAGGCTTTGGGAGCACACACCTTGAATTAGTGTGACCTGGATGTGAAACACAGAGTCAAAGAAGATCATTTGCAGTTTTAAGATCTGATGAATGTCCTGCTGGGTTTCAGACTTGCATGGAACCTGGTGCCCCTTTGTTTTGGCTGATTTGTCCCTTTTGGAATGGGTGTATTTACCCAATACCTGTATTCCAATTGTATTTAAAAAGTATTAACTTGCTTTTGATTTTACAGGCTATAGGCTGAAGAGACCTGCTTTGTCTCAGTTGAGACTTTAGACTTTGGACTTTTGAGTTAATGCTGGAATGAATGAAGACTTTGGGGGACTACTGGAAGACATAACTGTGTTTTAAAATGTGAGAAGGATATGAAATTTGGGAAGGACCAGGGGTGCAATGATAGGGTTTGTGTCTGTGTTCCTGCCCAAATCTCATGTCAAGTTATCATTATAATGTTGAAGGAGGGACTCGGTAAAAGGCGACTGGATCATGGGTGTGGATATGCCCCTTGCTGTTTTTGTGACAGTGAGTAAGTTATCACAAGACCTATCTGTTTAAATGTGTATGTGTATCTCTGTTCTACCTTTTCCTGCTGCTTTGACCATGTATGATGTACCTCTTTCATCTTCACCTTCCACCATGATTGTAAGTTTTTTGGGGCCTTCCAAGCCATGCTTCCTGCCTGAAGAACTGTGAGCCAATTAAACCTCTTTTTTTCATAAATTACCCAGTCTTATTTTTTATAGCAATGTGAGAATGAACTAATACGATGTGACAGAGAGGCAGAAAGAATGACTTGGAGGATTTTGGCCTGAACAGATAGGTGATTAGATGTTATTTACTATGCTGGACAATGCTTTAGGGTAAGGAAGATTTTATTGTTGTTTTTTGTTTATGTGTGTGTGGCAGTGGAATAATAAATTTACAAGGAGACTCTTCCAGCCCTTCTAAAATCTTTGTAAGCATGTCTCCATATGAAATCTCATCTTTTAAAACAAACAAACAGAAAAAACCCACATAAACAAAAAGAGTATTTGTGTTCCAAAAGTGTAAAGAGAATTATATAGATCTATTTTCCTATGAAAATATTGTATGAAAACAGAACTCTACCAAATTCTGGAATGGAGATTAAAAACATATTAAGACCCAAGAAATATACACTAAAATTATACTACATAAAAATGTGTATGTTTGTGTATATATATATACATATACTACATAAATATGTGTGTGTATATATATACATATACACATATATATACATATATTTCTCAGTCATATTGTGATATGGTTGGGCTTTGTATCCCCATCAAAATCACATCTTTAATTATAATCTCCATAATCCTCATGTGTCAGGGGAGAAAACGGGTGGAGGTAATTGAATCATGGGGGAAGTTTTCCCCATGCTGTTCTTGTCATAGTGAGTAAGTTCTTAACAAGATCTGATGGTTTTATAAGGGGCTCTTCCTGCTGCCTTGTGAAGAAGATGCCTTGCTTCTCCTTCACCTTCCACCATGATTGTAAGTTTTCTGAGGCCTCCCCAGCCATGTTGAATTTTCAGTCAATTAAACCTCTTTCCTTTAGAAATTACTCAGTCTCAAGCACTTCTTTATAGCAGTATGAAAATGAACTAATACGTATTGTAATTACCTAATGGGCTTATCTTGCCTGCTGCTCAGATAAAGCTGATTAACCAAGAAAGGGGAATGGCAACAGAGAAAGAGTTGAGCTAGCTAAATAAGAGACCAGAGTTTTATTATTGCTCAATTAATCCTCCAAGAAAATTCAGAGTCTAGGGTTACTTAAGTATAGTTTGCACCGCATATTCTCACTGGTAAATGGGTGTTGAACAATGAGAACACGTGGACACAGGGAGGGGAAACATCACACACTGGGGCCTGTAGGGGATGGGGGGCTAGGGTAGGGTTAGCATTAGGAGAAATACCTAATATAGATAACATGGCGATGGACGCAGCAAACCACCCTGGCACGCCTATACCTATGTAAGAAAACTGCAGGTTCTGCACATGTACCCCAGGACTTAAAGTATAATAAAAAGTTTTTAAAAATTAAAAAAAGAATAGTTTGGTTGGCAAGGGGTTAGGAAATGTGGAATCCTGATTGGTTGTACTGGGGATAAAATCATAGGATGTTGAAACTGCCCTCTTACACTGGGTTGGTTCCCGAGGGTGGGGAGCATGGGATAAAAAACCGAATGAACCGTTTACCATTCTGAGTAACACCAATAGATCCACCAAAATGTAAGGTCTGTAAACTACCTTAAACAGCAATCTTAGATTTTATAATCGTAATGTTATCTATAGGGGCAGTTGTGACATTAGGAATCTTTTAGCCTCTGGCTGCATGACTCCTAAGCCATAATTTCTAGTCTTCTGGCTAATTTGTTAGTTTTATAAAGGCAGTTTTGTCCTCAAGCAAGGAGGGGATGTGTTTTGGATAGGGGCTGTTACTTTTTTTTTTTTTTTTAAGTTAAACTATAAACTGAATTCTTCCCAAACTTAAGTTGGGCTACACCCAGGTATGAACGAGGGGAGTTTGGAGGTTGGAAGCAAGATGGAGTTGAAAAGGCCAGACTTCTCTAACTACCATAATTTTTTCACTGTTAAAATCTTTGCAAAGACATTTTCAATGTACCCACACTGCACAAGTAATAGTCAACAAATAAATTACTTAAAAAAATAAGTTCTCACTGTTGTTACTGGGTGTAGGGTTAATCCAATCTATATTAAATAGCTATGACAAAATGGAAATGGATGAAAGAAATGATAGAGTGGTGAGCAATATGTCCAACAGAAGCTAACCTAGCATGTAACACATACTACATGTTCAATAAATATTTGTTTTACTTTAGTTTCCCTTACATAGATAATGCTTTCAATAGTAAGGGTAAAAAAATCTATACAAAGGTTTTGATTCAAGGAAAAAAAAAAAGATCTTCAAGGCAATAAAATTCTTTATACACGGATGCATAAATGCAAACTATTTGTTTAAATGATATGGCTTGATTTATAAATTTTATGTTCACCCTGTATTTTGAAGCCAACACATTTTAAGGGCAGAAGAAAGGATTCTGAAAGAAGTATAGGAAAAGGGTGGGTGGCATAGTGTTTCCTAAATGGAAAATATTTTTAATCTGTTCTATCTACCGGGTGTGGAAAGTGTATTTCTGACTAGAATTTCTCGATTTGCTTTTCAATTTATGCATTTAAGCAATATTCTTTCTACCATACTACGTCAAATTGAAATTTGACATATTAAATGTTCTTTGTTTTTTATATTATATAATGGTCAATAGAGTTGTGAACTCAGATAAACCATAGAAATGCCTGGAAACTCTCTGTATATGTGAGAATGCTTATAATACCATGTTATTACTCAATATTCATTTCCCTGGAGTTTCCTGCTAATTGACTCTCAAATCATTAAGAAAAGAGTAGTCATTAGTTAGATTGTACTTTTATTTTCTCGATATAATTGCTTAAATGTGTCACTTATTATTTGCTTAAGGGTAAGATCAAATAAAATATTTTTTTCACTTTTCCTGATGACCCAGTTCTGGAAACTTCAAGTCTATGCAAATGTAGTGTTTATAACAAATTGTTTTAGACAAGCACCTTTTGAAATAGATGCAATCAATTTCAGCCTTTAGTAATTTTGAGATATTAGGATGTCTGGCATAGCACTAATGAAATAGAGCTACTTATAGTCAAATCTTATTTCTGATGCTTCTAAATGAGAACTTAGAGCTTAACATAATAGACAATTTAGCATATAAATGTTTCCCATAAAAGCAAGATGTTGGTAGTTCAAAACAGTAAATGCTAACCTTCAGGCAAGCTGTTAGTGAGGTGTAAAAGGCCCTTGAAATTTTAATGAATTAGCTTATTCTAAGAATTTCCTATACAGAGTGTCTTTTCTGATTTTATCCATTCCTGCTCTAATGCCCAACTACAGAAGGAAAAATTCAAAAAGTTCATCCTGAATAATTGAACTTTTCATTGGATTATTTTCACAAAAGATTTAATGCACTCTTTTCTCCTTAGCATTTATGTTTGCACCTGTCATCTATTCTGATAACTCTTGAAGCTCTAGTGCCAGTTTATTCCCTAGGACCAAGAGGAGGAATGAATTATCTTTCTGAACTTGGAGAGCCACTTTCAGTACAAGCGTAACACAGTATTTTTATAATCCAAATAACATAAAGATGGCTGTATTTCTTCCTCATTTGTCTAAGCAGATATATATCATGGTCACATCTACCCAGGAAACCTCTGCTAGTTGCTGTAACCCTCAGGGGAGATAAAAATGTCTGGTAGTGGATTTCATTGAAATGGAAACCCAGTTTAAAGTGGACTTAATCAAGTCTCCGGAGGAGATTCTTCTACTGATCTTTGTCTATGTCTTCAGCTATCTTCTTCTCCATGGTCTTCGACTTCGTAAATTTAAATACTCTCTCAACTTTACTCTTTTCCCACTTTGCCCCTCTTTACTTTTTCTTTCTTTTTCTGTTTTCTATTCACTCCCAGAGTGCTTCAGTTATCCCCATAAAATTGATCCCAAATTGTATATCAAGGCTTCCTCATAATTTGAGCGTTGGAAACCATTTTTAATGCCTCATACATGATTAATTAATAAAGTCAACATTTTAAAAACTTAACATATCATCTTTTATTTTTCTCTTTTTTTAAATACATTTTTTCAACTTTTATTTTCTATTCAGGGGGTACAAGTATAGGTGTGTTACTCCAGTATATTGCCTGTATTGCATAACGCTTAGGTGTGGTTATGTATGATCCCACCACCCAGGTACCGAACATAGTACCCAATAAGTAGTCAATAAGTAGTTTCTCAACCATGGCCCCCTGCCTTATAATCCCCATTTCTATTGTTGCCATCTTTGTATCCATGAGTACCCAATATTTACCTCCCACTTATAAGTAAGAACATGTGGTATTTGGTTTTGGACTTAATGTAACAGCTTCCAGCTGCATCCTCCATGTTTCTGCAAAGGACATGATTTTATTATTTTTATGGCTGCATAGCATTCCATGGTATATGTGTACCACATTTTCTTCATCCAATCCACCGTCAATGGGAAGGTTGATTATATGTGTTTGCTTTTGTGAAAAGTGTGACAATGAACATGTAAGTAATTTGTGTTTTTTGTATAACAATTTGTTTTCTTTTGGATATATACCCAATAATGAGATTGCTGGGTTGAATGGTAAATCTATTTTAAGTTCTTTGAGAAATATCCAAATTGCTTTTCACAGTGATTGAACTAATTTACATTTTCACCAAAAGTGTAAAAGCATTCCCTCTGCAGTCTCACAAACATGTTTTATTGTTGTTGTTTTTTGTTTTGTTTTGTTTTGACAGAGATTCACTCTGTCAACCAGACTGGAATGTAGTGGCATGATCTCAGTTCACTGTAACCTTCGCTTCCCAGGTTCAAGCAATTCTCCTGCTTCAGTCTCCTGAGTAGCTAGGATTACATATGTGTGCAACTACATCTGGCTAATTTTTGTATTTTTAGTAGAGGCAGGGTTTCACCATGTTGGCCAGGCTGGTGTTGAACTCCCAACCTCAAGCGATCCACCTGCCTCAGCATTCCAAAGTGCTGTGATTACAAGCATGAGCCACTGCACCTGGCCTTGTTGTTTTTTGACTTTTAGTAGTAGCCATTTTTGACTGGTGTGAAATAATATCTTATTGTGGTTTTCATTTGCAGATCTCTGATAATCATTGATGTTGAGCATTTTTTCTTGTCTGCTGGCTGCTTGTATGTCTTATTTTGAGAAATGTCTGTTCACGTCATTAGCCCATTTTTTATGGTTTTTGGTCTTTTGCTTGTTCAATTGTATAAATTCCTTATAAATTCTAGATATTCGATCTTCGTCAGATACATAGTTTTTAAATAATTTATTCCATTCTCTAGGTTGTCTGCTTACTCTGTTGATAGTTTCTTTTGCTGTGCAGAAGCTGTTTAGTTTAATTACATTCCATTTGTCATTCTTTGTTTTAGTTGCAAACAATTTACAGGACTTAATCATAAATTATTTCCCAAGGCTGGTCCAGAATGGTGTTTCCTAGGTTTTCTTTTAGGATTCTTACAGTTTAAGGTCTTAAATTTAAATATTTGATCCATCTTGAGTTATTTTTTGTGTATGTTATAGGGAAGGGGTTGATTCTCATTCTTCTGAATATGGCTAGCCAGTTATACAAGCACAATTTATAGAACAGGGAGTCCTTGTTTATCATTTACTCTCGAGGACTTTGTCAAACATCAGATAGCTATAGGTGTGCAGCTTTATTTCTGGGTTCTGTATTTTGTCATTGGTCTATGTGCCAGTCTTTGTAGCAGTAGCATGCTGTTTTGTTTACTGTAGCCTTATAGTATAAAGTCTGGTAATGTGATATCTTTGGCTTTCTTTTTTCGCTCAGGGTTCCTTTGGCTAACCAGGCTCTTTTTTGGTTTCATATAAATTTTAGAATAGTTTTTTTTCCGAATTCTAGTTCTATGAAAAATGTCATTGGTAGTTTGATAGAAATAGTGTTAAATCTGTACATTGCTTTGGGCAATATGGACATTTTAATTATATTGATTTTTCTTATCCATGAACGTGAAATATTTTTGCATTCATTTGCAGCACCTATGTATTGTAGTTCTCCTTGTAGAGATCATTCACCTCCAGATTGCAAGGGACTCAGGAGAGGGTTGAAAATCAACACAAAAAAAGTTCTAAAGCAATCAGGAAAATGAAGGAAAAGATAGACATTTTTAAAAAGGAATTCATCAGAGCTTCTGGAATTGAAAAACTAATTAAGAAATTTCAAAATACAATTGAATTCTTTACCAATAGACTATATTTTTACAGTCCTAGGTTCACAGCAAAATAAAGTGGAAGGTACAGAGAGTTCCCATATACTCACTGTGCCACATATGCACTCTCTCTACCGTTATCAATATCCTCCATCACAGTGACACATTTGTTACAGTTGATGAATGTACATTAAAACATCACTATCACCCAGAGTACATAGTTTAAATTAGGGTTAACTCTTGGTGTTGTGCATTCTATGGGTTTGGGAAAACTTATTATGACATGGTTTCATCATTTTAGTATTTTATTGAGTAGCTTTACTGCCCTAAAAATTATCTGTGCTCCACCTATTGATGCCCCCCTGCCCTCTAACTCCTTGAAACCACTAATATTTTACCATATCAGTAGTATTGCGTTTTCCACATGTTAGACTCATAAAACATGTGGGAATCATAGAATATGTAGCCTTTTCAGGTTGGCCTCTTTCACTTAGTATTACACATTTATGTTTTTTCCATGTCTTCTCATGGCTTAATAGCTCATTTATTTTTAGCCTTGGACAATATTCCAATGTATGCGTGTGTCACAGTCTATTCATCCATCTACTGAAGAACATCTTGGTTGCTTCTTAGTCCTAGTAATCATGAACAAATACACTTATAAACATCCATGGACAGGTTTTTGTGTGGATATACATTTCCAACTCTTTGGGTAAATACCAAGGAGTGTGATCGGTAGATCATATGATAAGAATATGTTTACTTCGCCAAACCATCTTCCTAAGCGGTTACACAATTTTGCATTCCCATCAGCAATGAATGAGAGCTCCTGTTGGTCCCCATGCTCACCAGCATTTGGTGCTATCAGTGTTCTGAATTTTGGCCAATCTAATATGTGTGTAGTGGTATCTCATTGTTGTTCTACTTTGCATTTCCCAAATGACATATGATACAGAATATCATTTCATGTGCTTATTTGTCATCTGCATACCTTTTTATTGAGATATCTGTTAAGATCTTTATCAATTTTTGGTGAGATCATCTTTCTTTAAAAACCAGTAAATAACAGTATAGTGCCAAGCAGTGTTCTAGATGCTTTACATAAATTAAGGTGTACATTCTTGCAACAACCTTTTGAAGGTACTGTTTCTTAACATCATTCCTTTTTTAGAGATTGAAAATGGAGCCACAGAAAGTTTTAGTGACTGTGATTTGAGATTGAGCAATAGTGCTACAGTTCATGGCCTTAACTGCTTTGCTGTAGTTCATGATTTGCCTTATCATTTTTTTAACTGATTTTATTGTCATGTTCTCACACCAATCCTTATAATAATTAAAAAAAATTTTTTTTTCACACCTCACCACCCTTCTCACATCAAACCCGTTGCAAGTACCCAAGTTTTGTACCTCTACCACTTCAGATTTGTTTTCTTTTTTTTTTTTTTTTTTTTTTTTTTTTTTGAGTAGTGGGACTTCTTTTCCTGGCTTCACTTTTCCTCTACTCCAATTTAGGGCTTAAGAGATTAATGTTTCTATAGCACAGTTCTAATGCACCTTCTCCTTTTTATTTACCATAGAGTGGAAAAAGACTTTCAATCTTGAATTTATGGTTCTCCACAATATGGGCCCTAACTACTTTTCTAAGATTATTTATTATATTTCTAATACACAAGCTCCATATATCAGCCATACTGAACTATTCATTCCTGTGTGGAAACCTCATCATTGAAGTGTATTCCTCATTTCAGAGCTCTTCATTTTCTGATCCTCATGTACATAAATATAATCTCTTCGTTAATTCTTGACTTTGTTAATTACAACATAGCCACTAACACTATGTATCACCAATATGCAGGGTCATTCATGATCATTTTAGGTATCAAAATTAACAAATTGACTGATATATAAAAAGTGTTATTTGGTGGTAAAAATATAAATTAAAAATTAAAAAAAGAAAAATAAATGATCATGAACCAATGAAATATTCAACATTGTTTGTAATAAAATAAATTTCTGTTAAAACAATTGGCAAGGGTATATGAAAGAGTCAGCCCCATAAACTTATGATGGTACTCACCATCTAAATTGGCTCAGCCTTTTGGAAATTAATTTATCAATCTGAAACAAAAGATTATAATGACAACTAAAGAAGAAATGTGTAAATATCCACCAGTATGACAGTCACCAAATTAAACATGGTATATATATTTCATTCAATGTTATACAACATTTAAAAATAACAAACTATACTTATATGTACTGAAATTAAAAGGTCTCTGAGGTAGATTGACAAGTGGAAAAGCCAAGTTGCATAATGAAACACATCATATTTGTATCAATATATAGAGACAAAATATCTGGTACTCTGTTACTATGATTGCATATATTGGTATATAAACACACAAAAAATCTTGCATTGTTGAAATTATATTCTAAAATGCTTATGCACTTTGTTGTGGTTGATCCTATTCAGGATGACTTTTTGGGCGGATAATCATGAAATACACAAAAATGCATGTATGTTTATCGTTAAATTATAATAACCTTAAGGTCCAGTATTGAAACAATGTTGATATGGTTTGGCTGTGTCCCTACCCAAATCTCATCTTGAATTCCCACATGTTGTGGGAGGGACCTAGTGAGAAGTAACTGAATAATGGGAGCAAGTCTTTCCAGTGCTGTTCTGTAGATACTGAATAAGTCTCATGAGATTTAATGGTTTTAAAAAGAGCAGCTCCCCTGCACATGCTCTCTCTATTTGCCTGCTGCCATTCATGTAAGATGTGACTTGCTCTTCCTTCTGCCATGATTGTAAGGCTTCCCTAGCCATGCAGAACTGTAAGTCCAATTAAACCTCTTTCCTTTGTAAATTACCCTGTCTCAGGTATGTCTTTATCAGTAGTGTGAAAACAGACTCATACAAATGTTAAATGAATTTTAGTACATTCTTTTTGTGCTTTAAAAGTTATACTTTTGCAAACTATTTAATGTGAGTGTTTATAATATAATGCTATAAAACTATGGTTTAGTTTATATCTCCACTGTCAAATACATAGCATGGCACTGTTGAATAAATTTTGAGTGAATAAATTTTCATGTCTTGTATTTTAATTGGAAAAAGGAGAGAAAGTGTGCATGCTTAGAATTTAGAAAAAAGTTAACTAAAAATTTAACAGTAATTATTAATGGATTTGGGGCATAAGGATATATTTTCAATATTGCCTCATTCATACACATGTTTCTTTCAGAAATGGCCATTTGTTGTCGTAGACAAAATAGTGGTTTTACAAATGTGCCCACATCCTAATTCTCAGAACCTGTTAATATCTGTCTACTTGGTAAAATAAACTTTATAGATGCGATTATGGGTAAAAACATATTGGTATGTAGATTATCCTAGATTATAGAGATTTGCTCCACCTAGTCTTTACAAGTGAAGAACCTTCTCCTGCTATGGTGAAAGAGAAATCTGTGACAATGTAAAAAGGGTCAGAGAGACATTATATTGCTGGCTGTAAAGAAACTGAAAGGGACCGTCAGCTCAAGGAATGTGGATGGTCTTCAGAAGCTGGGAATAGCAAAGAAATTGTTCTTTTCTGGAGCCTCCATAAAGGGATGCAGCCATGCCAAAAACTTGATTTTAGCTCAATGAGAACAATGTCAGATTTCTGACCTAAAGAACTAGAAGATAATAGACTTATATTGTTTTAAGATTGTAAGTTCATGGTAATTTCTTATGGCTGCAATAAAAAGCCAATGCATTTCTGAATAAAAAATGCCTAATAGAGATATCCCCCCAAAAAATCTCTAATTCCACACATAGATATAACTACTGTAACAGTATGATACATACATATACTTCAAGTCATTTTCATACCTATATAGATATACATATGACACATCGCAGTAGTTAAAGGCAACTTCATTTTTCTTGTTGCATAGGTCAAGTTCTTTAAGGTGGTCATTGAATTTTTCTTCCCTTTTCACATACCATATTTGATTAATCAGGTATAACTTGTAAGAATCTAACCACTCCCATCGTTTCCCTACACTACCTAGTCAAAACCACCATTATTCTCTCATCCAGATTATTTTTCTGTAGCCTCTGAATGCTTCTCCCTGAATCCATACTTGCTCTTTTACAGTCTATTCATCACATTGTCCCAGAATGATCCTTTACAAGATATAGGTTAGTCACCTGCAAAAAATGGCCCCTCTCACTCAGATTAAGAACTAAATTCCTTACAGTGGCTTACAGGCCCTGTAAAGATAACAGCCCTCAGCTGCTTCTCCCATCACATATTCTATTACTCTCGCTGTTGGTCAGTCACCTCCAAGCATAACATGTTCCATGTTTTGTTACCCATGTATCAATCATGTTTGCAAAACAGGAATTTTTATTTTGATTCTTTTGTCTATAGCATTTTCCTAAAGATGTCTTTGTGAGTCACTGTCATGTCTCTGAGGTTCGCGCTCGAATATTATCCTATCAGAGTAGCTTTCTCTGAACTTCCTATATAAAATAACACCACCTTTTTTGTCAGTGAGCCGGTTCAGGTTCTTGCCTTCACCACACAAAAGAATTTGAGAAATAAATTGAAAGTAAAGTAAGCAACGAAGGTTTATTGCAAGGCAAATGTACATTCTGAAAGCAAAGTCCAAGTGGGCTACTTGAGAATGAGACAGCACCAACTGGCACTAGGGAAACTCCACATATCGGAATCTTACATGATTATTTATAAAGAGGCAAGAAACAAGTGCTGCTGTAATATTAAGCATGTTGTGGGTGGTTTTCAGGCCCACATGTGCCATGGCTGTACATAATAGTACATATATCTCATTAGCATCTTAATTCTCCACCCAAAGGTGCATTTTTTACTATTGGAATGAACATCAGTTAGCCCAAAGACACTAATCATATGTTAGCGTACTTGCGCAAATCTGAGAATTTTCTCTTCTGCTCCTCTTCTTTCTCCTTGCTGTAGGATGTTCTAACCACAAGCCCTTGATGCAGTTTGTGACTGTCAGGCGGCTGGTTTTCTCCATCAATTTGACGTGTTTCTGATGACATTCACTCGGGGTGGCTGGCAAAATACTAAATATTAGGGAAAGTTATAGATTGTAATCTCAAACTTTTTGGAAGGCCAGAAGGTTTTATTGAGGCATGCTGAAGGCAGCCACCACATTTACATTAGCATAGAAAAGAAATAGAGACAATCAAAGGCCTTCCCAGTTTAAGTACATTTACCCCACATCCCTTTGTCTCCATGCTAACTGTTTACTTATGTAAATTTTGTGCTGGTTGGTCTTCTCACTGGAGAGATCAAAGGGGAATTACTGACTAATAGGGTTTACTCTGGGCCTGCACCTAAAGCTTTTATCCGTCGTAAAACCATTCTTGTAACCATGTAAATTATCCACAAGTGTGTTAACGTAGAACCTCTGTTGTAAAATCTTGACTGAAAAAATGTAATGATGGAGAGGGAGTCTTGGTTGATTGCTTGCCTTTCGCCCGCTGAAAACAGCCAATGGCTATCCCTAGCCCACTTGTATCACTGTAATGGTATGAGAGTGCATTCATTCATCCATTGCAGCCAACAAAGGTAGCTGCAGGCCAGACCTCCACAAGTAGTGATCAACATCTCATGTTCCTTGCTTTTGTCCAAGGGCGGCTAGGACCAGCCTAGGTAATCTACCTCATTATCACCATAGTCTCCACCTGTTTACGTGCTTTATTTTTCTTCATGACACTCACCATGCTTTGTAATAAATTATATACATTTCAGGCATTTTATATGAAATTTTATATAAAATTATATTTTATATGCGTACACATGAACTTTTCGAAGTGTGCAACATTGTCAATAACATAGACATTTGTCTCAAATTTTTGGAAGAACTTGTGAATACGTATATGAAATGATCTCTTCCTAATACTTTCGTTATATGTACTTTTTTTTAGTTTGGGACTATTTCATCAAATGCCACCATGAACACTCTTGTTTATGTATTCTGGTACACATAGGCATGTGTTTCTATTGCATGTATATTTAGACTCACTCATTTACTTTATATACTCTGGCCTCCTTCTACATAGACTTTTATCTTTAATACTTTTTCCCACACAAAGCCTGTTTTACTAGATAATGGTATATTTATATTTCAATATATATTTGGTATTATATGTCGTTTAAATTACTATCTTATTTTATTTTTCTTTGAATTTTTAATTTTCTGTGTTAGTTGTTTTTTCTTAGACTTGTGCCTCTATTCAAAATTATAAAACTTGTTTGAGATGGGTGCAGTGGCTCACACCTGTAATTCCAGCACTTTGGGAGGCCAAGGCAGGTGGATCATGAGGTCAGGAGTTCAAGACCAGCCTGCCAAACATGATGAATCCCCGTCTCTACTAAAAATAAAAAAATTAGCTGGCTATGGGGGTACATTCCTGTAATCCCAGCTACTAGGGAGGCTGAGACAGGAGAATTGTTTGAACCAGGACTTGGGAGTCGGAGGTTGCAGTGAACCAAAATTGCTCCACTGCACTCCAGCCTGGGCTACAAAGTGAGACTCTGTCTCAAAAAAAAAAAAAACCAAAAACAAAAAATCTTGGTTTAAATGTTGATAGTTGTATCAGTTACCTTTGTTGGCTGCAAATAATAAACATTTCTCTCACTATTTTGATCAGAATAAACAATTTTTTTGGAAAGGTATCAGTGGGATCATAGGACTGATAGTAAGTCTACAGAACCAGAATCAGGAAAAAAAAATGTAGCATTCAGGGAAGAAATAGGGGTCCAGGTATAGGAGAATATTCACCATGATACGACCAATAGAATAAATTGACTTAAAATGATTTCTCCTTTTTTTAAGTGTTTCAGATATGAATTCACTAGTCTGGGACATACAACTACCCTTTGGCTAAGCAGGACAGGATGTTTTCTTTACAGTCCTACAATGAATTTATATAACTGGAAAGATAAAATTATGCAATCATGCATTTGTTTTCCTAATGCTTTTTCAGCCGCAGTTGGTTGTATCTAGGGATTTGAAACTCACAGATAAGGAGGGTTGACCGTGTGTGTGTGTGTGTGTGTGTGTGTGCGCACGCGCGCATGCATGCGCATGTATTAGATCAACCTTATTAATTTTGTTGCTCAAATAAACCATACTCTTACTAGTTTAAAATGTTTGTTGTCTGATTTATCAAATTAGAAAGAAAAAAAACAGGTAGGAGTAATATTTCTATACCTAAAGAAAAATATGTAAGGTGAGTTTTATTTATGAAAATGATATAAAGAGTCCTTCAAAAATCAGGAAGTAGGTGATTGGTGAGTGTGATATGGCATATTTTAATTAATATTAAAATTTTATGCAGTATAAAATGATATATAGTACTTATCACAATTTACTGCCAAAAGCTTATGCCAAAAAAATGACAATATCATTATCATTATTACTGGTATCATCATCATTGACATGATTATCATCATAACCATTGATACCATTTATTGAGTTTTATTCTATAATAGACACTGTGCTTAATATTTTATATATGCTACATCATTAATTTCTTAGAAAAGTCCTCTGAAAGAGGTACTAAGATAACAGCTAGTTTTAGATGAGGAAACTAAAGTTAAGTGATTATGTAGCATGTTCTAAGTCAAATACCTTACTGTTCCAGAGCAAGACTGAAAATAAGTGTGTCCGATTTTAAAGCCTACACTACACTGTTTACTTCTGTGTATTTCAGTGCATAACCAACTTGGTTTTTCACACATTTTCTCACAAAGGTCATCCTTCCATTTATAACAGTAGTGCTGTGTGTGTGTGTGTGTGTGTGTGTGTGTGCTAGCATGTTTCTCCCTGTGACTATATTCTCAAGCCACAGACACCTTTCCTTTCTTTGATCCTCATACCTGAACCTGGTTCACACAGGCCAGGTCTATCTATTCAATCTGTGCTCTTCTTTCATGGTTGCACACAGAGGTAAACTTGCTCTCTCTGTCTACCTGGAAGATTTCCTTCAGCCTACAGCCATTTCACTGGCGTCCAAATCAAGCAAGGAATCATGACCTGAAGTTACATGAGAAGAAAACAAAGAAGGTCCAAATAAGGAATTTGTTTCAAAACTTTTCTTCCACACTTCTACATATAACCCCAAATAAGAAACTATGTTTTTTTCCTTTAGGACAGAAACATCATTAATTCATAATCTAGGCAAAAAGCAAGATTCTAAGGCTCTAACAAAAGATTAAAAAACAATCTAAACTTAATATTTCTGGATCTCTCAGGCTTTGCAAGGCATTTTTCTGCTGAATTTGACTTCTATGTGCTTTCTTAAGTTTAAGAACCTATTTTCCCCTAATATTGTATATGTTTTATTCAGTGTCATTATTACCCAGATTCTCTTTTGATCTATTTTTCTAACCCTAACAAATATATTCTCAATTCATTACCTCATATGAAGATAAATTTATTCATAACTACTGGATGTATTTCCAACCCAAGTGTATCTGCATGTTAATAAAAATCAAAGTTCAATGCTTACTGGCAAATTATAAAATTTCAAGCATTAGCCTCCCTGTAAGCATTAGTCTTCTTCCTGATCCTCAAATTGCATCGTTTAACTGCATCACTTACAAAGTTTACTGACAAGACTATTTATTCCATCATGACACACATAGCATTTTTAGTTGCTCTTATGTTTATTCTTTTGTGAACCCTGCAAAGATTCTTACCATTTGATCACCAGAGATTAATTAATGTAGTTGTCTTTCATCATCTGCTTTATAGACATATCTCTCTTTATGGAATGAACAGCTTTGCTCCAGGGTTAGTGGAAAAATAAGTTTTGTATATATTAATTTTGATGAGTCTTTGTTATCACTATATCTTCATGGAAACTGCAGAAAAGCCTCTGAGAAGACTGAAAATGAGATACAGTCTAGGTTAGTAGATACACGCTTGGGCACTAAAATCAGGTAAAGATTGAAACTATACCACTCATTCTCATTAGAGGTATGGCATTGAATAAGTCAATTTAACTCTTCTATTCTCATTTGATATTGCAATAAAATAATGTATGTACAGTGCTTGCACACAATAAAAACCCAATAATTGCTCACCAAAGCAAAAACAGCCACAGTGAAATTTAGAGAGCTCATGGATTTCATAACCTTGTTGAAAACCAGATTGTGTCGTCAATCAATTAAACTTCACTCTCCACAGCTAAAATTATAGCTGTAAACCATTTGTATTTCCTCAAAGTAAAAATTGAAATAATGATTAGAACAATTCATATTCTAGAGACAAGTTCCATCGATTTTAAGTGTTGAAATTTTTCAAATAAAATCTGTGTCAGAACTCTGCCAATGTTTGTTTAAATCACAAACTAGTCTTCATGGTTCAGTTTTGCATTCTTGATCATTCATGCAGTATTTATATATCATCTACTGTGCACCATGACTGTATGTTACAATCAGTACAAGGTTGCAAAGTACATTGCTCCTTCCTTCAAGGAATGCAAGGTTTAGGAGAGGAGACACATATGTAAACAACTAATAAGAAGAAAAAGTTGTGTGTATTCAAATTACTTGTTATACAAAGTGCAAATGACAAATGTCATAAAACAGGTTGACCTGAGTCATGACAATGATTGTTGTAAAATAGTGAGATTCATAAAATTAGAGGCTCAGGAAGATAGTGGAAAAGTAAGCTCCACCAATTGTCCCCCTCTGCAAAGAAAACAATTTAGCAAATCTCTACACAGAAAAATCACCTTCACAGGAACCAAATGTCAGATGAGCACTTATAGTAAATGGTTGTAACTTCATATAGCTAAAAGAGGCACAAAAGAAATAGAAAAAAAACAACCCTGAATGGCCAGAGCCACCCCCACCCCCAACAGCTTCAGCATGGTATGGAGAGCATCTCTGGGCACTGAGGGAGAGAGAACACAATTGTGAGGCATGGAACTCAGTGCTATCCTGTTAAAGCAAAAAGAAAAATCGGACCAAACTCAGATGATTCCTGGTTACAGAGGAAGAATTTAAACCAGCCCTAGCCACATCACTGATCCCTGTGGTCTGAACTTGTGCCTGCAAACCTTGCCACCAAGGGCTAGGGCACTCTGTGTCGTCAAGTAAACTTGAAAGGTAGTCTGGGCCATAAGAACTGCAAATCTTCGGTGAGTCTTAGTACTGAACTAGGCTCAGAGGCAGTGAACTGTGGGGAAACATGACCTACTAAGACACAAGCTGGGGCAGCCCAGAGAGTGCTGACATCACCCCTCCCCTAACTTCAGGCTGCATATCTCAGAGCTCCAAAAGATACCCCTTCCTTATGCTTGAAGAGAGAAGAGGGAAGAATAGGGAGGACTTTGTCTTGCATCTTGAATACCAACTCAGCCACTGCAGGACAGGGTACTGGCCAGAGTCATGAGGCTCCTGGTATAGGCCCTAAATCCCAGATGCCATTTCTAGACACATCCTGGGCCAGAAGGAAACCCACTGCCTTGAAGGAAATGACTCAGTCCTAGCAGCATTCATCACCTGCTGACTGAAGATCTCCTGGGCTCTGAATAACCACAAGTTATACCTTGGTATTACATCAATGGCCTTAGATGAGCCTCCAAGACTTGCTGGCTTCAGGTGAGACTCAGCACATTACCAGTTTGGGTGGTTATGGGGCAAAACTCCTTCTATTTGAGAAAAGCAGAGGAAAAAGTAAAGGGGACTTTGTCTTGCATCTTAGGTGCCAGCACAACCACAGAAGGTAGAGCAATAAGCAGGCTCTTCGGATCCCTGATTCTAAGATGTGATACTTGGGTGGCATTCCTGGATGTGCCCTGGGCCAGTGGGCTGCCCACTGCCATGCAGGGGAGTCCCAGGTCAGGCAGAATTCACCACAAGCTGACTCAAGAGACCTTGGGCCTTTAGAGGATATCCAGGGTAGTATGAGAGCAGTCCACATGGCCTGAGGTGGAGAAGCCTACAGGGTGAGGCTCCTCTGCCTTTGGAAAGAGGAGAAAAGTGTGGAAGACCTGCATCGTATGGCTTGAGTGCTAGCTCTGCTGAAATACAATAGAATACCAGGTGGACTGCTAACATTTTTTACTCTAGCTCCTGATGCCGGGATGGTGCTTCTGGATTCACCTGGGGCCTGGAGGACCTCATTTCCCGGAAGGGAGAGACACAGGTCTGGCTGGCTTTGCCACCTGCTGATTCTAGAGTTCCAGGGCCTTGAGGAAATATATACAGTAGCCAGGGAGTGGTTACAGCAGGCCTTGGGAGAGACACAGTGCTGTGCTGATTGTAGGTCTGACCTAGTACAGTCATATTGTTGGTGGGCACAAAGGTACATAAGTACGTCCACCCTCAGCTTTAGCAGGCTCATAACAGAGACAACTATATGTTTTGGAGAAAGTAAGGGAAGAGAATAAAAGTTTCTTCCTGGTAATCCAGAGAATTCTCTTGGATATTGTCTAAGAACATCAAGGTGGTACCTCTATGAATCTGAAAGAACCACAGCATTACTGGGCTTGATGTGTCCCCTAAAGCAGATAAAGCTTAGATCACAGCATACACGTACTTTTAAACATCTGGAAATCCCTCCCAAAAAGGAGAAGTACAAACATGCCTAGAAGTGAAGACTACAATAAATACGTATCTCTTCAATGCCCAGATATTGAAGAACATCTGTCAGCATTATCACCGTCCAGGAAAACATGATCTCACCAAATGAACAAGGAAGGATTTCAGAATTCTAGAAGATACATTTAACAAAAAGAAAGAAACAATTTAAAAAAATCAAGCAGAAGTTTTAGAGCTGAAAAATGCAATTGGCATACTGAAGAATTCTTCAGCATCCTTTAATAGCAGAATTGATCGAGCAGAAGAAAGAATTACTGAGCCAAAGACAGGCTGTTTGAAAACACCCAGTAAGCAGAGACAAAAGAAAAAAAAAATGAAGCATGGCTACAGGATCTTGAAAATAGCCTTAAAACTGCAAATTTAAGAGCTCTTGGCCTTATAGAGGAAGTAGAGAAAGAGATGGAGGAAGAAAATTTGTTCAAAAGATAGTAACAGAGAACTTCCAAAACCTAGAGGAAAATATCCATACCCAAGTAGAAAAAGGATATAGAACACCTAGCAGATTTCACACAAAAAAAGGGCTACATTAAAGCATTTGATAAACAAACTCCCATCTTGAGTTAATTTTTGTATAAGGTATAAGGAAGGGGTCCAATTTCTGTATTCTGCATATGGCTAGCCAGTTTTCCCGTCATTTATTAAATAGAAAATCCTTTCTCTATTGCTTGTTTTTGTCAGGTTTTTCAAAGATTAGATGATTGTAGATGTGTGGTGTTATTTCTGAGGCCTCTGTTCTGTTCCATTGGTCTATATACCTGTTTTGGTACCAGAACCATGCTGTTTTGATTACAGTAGTCTTGTAGTATAGTTTGAAGTCAGGTAGCTTGATGCCTCCAGTTTTGTTCTTTGTGCTTAGGATTGTCTTGGCTATGTGGGCTCTTTTTTTGTTCTATTTGAAATTTAAAGTAGGTTTTTTCTAGTTCTGCAAAGAAAGTCAGTAGTAGCTTCATGGGGATAGCATTGAGTCTATAAATTACTTTGGGCAGTATGGCCATTTTCATGACATTGATTCTTCCTATCCATGAGTGTACACTGCTTTCCATTTGTTTGTGTCGTCTTTTATTTCTTTGAGCAATGGTTTGTAGTTCTCCTTGAAGACTTCTTTCACATCTCTTGTGAGTTGTATTCCTATGTATTTTATTCTCTTTGAAGCAGTCGTGAATGGCAGTTCACCCATGATTTGGCTCTTTGCTTGCCTATTGGTGAACTGGATTGCTTATGATCTTTGTGCATTGATTTTGTATCCTGAGACTTTGCTGAAGTTGCTTATCAGCTTAAGGAATTTGGGGGCTGAGACTATAGGGTTTTTTCTAAATATACAATCATGTCATCTGCAAACAGAGACAATTTGACTTCCTCTCTTCCTGTTTGAATACCCTTTATTTCTTTATCTTACCTGATTGTCCTGGCCAGAACTTCCAATATTATGTTGAATAGGAGTGGTGAGAGAGGGCATCCTTGCGTTGTGCCGGTTTTCAAAGGGAATGCTTCCAGCTTTTGCCCATTTAGTAAGATATTGGTTATGGGTTTATCATAAATAGCTCTTATTATTTTGAGATATGTTCCATCAATACCTATTTTATTGAGAATTTTTAGCATGAAGGGATGTTGAATTTTATCTAAGGCCTTTTCTGCAGCTATTGAAATAATCATGTGTTTTTTTGTCATTGGTCCTGTTTATGTGATGGATTAAGTTTATTCATTTGCATATGTTAAACCAGCTTGGCATCCCAGGGATGAAGGCAACTTGATCGTGGTAGATAAGCTTTTTAATATGCTGCTGGATTCGGTTTTCTAGTACTTTTTTGAGAATTTATGCATTGATGATCATTAGGGATATTGGCCTTAATTTTCTTTTTCTGTTGTGTCTCTGCCAGGTTTTGGTATCAGGATGATGTTTCCCAGAACTTAAAGTAAAATAAATATTAAATAAATAAATAAATAAATAAATTCCCAAACATCAAAGATAAAGAAAGGATCCTAAAAGCAGCAGGAAAAAAAAAAGTACCGTAAAATGGAGCTCCAATGTCTGGCAGCAGACATTTCAGTGGAAACCTTACAGGCTTGAAGGCAGTAGCATGACATGTTTAAAATTCTAAAGAACAAAAAAAACTTTTACCCCAGAATAGTATATCTGATGAAATTATCCTTCAAACATGAAGGAGAAATAAAGCATTTCCCAGACAAAAGCTGAGGGATTTCATCAATA
>NW_016107469.1:4578933-4593519 GCF_001604975.1 Cebus imitator
ATTCTCAGCAAACTGACAGAAGAGCAGAAGGTCAAACACCGCATGTTCTCACTCATAGGTGGGTGTTGAACAATGAGAACACATGGACACAGGGAGGGGAGCACTACACACTGGGGTAAGTTGGGGGGAAATAGGGGAGGGACGGTGCGGGGTGGGGAGCTGGGGAGAGATAGCAAGGGGAGAAATGCCAGATGCAGGTGATGAGGAGGAAGGCAGCGAATCACACTGCCACGTGTGTACCTATGCAACAATTTTACATGTTCTTCACATGCACCCCAAAACCTAAAATGCAATAAAATAAATAAATGGGGAAAAAATATACATAACTAAAAAATATCAAGAAATAATATAATAGGATATAAATAGAAACGACAAGAAGTTAAAATGCGTGGGGATGAAGTTAAGGCATAGAGTTATTATTAGTTTTCCTTTGTTTATTTATGCAAATAATTCTACATTGTTATCATTTTAAAATACCAGGGTTATAAAATAGCATTTGCAACTCTTGTGGTAACCTCAAAGCAAAAACCAAACAGTGGATACAAAAAATAAAAAGCAGGAAACTAAATGAAATCACTGGAGAAAATTACCTTCACTAGGGGAAGACAGAAAAGAAAGAAAGAAGAAAGAGAAGACCATAATATGACCAGAAAACAAATAACAAAGTGGCAGGAATAAGTCTTCATTTGTCAATAATAACATTGAATGTAAATGGGTAAAATTCTCCAATCAAAATCCATAGGCTGGCTGAATGGATGAAAAACAAGAAGCATTCATCTGTTGCCTACAATAAACACACTTCACCAATAAAGACACACAGACTGAAAATAAAGGGACAGAAAAAGTTATTCTACACCATTAAAAGCCAGAAAAGGGCAGGACTCATGATACTTACATCAGACAAAATAGGTTTCAAAACAAAAACTGTAAGAAGGGACAAAAAAGGTCACTATATAATAATAAAGGGGTCAATTCAGCAAGAGAATATAACAATTTTAAACGTATATGTACCCAACACTGGAACACCCAGATATGTTAAGTAAATGTTATTAGAGCTACCAGGAAAGACAGACCTCAACACAATAATCAATGGAGACTTCAACAATCAACTTTCATCATTTTACAGATCTTCCAGACAGAAAATCAACAAACGTCAGACTTAATTTGTTCTATAGACCAAGTGAATCTAATACATATTTATAGAACATTTTATCCAAGAGATGCAAAATATACATTCTTTTTCTCAGCATGTGGATTATTTTCAGGAATAGATCATATCTATCTATAGGTCACAAAAAAGTCTTAAAAAATTCCAAAGATTGAAATATAATCAAGCATCTTCTTTGACCATAAGAAAATAAAACTAGAAATTAATAACAAGAAGAATCTTGGAAACTAAACAAATATGTGAAAATTAAAGAATATTCTTATGGTTATTACCAGTGGGTCAATAAAAACATGAAGAAGGAAATTGAAAAAAATTCTTGAACAAATGATAATAGAAACACAACATACCAAAACCTATGAGAAACAGTAAAAGAAGTCCTCAGAGGGAATTTTATAGCTGTAAGTGCCTACATCAAAAAAGAGGAAGAACTTCAGTAAACAACAGAACGATACATTTTAAAGAACTAAAAATCATTAGAAGAAAGAAATAATGAAGATTAGATCAGAAATAAATTAAATTGAAATTAAGAAAAAATGCAAAAGATCAATTAAACAAAAGTTGGTTTTTCCAATAGTTAAACTAAACTGACACACATTTAGCAAGACTAACTAAACAAAAAAGAGAGATGATCCAAATAAATCAGAACTGAAAAGGGAGACGTTATGACTGATACTGCAGAAATTCAAAGGATCATTAGGGGGTACTATGAGCAACTATATGTCAATAAATTAGAAAATTTTAAAGAAATGGACAAATTCCTAGAATTATACAACCTACCAAAATTGAATAATGAAGAAATCCAAAACGTGAATGGACCAATAACAAGGAACAAGATCAAAGTTGTAATAAAAAGTCTCCTAGTAAAGAAAAACCCAAGACTCAACAGCTTCACTGCTAAATTCTACCAAACATTTAAAGAAGAATTAACACAAATCTTATGCAAACTATTTTGAAAAACAGAGGAGGAGGGAATACTTCCAAACTCATTCTATGAGGTATTACCTTGATACCAAAGAAAACATATCAAAAATAAAAATCCTCGAGTCAATGAATATTGATGTGAAAATCTTCAAAAAATTGCTGGTAAACTGAATTTAACAATATGTTAGAAAGATCACTCATCATGACTACGTGACACTTATTTCTGGGATGTAAGAATAGTTCATTATATGCAAATCAATCAATCTGATAACATCATATCAACAGAATGAAGGATAAACACCATACAATCATTTCAATTGATGCTGAAAAAGCAGTTGATAAAATTCAACATCCCTTCATGATAAAAACCCTCAAAAAACCGTGGATAGAAGGAACAAATCTCAATATAATAAAAGCCATATATGACAGACACACAGGTGGTATCATACAAAAGAGGGGGAAATCTAAACGTCTTTCCTCTGAGATCTGGAACATGACAAGGTTGCTCACTGTCATCACTGTTATTCAACATAGGAGTGGAACTCCTAGGTAGACCAATTAGATAAGAGAAAAATACAAAGGATATCCAAATTGGAAAGGAAGAAATCAAATTGTCTTTGTTTACAAATGATATGACTTTATATTTGGCAAAACCTAAAACACCACCAAAAAAAACTGTTAGAATTGATAAATGAATTCAGTAAAGTTGTAGGATACAAACCAAACACACAAAAATCAGAAACATTTCTTTTTTCTTTTTTTTTTTGAGATGGAGTCTCACACTGTCACCTGGGCTGGAGTGCAATGGCACAATCTTGGCTCACTGCAATCTCTGCCTCCCAGATTCATGCAATTCTCCTGCCTCAGCCTCCTGAGTAGCTGGGATTACAGGCACACACCACCACACCTAGCTACTTGTTTGTATTTTTAGTTGAGATGGGGTTTCATTATGTCACCAGACTGGTCTCGAACTCCTGACCTCTTGATCCGCCCGCCTCAGCCTCCCAAAGTGATTGGATTTCAGGCTTGAGCCACCACACCTGGCCAAATCAGAAGCATTTCTGCATGCCAGCAGTGAACAATGTGAAAAAGAAATATAAAAGTAATACCATTGGCTATAACCACACATAATATTAAATACTTATGAATTAACCAAGAAAGTTAAAATTCACCATAATGAAAACTACAAAACACTGATAAAAAAAATAATAGGACACCAAAAAATGAAAAAGTATTTCAATGTTCATGGGTTGGAAGAATCAATGTTGTTAAAATCCCCATAGTACCCAAAGCAATCTACAGATTCAATGCAATCCCTATCAAAATCTTGAAGATATTCTTTATAGAAATATAAAGAAACAATGGCAAAATGTATATGAAACCACAAATGCCCCAGAATAGCCATAGCTATTCTAAGAGAAAAGAACAAAACTACAGGAATCATATTACCTGACATCAAATTATACTATGGAGGCCATATTAACCAAAACAGCCTGAAACTAGCATGAAAACAAACACATACACCAATGGCACAGGATAGAGAACCTAGATACAAATTTTAAACACCTACAGTGAACTCATTTTAGACAAAGTTCCCAAGAACACACACCGAGGAAAAGACAGTCTCTTCAATGAACAATTCTGGGAAAATTGGATATCCATATGCAGAAGAAGGAAATTAGACTGCTATCTCTTACCAGATACAAAAATCAAATTAAAACCGATTAAATGCTTAAATCTAAGACCTCAAAGCAAAAAACTACTGCAAGAAAACTTTTTGGAAAATCTCCAGGACATTGGTTTTGGTGAATAATTCTTGGGCAATACCCCTCAAGCACAGATACCCAATGCAAAGTGGAAACATGGTATCACATGAAGTTAAAAAGCTTCCACTCAGCAAAGATACAATCAACAAAATGAAAAGAAAACCCACAGAATCAGAGAAAATATTTGCACACTGCCCACCTGACAAGGGATTAATAGCTAGAATGTATAAGAAGCTCAAACAACTATAGAAAAAAAATTCTAATAATCCAATGGCAAATAGACAAAGATTTGAATAGACAGCTCTCAAAAGAAGTCAAGCAAATGACAAATAGGCATATGAAAAGGTTCTCAATATCACTGATTATCAGAGAAATGCAAATCAAAACTATACAGATATTATCTCACCCCAGTTAAAATGGCTTATATCCAAAAGATAGGCAATAACAAATGCTGGTGAGAATGTAGAGAAAAGGAAATACTGGTACACCGTTGGTGGGAATGTACATTAACACAACCACTGTAGAGAACAGTTTGGAGGTTCTTCAAAAAACTAAAAATATAGCTAACATATGATCCAGTAATCCCATTGCTGGGTATATATCCAAAAGAAAGAAAGTCAATATACTGAAAAGAAATCTGCACGACGTCTTTCACAATGCTTTACGATATGTCAGATTTGAAAGCAACCTAAGTGTCCATTGACAGATGAATGGATAAAGAAAATGTGGTATACGTACACAGTGGAGTAATATTCAGCCATATGAAAAAATGAGATCCAGTAATTTACAACAACATGGATGGAACTGGAGATTCTTAAGTAAAATAAGCCAGGCACAGAAAGACAAACATCACATGTGCTCACTCATTTGTGGAATCTAAAAACCAAGCAATTGAACTCAAGAACATAGAGAGTAGAAGGACAGTTACCAGAGACTGGGAAGGGTGGTGGGTGGTTGGGAGAACGTGGGGATGATTAATAGCTACACAAATATAGAATTAATAAGACCTACTATCTGACAGCACAATAGTGTGACTATAATCAAGAATAACTTAAATGTACACTTAAAATAATTCAAAAAATGTAATTGGTTTATAACTCAAAGCATAAATGCTTGGGAAGATGGATACCTCATTCTCCGTGATAGGCTTATTTCACATTGAATGCCTGTATCAAAATGTCTCATGTACCTCATAAATATATATGCCTACTATATGCACACAAACATTTTTAAAAAATAGAAAACAAAAATAAAACTTTCCTAGAATATAAAAAATATGTAGTTTACCTCATGTGCAATATTATCTCATGTGCAATATTAGAACCAGGCATAGGAAGACAGGAGCCAGTTTTCTGTCATCCCTGTGGGCGATCACAGAAGCTGACAATTCTTTGTCATTTAATAGTTGTCTGAATATAAGCTCTCATAATGTCTTCTATAATTTGGGGTAATAAAGTTTACACTTTAATACTTGTATTGATAACTTGTTTAATCCAACAACTATTTATTAAGTTTTTATTCTGCCAGGCAATATGGTAGGTACTGGATTAAATAAGACAATGTAAATAATGCATTTGATACGAGGCAGGTCCTCAATATAAGACAACTATTTAAATGGGTCTCCTGTAACAATACTAAAGTAACAACAGCAGTTGAAATGTATTAAATATTTTCTGTGTGACATGTTACATTACTTTGAATACTTACAATGGGCCAAAGGATATGGTTAATAGACATATTTGACGTTCTAGTCCAGCATTTATCTGTATTATCTGGAAATGTTTCCCGCAACTACCAATAAAGGGATAGATTTATGTAGGGTCCTTTGAGGTGATCCTGGTCCCCAGTTACCACTGAGTGAACACGTAATTGATACTTTACTCAAAATAAGCCAATCAGATTATCTGTCATTAATTGAAATAAAAGTCAAAATTTATAAAAATTATGGTAAATACTGGAGGTGTAGCTTTTGAAGACTGAACTGTTAGTCATTTTAGCTGTGTGCACTCACAAAAGTCAATTCAGTATATAGTAGCAGGAAAAGCAATAGCTGCAGAGAGGGAATCAGTAAGAACAGAACTTGTGACAGCTGGAAGACAGAATAGTGGTGAGGGGAGCTGGGACAGGTATTCAATGAAATTGGGTTGTGAAAATTCCCTATAAATTCCTATGATAATATCTTTTCAATTTAAGCTAGTTTGGTACCTGTAACCAAACGTGCTCTACTATAGGTCGGTTTACTTTTTTTTTAATAGATGAAGAAAGAGGATTTAAGTCACAAAGCTAGCATATGGCATAGATACCACTCAAAACAAGATTTGTCTGGCACTAAGGTTTTTTTTCTTCTAACTCAAATGTACGATTATCATCTGCCTTTTCTGTATTGTATTTTGCTTTAAGCAAAATAAGACTGCTTTCTATTTTGCAGGTCGCTTTTGAGTATTAGAAGACATAATGTTTATAAAATGCGTAGAAATATGCCTGGCATTTAGTAGCTGCTTAATAAACCTTATTTCTCTTCTCACTTTTGAGATAGGTAAAACAGTTGTGAATATTCTCCTTTTACAAGTAAGCTAACTGAAAGATAAATGTGTCTTCCTAAAGTGACATAAGACTCAAACACTTGTTTGCTTAAGTTGAACTGAATGTTTCTCTTAATGAAGCATGCTCCTTTTGATTAACAAAATGTTTAGCCTCTTAAGAACAGAGACACAAGTATAAAGTTTAATTTCATGTTAGAAGCAGAAAACCTAGAATACTGCTTTGTTTTAAATGCTCACTTGTTTCCCCTTGAATCTGTCATTTAAAATGTATGATTTAGAGGACAAGTAATGAAAAATATTTTTACTCTATCAAATATTCATTGTTTTTAGTGACTACCATCTTGTTTATTGGTTCCTTGCCTTATTTTAAATATTTAATGAATGAATAAAGATTGTATTTGTTCAAGGTAAACAACATGATAATTTGGTACAAATGCATTCTATTATTACCACATTCAAATTAATTAACGCATCTATCATGCTGTGCCTTAGATACTCAGAACCTGTTCATTATAATTGAAAGTCTCTACCCTTGGACCAACATCTCACCATTTCCCCTTCGTCTCCAGGCCCTGACAATCACCATTCTTTCTGCTTCTGTAACTTATAATATTTAGATTCTACATTTAAGTGAGATCATATAGTATATACCTTTCTGTGTCTGGCTAATTTCACTTTGAATAATGCCTTTCAGGTTCATCCATGTTGTTTTAAATGGCAGGCTTTTCTTCTTTTTCATGGCTGAATAATATTCCATTATGTATATAGACCATGATTTCTTCATCAATTCATTTGGCAGTGGATACTTAGGTTGCTTCCGTATGTTGGCTGTTGTAAACAATTCTGCAATGAACATGAGGGTGCAGAAATCTCTTTGAGATATTGACTGCTTTTCTTTTGGGTATATATTCCCAGAAGTAAAATTGCTATGTTATATGGTAGTTTTATTTGTAATTTTTTCAGAAACATCCATACTGTTTTCCATGACTGTATCAATTTACATTCCCCCCAACAGTATACAAGGGTTCTCTTTCTCCACACCCTTACCAACATGTACCTCTTGTCTTTTTGATATTGATATCATAGTAGGTGTGAGGAGATACTATGGTTTTGATTTGCATTTCCCTTCATAATTTTTTAAATTTAGTATTTGTTGAGGGAAAATATATAGAGATAATTTGCAATTTTACCATTTTTAAGTGTAAAGTTCAGTGGTGATAAATACATTTATATTCCTGTTTTTTACTTCATTTCTCCCTGACCTTTTCCTTCCGATCTCCAGTAACCACCTATCTACTCTATCTTCATGAGTTTCAGGATTTGGGAACCCACATGAGTGATACCATGGAATATTTGTTTTCTGTGCTTGGCTTATTTCACTTTCGCTTAATAGAATGACCCCTAGTTCCAGCCATGTTGCTGCAAATGGCAGGATTTCCTCTATTTTATCACTGAATATTATTTCATTGTGTGTATTTATATGTGTATATATATATATGATATATACATATCACATAAACACACACACACACACACACACACACACACTATACCATGATTTACTTATTGTTTTATTTGTTGATGGACACATGTTGTTTCTATACCTTTGTTATTGCAAATAATGCTGCAATAAACATTCTTGGCAATACTGACTGCATATTTTTGGGTACATACCAATAAGTGGGATTTCTGTATAGAATAGCAGCTTTATTTCTTATTTTGTGATAAACTTCCATACTGTTTTCAATGACTGTATTAATTTACATTCTCACCTACAGTGTGTTTCCTTTTTTCATACCCTCATCAATACATTATCTCTTGCCTTTTTGTTGATAGCCATTCTAACAGGTCTGTGGTAATATCTCTGTGGTTTTGATTTGATTGTCCCTAATCATTAGTGATATCGGGCACCTTCTCATTTGCCTGTTGTCATTTGTATGTCTTCTCAATCAGGTTATTTAATTTTTTTTTTTTTGCTATTGAGTTACTCCAGTTATTTATGTACTTTGGATATTAAATGCTTTTCAGATATATAGTTTGCAAAAGTTTTCTCTCATTCTCTAGATTTCATTTTGCTAACTGTTTACTTCACTGTGTAGGAGCTTTTTAATTTCTTGTAGGACTCCTTGCTTATTTTTCACTTTTGCTACCTGTGCTTCTGGTGTCATTTTAAAGAAATCGTTGCTGACACCAATTTCAGGGAGCTTTTTCGCTATGCTTTCTTCCAGGAATTTTACAGTTTCTGACATTGTAAGACTTTAATCAATTTCTAGTTAAATTTTGTATATGGTATAAAAAAAATCACCCAATTGGGAAAATAAGCAATTAACTTCTGTTTGCAGATGAATGACGTTCTATATAGAAAACACTAAATACTCCACCACAGAACTGTCAGAACTAATAAATGAATTCAGTAAAGTTGAAAAATACAAAACTAACACACAAATATTCATTATATATTTATACACTAACAAGAAGCATATATCTTTAAAGAAGTAGTACATGCTAAAATCCATCTTTTATCAATGCTTTACAGATTTCAGTGTACAGATATTTCACCTCTTTGATGATGCTATTATAAATGGGATTTTTTTTGTTGTTTTAATTTCAGACCTTTTCATTTTCAGACCCTTCCAGTTTTCTGACCCTTTATTTTGGTAGTTTTCCCTGCCCGTAGCTTCACATCCTCTATTAAATGAAATAGCAGCTGGAAATTAATATAATCTCATACAATTAACCATAAAAAATTATTTATAAGGATGCTAGCATCTCATTAAGTTATCATAGTAAATAAAGTGGAAATATGACCACAGTTCCACGGCTAGCAACATCTCCCTAATAAGAACACAAATAACCTACTGTAAACTTCTGTTTTTCTATGAAATAGCATGGGTAATGTAAATTTCTAGACCTTTTATATTTTTACTATAGCCAAAATTTAAAATCTTTTCCTGAAGATATTTTAGAGAAGCTGCCAACATATAGAAAAATTAACTAATTCAAACACCATTTCTTCTTCCCGACTTGCATTAAAATGCTAATAAGTGATATACCTAATAAATGGGCAGTATAGAGGAAAATTGAATTAAATATCCAGATACATATTATCATGAGGTCACTCAACTGACCAAAAGTGGACTATTTATAAATATATCTGCATCAAAACGTTAAACCATTATGCAACATTTTTAGAATATTTTTATGCTGTGTGCTGATCAGGAGTGACTAGTTTTTGTTCCAGTACCAAGCAATCTTAAGGTCTCATTTACTTAAAGCAATAAAAATTTATTTTTTCCGGCCGGGCGCGGTGGCTCACGCCTGTAATCCCAGCACTTTGGGAGGCCGAGGCGGGTGGATCACTAGGTCAAGAGATCGAGACCATCCTGGTCAACATGGTGAAACCCCGTCTGTACTAAAAATATAAAAAATTAGCTGGGCATGGTGGCACGTGCCTGTAATCCCAGCTACTCAGGAGGCTGAGGCAGGAGAATTGCCTGAACCCAGGAGGCGGAGGTTGCGGTGAGCCGAGATCGCGCCATTGCACTCCAGCCTGGGTAACAAGAGGGAACCCCCGTAAAAAAAAAAAAAAAAAAATTTATTTTTTCCTCATAGTACATGTGTTTCACAGGTTAGCTAGGATCTGTGTTACATTTTTTCTACCCAGAAACCTAGGCTTAAAAGAGAAGCTACCATCCAGGATGCCACAAGCAATTGAGATGGGGGTAAAGAGAACATGGAAACATGCACTACCTCTTAAAGATTTTACTAAGAGGTAAAATGTGACATATCTCCTCACATTTCATTGGTTAAAGCTAGTTTAGTGGCCCTGAAGAACTTTGTGGGGTTGGGGAAATACAATCTCATTGTGCAACTGAACTTAATGAGGAAAGCCAGAGGTAAATGGTAAATAACAATAATGACCTCCACAGTCTGCCCTTTTGGTCATAGAAAATTCAGTTCACTCCCTTTATTCACACGGAATATCGTCACTACTTGCTCACAGAGAGCAACCTAGAAATCTCATCTGGTGATTGTGTGGCATTCAAAATCCAAGCCCTTTGAGTCAGGCACAATATTCCCTCTATCGTATCCAGATGTGACTCCTCCTTACTTAAGACCTATGGAATATAAAGAAAAATGATCTACCTCCCACATATACACAATATACAATGATCAAAGAGAAAAGAACAATCCAAATAAATACCTTCATTAGGAAAGGGAAAGGATGAGAAACACACATACTGGTTGTTAAAGCTTCCACCTATAATTGACACACATCAGTTCTGCTTATAGTTCATGGCCCAAGCCAAGTCACATGGCTATACATAAAGTATTTGAAAAAAATGCATTTCTAACACAAATCTGGAAGAATAAGAGCAGGAGATCGTGTAGAACACTCATGATTACCATAAGTATACACATAGGGTTGTCTGAAACCACAATATCCATGTTTTAAATAACGATTATTTTCTTCTATGCTTTGAAATGCGAGCTTTACTTGTCACACTGTGACTATATCCAATCTTTTGTTCAGTCCACAGGGAGTGATGACAAGTTTACTTTATTACATAAGGGCAGACACAAATGAATTTTTACATCTTGCGTTAGAGGTAGAATTTGCAAAAGATGAAGTGTTGTGATAATTATAACCAATGAAACATCACATAAGTTTGAAGTGTCACATAAATTTATTTTTTGTGTTTCGAAGAACATATTAATCTGCATTTAATACATCTTATTTCTAATATGTCAGAATTTTCAAATTTCATAAAGCATACAATTTTACTGTGCATAAAAATTACAGTGAATCATTAAAATGGAAGAAAGAGAGTAAGAAGAAAAAGAATTAACATGGGTTCTTGTTAAATATTCAGTTATCCCTGTTCCTTATTAGGTCTGTAGTGGGTTTAAAGAATCTAAAGTTCTGATGATTCAGAAGTAGGTGGTCTCTGAAAACATCATTTAAAAATATATTAAATGGAGTAACAAAAAGAATGTAATCATGAATTTCTGAACTACTTGGCAATGAAAATCTGTATTCATAATAAAATTCATATCTCATATACCTAAATAAATAACTAAATAAAAAACCACAGTACACTTCATGCTAAAATAAATAAATCAGTTATGAGTAATATTAATTACTTACTGGAAAAAATGAATCACATTTGATTCTAATATATTAGCTATTGAATTAAATATATCACCTTCTATATCAGATACATCATGCACTGTGTAAGGTATACCATCAGCTGAATTAGGTCTCCTGCATAAATCTGATACATCACCTCTTGAACCAAAAATCTAATGCTCTAAATTACATACATAACTTGCTGAATCTAACATACTATAAACTAAATCAAAATTACCACCTACTAAGCCATGAGTTTTAAAATGACTATTTTAGGTTGCATATATCTTTAAAGAAGTAGTACAATGCCTTGCATCGTTCTTAGTTTAGATTTTACTTGAGTAAGCTCCTAGAGACCTTCATTTTGTTCTATAGAGTTTGGTCAATTTTCTTCTACTTATTGTATCTAAGGCCACCAGTTACCAGGAGAAAAGGGAAATATATCTCTGCATAAACTTTGAAAATATAGGTATGATGTATATAATATACATAAAAATATAAGTACATATATTGAGCTAAGTAATCTAAACAATACAATATTCACTGAGATTTATGTTTACTGTTGCCACTCCTGTGTTACGCAAAGGCCATGCCTAAAATGAAGAAAAAGTCAGCAACCTGTCAGCTGTTTATCAAGATCCATAGGGACATTCTGGTGGTCTAGAAAGATCTTCTAGGTAATCTTGCAGTGGGTTTAAAACTAAAATTGAGTGAAACCATTGTTATTGTCTGATGAATATATTTACATTTATAAATACAATTTTAATGTGGTGAAAGTCAAAAATCTTAAAATAAGTATAGTTGTAAACAAAGACTTACAACATAGGGTCAGAATATAATATATGATATCGTACCTCATGGTCTCTGTATATCACACTTAATTGTTTTCCAATTATGTAAACTATTTAGGCTTAGCATGAAGTTCTGTAATATCTTGTTATTTTTATGTGAGCTTTGGTTATGTATAAAATTAATGTATTTAAATAAAGTTATCATACTAAGTATTTATCTAGATATATCACCTGCTATATAATTATTCTGTTACAGTCAATATTTGCATACTTTTTAAATTTGTGGACTATTTTCAAACATCACTTTAAATAAGAAACATGATCAACATATTTATAAAAAATTAACTCAAGTGCAATAATTTAATTGTTACTTACTTCCTTTTATTTTTGCAATAAAATTTACTTTTTATAGAAAAGCAAAAATACAAGTAAGAAACTTTAAAATTGCCAAAAATCTAATGACTCTGAGATTACCATTGTCGTTACTCAGATATTCCCTACACAAATATATGCCTTGAACTCATATTGTTAAAGCCATTTTAACCAACATAGCTGTGTGAGGCTGATTCGCAGCATTAAAACAAAGCATATTTATATTTTCTTTGCTTAATCACTTAGCAGTCTTGTGAGATAAGATACAAAGGTCTCATATTGTCTATTCCATTTTATAGATGAAGATAAAATAGAGATACGTTTTCATGTTGGCATATTGACATTTTAAGTCTGTTGTTTGATCTGTTAAAATAAACTTTTATACATGATTAAAGTATAAAAAGTCAAAATGAATCATTTATAATTGTTTGTCAAGGGCAATATTCTTTGCCCTTCACCAGGTTTTGTGCCTTTAAAAATATTCTGTTTAGCTTATTTCTTTATGATAAGTATCAGAATACTGACCTTCACTTCATCTTTACTGAATTAATTCCAGAGGTCAACCTTAATGTTACCACAGCTCTTTCTCACTTTGTAGCCATTATCTTCTAGTCTATGGGTTCTCTGAATCCCTCTTACATTACTTGAGAAATGTAGCACTGCGTCTATATCACAATTAGTGGAAACCAGTAGCATGAGATATTAGAATCCAAAGTACTAGTGGAAATATTCATGAACTCCTGTATGACTTTTTTTCAGGAATGGCAACAATAAGTACTACATAATCTACCTATATAGGAAATAAAGTACAGAAGAGAGCTGATATAGACAGACAGGGATCAGTCAAAGTGAAGATAACCAAAGTAAGATTCATACTAGCAATGATCTCTCTCTGGTAACCATTTCCCTGGACAAAAATAACCTGTTTTGATTGAACCAGTTTGCTTTATTATCCCATCTTTTAGTCCTCAAGGTTAACATTGAAACTGCATATCACCTGGGTGTTTGAAATGTCCCAGGATTGCCAGAAGATAAAATACCACAGAATACTTAAACATAATGCTGAGTCAGCTGGGAAGATCATTCAAATGACTTAGACTAGTGGGTTTCCTTTTTAACATGAAGGGATGTTAAATTTTACTGAAAGCCTTTTCTGCATCTATTGAGATGATCATTTGTTTGTCGTTGTTTTAGGTTTTGTGGGTTTTTTTGTTGTTGTTGTTTGGTTTTTGGTAGGTTTTTTTGAGATAGGGTCTTACTCTGTCACATGGGCTGGAGTGCTGTGGCACAGTCTTGGGTCACTGTATCCTCAACCTCCTGGACTCAAGTGATCCTCACACGTCAGCCCCTATAGTAGCTCGGACAACAGGCTCACACCACTACACCCAGATAATTTTTGCATTTATTGTAGAGACAGGGATTTGTCATGTTGCCCAGGCTGATCTCTAACTAACTCCCGTGCTCAAGCTATATGGCCAACTTGGCCTCCCAAAGTGCTGGGATTACAGGCATGAATCACTGTGGCTGGCCTGAACATGTGGTTTTTGTCTTTAGTTCTGTTTATGTAATGAGTCACATTTATTGATTTGTGGATATTGAACCAGCCTTGGATTCCAAGAATAAAACCTACTTGATTATGGTGGATTAACTTCTTAATTTGCTGCTGAATTCAGTTAGCGAATATTTTGCTAAAGATTTTCAAGTCAATGTTCACCAAGGATATTGGTTTCAATTTTTCTTTTATTGTTGTGTTTCTTCCAGGTTTTGTTATCAAGGTGATGCTGGTCTTATAGAATGAATTGAAGATGAGTCTTGTCTTTTCAGTTTTTTTGGAATAGTTCCGTAGGAATGATACTAGCTCTTCTTTCCATGTCTGGTAGAAGTCAGCTGTGAA
>NW_016107469.1:4595311-4610978 GCF_001604975.1 Cebus imitator
CTGTTTTGGTACCAGTACCATGCTGTTTTGATTACTGTAGCCTTGTAGTATAGTTTGAAGTCAGGTAGCGTGATGCCTCCAGCTTTGATCTTTTTGCTTAGAATTGACTTGGCTATGTGGGCTTTTTTTTGGTTCCTTATGAAGTTTAAGGTGTTTTTTTCCAGTTCTGTGAAGAAGGTCATACGTAGCTTAATGGGGATAGCGTTGAATCTATAAATTACTTTGGGAAGTCTGGCCATTTTCACAATATTGATTCTTCCTAACCATGAGCATGGAATGCTTTTCCATCTGTTTGTGTCCTCTCTTATTTCCTTGAGCCGTTGTTTGTAGTTCTCCTTGAAGAGGTCCTTCACTTCCCTTGTAAGTTTTATTCCTTGGTATTTTATTATCTTTGTAGCAATTGTGAATGGCAGTTCATTCTTGATTTGCCTCTCTTTAAGTCTGTTATTGGTGTGTAGGAATGCATGTGATTTTTGCACGTTGATTTTGTATCCTGAGACTTTGCTGAAGTTGCTTATCAGTTTAAGAAGATTTTGTGCTGAGACATTGGGGTCTTCTAAATATACAATCATGTCATCTGCAAATAGAGACAATTTGACTTCCTCCTTTCTTATTTGAATACCTTTCTTTTTCTTGCCCGATTGCTCGGGCTAGAACTTCCAATACTATATGAAAGGAGGGGTGAGAGAGGGCATCCTTGTCTACTGCCGGATTTTAAAGGGAATGCTTCCAATTTTTGCCCATTCAGTATGATATTGGCTGTGGGTTTCTTGTAAATAGCATTTATTATTTTGAGATATGTTTCATTGATACCTAGTTTATTGAGTTTTTAGCATAAAGAGCTGTTGAATTTTGTCGAAGGCCTTCTCTGCATCTATTGAGATAATCATGCGGTTTTTGTCTTTGGTTCTGTTTATGTGGTGGATTACATTTATAGACTTGCGTATGTTGAACCAGTCTTCCATCCCTGGAATGAAGCCTACTTGATCATGGTGGATAAGCTTTTTGATGTGCTGTTGCAATCTGTTTGCTAGTATTTTATTGAAGATTTTTGCATCTATGTTCATCATGGATATTGGCCTGAAGTTTTCTTTTCTTGTTGAGTCTCTGCCAGGTTTTGGTATCATTATGATGTTGGTCTTATAAAATGATTTGGGAAGGATTCCCTCTTTTTGGATTGTTTGGAAGAGTTTCAGAAGGAGTGGTACCAGTTCCTCCTTGTATATCTGGTAGAATTCGGCTGTGAACCCATCTGGACCTGGGCTTTTTTTGGTTGGTAGGCTATTCGTTGCTGCCTCAACTTCAGTCCTTGTTATTGGTTTATTCAGGGTTTCAACTTCTTCCTGGTTTAGGCTTGGAAGGGTACAAATGTCCAGGAATTTATCCATTTCTTCCAGGTTTACTGGTTTATGTGCATAGAGTTCTTTGTAGTAATCTCTGATGGTAGTTTGTATGTCTGTGGAATCTGTGGTGATATTCCCTTTATCGTTTTTTATTGCATCTATTTGATTTTTCTCTCTTTTCTCTTTTATTAATCTGGCTAGTGGTCTATTTTGTTGATCTTTTCAAAAAACCAGCTCCTGGATTTATTGATTTTTTTATTTTTGTGTGTGTGTCTCTGTCTCCTTCAGTTCTGCTCTTATCTTCGTTATTTCATTTCTTCTGCTAACTTTTGAGTGTTTTTGACCTTGCTCCTCTAGCTCTTTCAATTTTGATGATAGGGTTTCAATTTTAGATCTTTCTTTGCTTCTCATGGGGGCATGTATTGCTTTAAATTTTCCTCCAGACATTGCTTTAAATGTGTCCCAGAGATTCTGGTATGTTGTGTCTTCATTCTCATTGGTTTCGAAGAATATCTTTATTTCTGTCTTCATTTCATTGTTTATCCAGTCAACATTCAAGAGCAAGTTGTTCAATATCCATGAAGTTGTGCGGTTCTGAGTTAGTTTCTTAATCCTGAGTTCTAATTTGATTGCAGTGTGGTCTGAGAGACTGTTTGTTATGATTTCTGTTCTTTTGCATTTGCTGAGGAGTGATTCACTTCCAATTATGTGGTCAATTTTAGAGTAGGTGTGATGTGGTGCTGAGAAGAATGTTTATTCTGTAGATTTGGGGTGGAGAGTTCTGTAAATGTCTATTAGGTTTGCTTGTTCCAGATCTGAGTTCAAGTCCTGGATATCCTTGTTAATTTTCTGTCTCGTTGATATGTCTAATATTGACAGTGGAGTGTTAAAGTCTCCCACAATTATTGTGTGGGAGTCTAAGTCTCTTTGTAAGTCATTAAGAACTTGCTTTATGTATCTGGGTGCTGCTGTATTGGATGCGTATATATTTAGGATCATTAGCTCTTCTTGTTGCACTAATCCTTTTACCATTAGAATTTCGTATCCAGCCAAACTAAGCTTCATAAATGAAGGAGAAATAAAATCCCTTATGAACAAGCAATTGCTCAGAGATTTCCTCATCACCAGGCCTGCCTTACAAGAGCTCCTGAAAGAAGCACTAAACACAGAAAGGAACAACCTGGACCAGCCACTCCAAAAATGTACCAAATGGTAAAAAGCATCAACACAATGAAGAAACTGTATCAACTAATGGGTAAAACAACCAGCTAGCATCAAAATGACAGGATCAAATTCACATATATCAATATTAACCTTAAATGTAAATGGGCTAAATGCCCCAGTCAAAAGACACAGACTGGCAAATTGGATAAAAGTCAAAACCCATCTGTGTGCTTTTTCCAGGAAACCCATCTCACATGCAAGGACACATGGTAGGCTCAAAATAAAGGGATCGAGGGAGATTTACCAACCAAATGGAAAGCACAAAAAAGCAGGAGTTGCAATCCTAGTCTCTGATAAAATAGACTTTAAAGCAACAAAGATCTAAAGAGTCAAGGGCATTACATAATGCTAAACTTTTTAATGTGGGTGCTCAGTGCTATAAATTTTCCTCTTAAAACTGCCATAGCTGTGTCCCAGAGAATCTATTATCTTTACCTTGTTATCATTAGCTTCAAACAATTTCTTGATTTCTGTCTTAATTTCATTATTTATCCAAAAGCCATTCAGGAGCAGGTTGTGTGATTTCCATTTAATTGTACAGTTTTGAGCTATTTTCTTAATCTTAATTGCCAATTTGATTACACTATGGTTCAAGAGAGTGGTTGGTGTGATTTTGGTTCTTTTGCATTTTCTGAGGATTGTTCTATATCTGAATGATTGGTTAATTTTAGAGTATGTGCCATGTGGTGATGAGAAAAATGTACATTCTGTGTTTTGTTATGGGGAGTTCTACAGATGTCTATCAGGTCCATTTGTCCAGTGTTGAGTTTGGATCCCTAATATCTATGTTAATTTTATGCCTCAATGATCAGTCTAATACTCAGAAAATCAGGTATTGAAAGAACATACATCAAATTAATAAGAGCCATCTATGACAAATCTACAACCAACATCATACCGAATGGATAAAAGCTGGAAGCATTCCTCTTGAAAACTAGCACAAGTCAAGGATGCGCTCTCTTACCACTCCTATTCAACTTAATATTGGAAGACCTGGCCAGAGCAATCAGGCAAGAGAAAGAAATAAAGGGCCTCCAAATAGGAAGAGAGCAAGTCAAAATATTCCTGTTTGTGGATGGTATGATTCTATGTCTAGAAACCCATAGTCTCTGTCCAATAGCTTCTTGAGCTGAGAAACAATACCAGCAAAGTTTTATGACACAGAATTAATGTATGAAAATCACTAGCATTTCTATATACCTACAGCCAAACCAAGAGCCAAATCAGGAACACATCCCCATTCTCAATTACCAAAAAACAAAACAAAAAAAAAATCAACAATAAAATGCCTAGGCATACAGCTAGCCAGGGAGGTGAAATATCTCTAAGGTGAGAATTACAAAGCACTGCTGAAATAAATAAGAGATTACACAAATGAAGAGAAACATATCCTATGCTCATGGATAGGAGGAATCAATATAATTAAAATGGCCATATAGCAATTTACAGGTTTGATGATATTTGTATCAAACTACCAATAACATTCTTTATAGAACTAGTAAGAAAAATGATTTTAAAATTAACATTGAACAAAAAAGAGCTTAAATAACCAAAACAATTTTAAGCAAAAAGAGCAAAACAGGAAGCATCACACTACCTGACTTCAAACTATACAACAGGACTACAGTAACCAAAAGAACACGGGTACTGGCACAAAAATGGACACATACACCAACAGAAAAGAATAAAGAGCTCATAAATAAGGCTGCACACTTATAACCATCTGATCTTCAATAAAATTGACTAAAACAATAATGGAGAAATGATTCCCTATTCAATAAATGGTGCTGGGATAACTGGGTAACCATATGCAGAAGATCGAAACTGGATCCCTTCCTTATACCATAAACAAAAATCAATTTAAGATGGATTAAAGACCTACATGTTAAACCTAAAACTATAAATCCCTGGAAGACAACCTAGGCAATATCATTCAGGACATAGGAACAAGCAAAGATTATATGACAAAGATGGCAAAAGTAATTGCAACAAAGGCAAAAATAACAAATAGGCTCTAATTAAATGAAAGAACTTTCATACAGTACACACACACACACACACACACACACACACACACATGCACACACACACAAACCCCAAAACTATGAGGAAACAGGCAACCTACAGAATGAAAGAAAATTTTTACAATCTGTACATCTGAAAAATGTCTAATATCCAGCATCTATAAGGAATTTACACAAATTTACAATAAAGAAACAGACAACCTCATTAAAAAGTAGAAAAAGGACTTAAACAGATAGTTTTTAAAAGAAAACAGCAGCATATGAAAGAAACTCAATATGACTGATCATTAGAGAAATGCAAATCAAAACCCCTATGAGAGACCAACTAACACCAGTCAGAATGGCTATTACTAAGATATCAAAAAAATACAGATGCTGGAAATGTTGCAGAGAAAAAGGAATGCTTATACACTGTTGGTGGGAGTGTAAATTAGTGCAACCCTTGTGGAAGACAATGTGGTAATTCCTCAAGGACATAAAGATAGAAATACCATTTGACCCAGCAATCCCATTACTGGCTATCTATCCAAAGGAATAGAAATTGTTCTATTATAAAGACACATGCATGCATATGTTTATTGCAGCCCTATTCACAATAGCAAAGACATGAATTAAACCTGAATGCTAATCAATTGGTAAACTGTCTAAAGAAAATGTAGTACTTATATACCCTGGAGTACTATGCAGCCATAAAAAAGAGTGAGATCATGTCTTTGCAGGAACATGGATGAAGCTGGAGGCTATTGTCCTTAGCAAACTTATGCAGTAACAGAAAACCAAATAGTACATGTTCTCACTTATAAGTGGGGGCTAAATGGTGAGAACACATGGACACAGAGAGAGGAACAGACAGAGGGGCATACCTGATGGAGAAGATGGGAGAAGGCAGAAGATATAAAAAAAATAGCTGCTGGGTACTTGTATTAATACCTGGGTAACAAAGTAGTCTGTACAACCAGCATGAGTTTACCTATATAACAAACCTGTGCATGTACCCCTGAACCTAAAACACAAGTTTTTCTAAGAAAGAATAGTTTGTGGCTGGGCGCGGTGGCTCAAGCCTGTAATCCTAGCACTTTGGGAGGCCGAGGCGGGTGGATCACGAGGTCAAGAGATCGAGACCATCCTGGTCAACACGGTGAAACCCCGTCTCTACTAAAAATACAAAAAATTAGCTGGGCATGGTGGTGCATGCCTGTAATCCCAGCTACTCAGGAGGCTGAGGCAGGAGAATTGCCTGAACCCAGGAGGCGGAGGTTGCGGTGAGCCGAGATCGCGCCATTGCACTCCAGCCTGGGTAACATGAGTGAAACTCCGTCTCAAAAAAAAAAAAAAAAGAAAGAATAGTTTGTTCCTAATGTAGAACCCATAGCTATATAGTCTTAAGGACATCATATCACTTTTCCTGGTCTCATCTATTAAGTACCATTACACATCTATTCATTTCAAACATTGTAAAATGTTATGAATGTTGATTATTTTCCATTAGGTAAAGGTTTTGAAGTTCTTAGAAAAAAAAGGGAGGAGATATGTAAGAACAAGGGCTCCTTTATTTTATTTATATTTTTAATTTTGTTTCAAGACAGGATCTTGCTCTGTTTTCCAGGCTGGAGTTCAGTGGTGCATTAGGAGCTCACTGCAACCTCGAGTTCCTGGGCTCTTGGCAGTATTTCTACCTTGGCTTCGCAGGTAGTTAGGACTATATTCATGCACCACCATGCATGGCTATTTCTTTTTTTTACTTTTTGTAGATATAGGGTCTTGCCTTTTGCTGAGGCTTCCCTTAAACTTGAGCCTCAAGCAAATCTCCCACCTTGGCCTCCCATAGTGCTGGGATTACAGAAGTGAGCCATTGTGTTTGGCCCCAAGAACAAGGGCTTCTTTTAATATAACATGACAGAAAAATATAAAACAGTCTAACAAACTTCAGTTGAAAATCAAATTTTTATAAATTCTATTCTTATATTTTCTGAACTTCTATAAAACTCCTCATCATAATTTGTAATGGGAGGGAGCATTGATTGAGAAATTGCAAAAACACCTGTGTGACTAGTGTTCAGAGAAAAAGAAAATATTTGTAATAGAAAGGCTGGACAAATAGAGAGGGACAAATGAAACAAGGTGTCGGCAGCCATGCTAAAGATATTTTTCTTTAGCCAAAGACACAATTGAAAGTAATTGAGAAGTTTTAACCAGAAAAATAAAATGACCAGACTTGTATTAGGTTAGTCACCATTACTTTTAATGGAGAAAACCATGATTACTTTTACACCAACTAATATTTTATGAAGCTCACTCTGTTTGCACTGTGAAAAGTTGATTTGCAGTGGACAAAAGCAGTTATAGTAAAACTAACTAGAAAATTGCTATAGTAGTTCAGGTAAGAGATCATAGGGAATTTGTCTTAGATGTTTTTTATGGAAATGATACAAAATGGGCCAAATAGTAGTTTCTTTGAATCAAGAGAGTCAGTAATGGGATATAGGAGAAATACAAAGAGATACATGAAATATCAATGTACTTGGATTAGGGAGGTAGCTTATCTATGTGTATTTATTATTTTATAAACTAGCAAATAAATTAAGATAGAACAATACATAGAACAATGGTGACAAAGTTTCATGAAGCAAAGATTGTGGCTAATCTTACATAAGCAACTGACACCCATAAGAAATAAGAAAGGAAACACAAGAAACTTTACTAAGTAGAAAATGTGAATTTAATTGACAAACATATCCTAATGTAACAGCAATTTCAATGCATATAAATAGATTATAGTGATTAATGAAGCAAAGCAAATACACAGTTTCGAAAAAAAATTTACAAAAATTGTTTAAAAGTACACAGAATAATTGGAAATAGAGGAGAAGAAGAAATACTAAGCAGTATGAACCAAGAAAAGCTGGGGGTGAGGCAGATATAATTTAAGGAAAAATGTTATATTATGGTAAAAGGGACCATTGTACAAGGAGATATATTTATTATAAATATATACTCCCAAGAATGCCAACTCGAAATGTGTTAATTAAAAAGTGACAGAACTTTAAGGAAACATAGATAAACAATTTTAATTAGAGACATTCACACACTCTTCTAAAGAACCAAAAATAAAGGTTTATATATATATATATATACTCTCTGTGTGTGGGCACATAAACTACAAAAAACTGAAAATTACTTTCAGTCACACATAGAACATTTAAAATAATAGACCATATATTTTGTCTGATGGAAAGTCTCCGTAAATTCCAAAAGATCTGTAAAATGAAATAACATTGGAAATCAATATTAATGAAAGAATAGCTTAAAATTACAAGTTAGAAAATAAAATAGCATATTTATAAATAACTCATAGTTTTAATAAGGAATCATACAAAATTACAATAAATAAATATTTTGAGTGTGTTATCGGACACCGATCATCAGAAATTGTGGGTTACAGAGAAGCAATAATTACTGGAGAATGTGTATGGTTTATGTCTCATAAGCAAATAAGAATAATTTTTAATTATTAAGAATTTAGTTCAATATTTTGGAAAAATTGAAACAATTGAAAACCAATTTATCTAATAGAATAAAAATGACAATGTGCAGAAATATAATGACAATAAAACTTAGAATCAGCTTTCTTTAAATTACAATATTTCCTTAAAAGGAGTAATAAAATCATTAGACTTCTCTCAAGTGTTTAATAAACTAGAAAAAATACCAAATTAATACAATCATAATATAAAAGAAAATAGCTACAAACCCAACAGAATTCTACTAAATAATAAGGAACAAAATTAGTGACTAAAACATCAATTTGGAAACCTAGATTAAATGAATACACTTACAAAATAATATAAAATGGCAAAATTGGAAGAAGAAAAAGGTACTTGAGTGTATCTAGAAGCACAAAAAAATAGAAATAGTGGCCAAAACCTTTGTTCCTCAAATCACATGCCCAATGATTTTGCAAGTGACTTCTATCCAAATTTCATGTAACAGTTAGTCTATATTTTAACAAATTTTCCTGAAAATATTTTATAAAAACTATACATTCTCAGGTCTTTTCATAATGCAAGTGTAGTATTTATTGCTAAAACAGCTGTGAACAATTCAAGATCGAAAGCATATTGACCATTTACCTTATGAAACTAAACATAATTAGCCAGGCCTGGTGGCACGTGCCTGTAGTCTCAGCTACTCAGGAGGCTAAGGAAGGAGGGTCTCTTGAGCCCAGGAGCTCCAGGCTCCAGTGAGTTATAATCCCACCACCGCACTCCAGCCTGAGCAGCAGAGAAAGACCCTCTCTCTAAAAAAAAATAACTAATTAAAAATAAATAATAAAGTAAATATAAACATTCAAAAATAACCTACTGAATCCTATAGTATATTTTTAAAACTTTATAGTTAATTATTATAAATGCAAAGATATAGCTACAGTAGAAAATTAATGAATGTTAAGGATGGCAGAATAACAAAATAGACTACCCTGGGTCTCAGGCAGGATGCAACCACTGTACTGAATTGCTTTTGCTTAGGTTGTTATTGGAGAGAAAACAAAACTTCTAGCTTGTTAAACCGCTACATTTTTGTTGTTTGTTATGGAATCTAAACCTGCACCTAACAAATAGCCCCACTGTCTCCCAAATTCTGTTTAAACTGTCCTCATTGCCAGGTGGCTGAAAAGTGACACAGTACCAAAATCCCATTGTAGAGTTTGCGTCCTAGGCTTACACCTGCCACCAATTATGTTAATTATTTTCCCTAGCAGACTGATATGGGAATTAGCAAGCAGAAAATGTATTAAGAAGTGTTTCAGTTGTAGTGAATTGAGATGCCTAGGATTGAGTAGTGGGAGAAACTTGGCACAATTCCCTAATAACTGAGTTCTCAAGTGATATTCAGGCAGTATATTCAGCAGACAGCAACTCTGGAGGTGGGATGGCCCTTCAGAGTTGCTCCAGTTGAAACAGAGGCCTGGGTTTTTGTGTCCCTGCATTGGCCAGTCATTTACTGTAGCCTGCTTCCTTACAGAAGGTATAACTTTAAGAGAGGCAGGTCTCTAAAGGCAATTGGCAATTTCCCATGAGAAATGCAGCTGTGGCTTGTCAGTAGGCCATTCACAAGCAGGTAGGGAATGGATGCAGCCCTGAAGAGTGAATCTACTCAGGGGATCATAATATTCACTATAATGCTCTATCATAATACCAGGCTTTCATTTAGTTATCTCCTCAACTACAAAATACCTTATTCTGCTGGTGCAGAATTTAAAATTACCTGTGGAATTTAACAGGACCTTTTGCTTTTAAACATGTAAAAAAATCAAGTTCACTTATAAGACAAATGCAAAATAAATTACACGTGAAATGGGTCTCCTGAATACAGCAAACTGATGGGTCTTGACTCTTTATTCAATTTGCCACTCTGAGTCTTTTAATTGGGGCACTTAGCCCATTTACATTCAATGTTAATATCATTATGTGTAAATTTGATCCTGTCATTATGATGCTAGCTGGTTATTTTGCCCATTAGTTAATGCAGTCACTTCATAATGTTGATGGTCCTTAAAATTTGGTATGTTTTTGCAATGGCTGGTACCAGTTCTTCCTTTCCATATTTAGTGCTTCCTTCAGGAGGTCTTATAAGGCAGGCCTGGTGGTGACAAAATCTTTCAGCATCTGCTTGTCTATAAAGGATTTTATTTCTCTTTCACTTATAAAACTTAGTTTGGCTGGATATGAAATTCTGGATTGAAAATTCTTTTCTTTAAGAATGTTGAATATTGGCCTCCACGCTTTTCTGGCTTGTAGGGTTTCTGCAGAGAGATCCGCTGTTAGTCTGATGGGCTTCCCTTTTTGGGTAACTCGACCTCTCTGTCTGGCTACCCTTAACATTTTTTCCTTCATTTCAACCTTGGTGAATCTAATGATTATGTGTCTTGGGGTTGCTCTTCTCAAGGAGTATCTTTGTGCTGTTCTCTGCATTTTCTGGATTTGAATGTTGGCCTGTCTTGCTAGATTGTGGAAGTTCTCCTGGATAATATCCTAAAGAGTGTTTTCCAGCTGGTTTCATTCTCCTTGTCACTTTCAGGTACATCAATCAAATGTAGGTTTAGTCTTTTCATATAATCCCATATTTCTTAGAGGCTTTGTTCATTTTTATTCTTTTGTCTCTAATTTTGACTTCGCACTTTATTTCATAAAGTAAGATCTTCAATCTCTGATATCCTTTCTTTCTCTTGATTGATTTGGTTATTGATACTTGTGTATGGTTCACAAAGTTCTTGTACTGTGTTTTTCAGCTCCATCAGGTTATTTATATTATTCTCTAAATTGGCTATTCTAGTTAGCAATTCCTCTAACCCTTTTTCAAGGTTCTTAGCTTCCTTGCATTGGGTTAGAACATGCTCCTTTAGCTCGGAGGAGTTTGTTATTACTCACCTTCTGAAGCCTGCTTCTGTCAATTCATCAAACTCATTCTCTGTCCAGTTAATAATGGTTATATCTTCTAGGTGGATTGATTCATTTATCATGATTTAGTGTCCTTCTTTGTCTCTCGTAACAGTTTGTGACTTAAAGTCTATTTTGTCTGCTGTTAGTATAGCCACCCTGGTTTCCTTTTGGCTACTATCTATTCACATGGAATATTTTCTCTCTCTCTCTCTTTTTTTTTTTTTTTTTTTTTTTTTTTTTTTTTTTTTTTTTTTTTTTTTTTTACTTTTTTAAGAAGCACAGTCTCACCCTGTTGCCCAGGCTGGAGTGTAGTTGTATGATCATAACTCACTGTAACCTCAAACTCTAAGGCTCAAGAAATCTCCACATCTCAGCCTCATGTGTACCTGGGACTAAAGGCATGTGCCGCCATGCCTAGCTTTTTGTTGTTGCTTTTTGTTTTGTAGAGATGGGATCTGGCTGTGTTGCTCAGGCTGGTCTCTAACTCCTGGTCTGGCCTCAAGTGATCCTCTTGCCTTGGCCTCACAAAGTGCTGGAATTATAGGCATAAACTACAACACATTGTCTGGAATATATTTTTCTATTCTTTTACTTGTCCTAATATGGGTCCTTAGATCTAAAGTGAATCTCCTATAGACAGAATAGTGGAATGGATTTTGGGTTTTTGTTTATTATCCATTCTGCAAATCTGTTTTGATTGGCAGTGAAAGTTATTTACATTTATGTTTAATGTACATGTAAAGAATTACTAATAGGAAAGTACTTACATTTAAAATAATTGGTAATAGAGAAAGACTCACTAATGCCATTTGGTAATGGTTTTCTCTATGTCTTACGGTTTTTTCCTCCTTCATTTCCTTCCTTACTGTTTTTCTGAGTGTTTATTTTTGTAGTACCACATTTTGATTCCCTCCTTATTTTCCTTTGTGTATATTTTCTTTGTAGAAAATTATCTGTTCTTTGTTTTTAACATGGATATTACATAAAACATTTCAGTTATAACAGTCAATTTTAAACATAATTTTAATTTCATATAAAATCTCTACTTGTTTACCACTCCACTTTTCATTCTGTTATTGATGTCTCAAATTACATCTTTATAAATTGTATACAAATTAACATAGAATCATAAATGTTTTCTGAGGTTGTGTTTTAAATTCCATTAAAACAATAAAAGCAAAGTTATAAACCAAAATCTTAATAATACAGGTTTTAATATTTGTTCATCTATTTACCTTAACTGGGTAACTTTATATTTTTGTATTGCTTCAGCTTCTCCTCTAGAGTCCTTTTATTCCAACTTTAAGGATTCACTTTATCATATATTGTAGAGTAGGTCTAATAATAGTGAATGAGTGAATGCTATTCTTTGGTTACTTAGGAATGTCTTAATTTCTCCCTGAATTATGAAGAACAGATGTTTGAGGTACACAATTCCCCTTTGACATTTTTTGTTCTTAATCTCAGTACTTAAAATATATAATCCAATTTTCACTTAGCCTAAAAGATTTCTGCTGAGATATCCGCTGATAATCCTGCTGAGGAAAACTTGTATGCGATGAGTCTTCTCTGTTTGCTTTAGAGATTATCTCTTCCTTGACATTCAACTCTTTCATTATTATCAGTCTTAGTGTGGGTATCTTTGAACTTTTCATATTTTGAATTTTTTAGCCTCTTGAATTTGTATGTTTTTCTTCAAATTTGAGAGATTGTGGTAATTATTTCATCAAATAATCTCTCTTCCCCTTTCTTTGTATCTTCTTCTGAGACTTTCGTAATGTATGTATTAATCTACTTGATTGTGTCCCAAAAGTCCCTTACTCTGTTTACTTCCTTAATTATTTTTTTCTTTCTTCTCCTCAGACTCCATACTTTTAAATGATCTGTCTTCATGTGTGCTGTTTATTTATTTTACCTGTTCAAGTCTGCTGTTGAGCTTCTCTAGTGTATTTATCAATTCAGTTATTAAATTTTACAGCTCTAGAATATAATTTGATTCTTTTTAATAATTCGTATCTTTTAATTATTTTTATTATGTTAAGGTATTATTTTCCTAAGTTTCTTAATTCTTTTGTTCTCCTTTAGCTTTTTGAGCATATTTAAGACAATTTTTTAAAATACTTTGTCAAATAACTTCTAAGGCTGTTTCCTTATGGATGATTTCTGAAGGTTTACTTTGTTCTTTAAAATGGGACATTATTTCCTGGGTCTTTTATGCATTATGATCTTTTGTTGAAAATTGGATTTGAAAAAACAATCACTTCGTACAGTGCTTGCAGATTAACTCTATACAAAAGACATTTTCACTAATCACTTCTGCATGAATACTCAAGATCTTCTCTGGCCTTTTCTGAGGATACGTGTTCATGGGGACTGTGCATGTGCTCTATTACCCAATCCCCCATTTACATGGCTGGCTTTAATTATCTTCATTCCTTTAAAACCCTCATCTCTGTTTCTTCTCTGGTCCTTAGATGTTCCATTATTCCGCTTGTAATCTCTTGTCCTCAGGCATCCACAAGTCTGCAGTTTTCCTTTGGTTTTCACACACCACTGTGCCCACTATTGTTTTCAGTACCTTACAACCTGATATTAAATCTATGCCACTGTCCCCATCAGTGTTCCAGTTAAGACAAGACAGAAACCATTACCTAGGGCAGGCCCAAGACAAGCCAAGTTATTGTGAACAAGTTCTACTCTTTTTCTTTTGTCTTGAGAAACTGGGAATCAAGGAGGCTTCCTCCCAACTATGCCACACCACATCAGGGAGGGAGTAGGGATGTGGGCAAGAAAAAAATGTCACAAAATATATCACCATTTTGAGTGTGGCTTTTTCTTGGCTGAGGTTTCTCTTAGATGACGCATTAGATGCTTCTTAACTGATTTCCAGAGTTTCCACAAAACTACTTTGGTCCATATGTTGTGTACTTGATGTTTCCACAGGGTAGTGAACACTTGGCTCTTCTTAATTCACCATCTTGCTGACATCGCTCACTTATGCTTGTTTTGAGTTATAAAAATTGTGTGATAGAAATTGTCTTGTGTATTGCTCTTTGATGCAGGAATTATGTCTCTAATATTTATCATAGTTGTAAAGTATAGTTGTAGTTCCTCAAGTATCACAGTTGGATAATATTATGTAGGGTGAATATGCCAACGCATATATATATCCATTATACCACCACAATATTTATATTAGTCTATGTTTTTGCTATTAGAAAATTGTTGCCATATACATTGTATTCTAGAAATGTTTAAAAATATCTCCCAATATTATCTTTTTATTTTTATTTAAGTAGGTTTTTGGGGAACAGGTGTTGTTAGGTTTCATAGACAAGTTATTTAGTGGTGATATCTGAGATTTTGGTGTACCCATCACTGCAGCAGGGTACACTGTACCGTGTACCGAATGTGTGGCCTTTTATGTTTTGAATACCTTATCGTAGAATTGCTGGATCAAAAATACTATCAATATTCAACTTTAGAAAAAAAAAGTCAACTGTTTTCCAAAGTAAATTTGCTCATTTAAACTATTACAAACACAGTATAACTTTGGAGTTCCTACTCATCCACATTTTGTTCCTGCATATCAGATGTTCTATATAAAAATGCTAATTGAAAGTCATTCTTTAAAATGAGAAATTTTACAATTCATTACAAATCAATCTCAAACCCTAAATTAAAAACAGTGAAATCTCTACTTATTTCTTCTTAAGACGTAAAATGCTTTAGATATTGTTTCTCTTTTACCAACAAATTAATATAGTTTTAGCAACAGTTGCTAAATATTATCTCTCTTAGTTCTAAATACAACCTCATATATATATGTTCAAAAAATTTTAATACTGAAAAACCAAACCTACATTCACTTAGAGGATGTGCATAAAAGAAGAGCGTTCTTCAGGCTATATTTTAGTATTTTTGAAATCTTTCTGTGATTTTTACAGGAATATAGTATTATTGTATTTTAATTTAATTTGATTTCTCTCTTTATTGTGGTTGCCTTCAAAATCTTATCTTTATTTTAGAACGTCAATAGCTTCACTACAGTGAGTTTATGAGTAAATTTATTTTTTGTGTGTATTTACATTTCCTCTTATTTCTGAGGCTTCGGTCATTTATTCTGCAAATATTTATTAATATTTACCACATATCTAGTTTATACCTCTGAGACTCTGTTCATTTTTTAAAATTCTTTTTTTTTTTTTTACTTTGTCTGATTGGTTTCATTCAAAAGCCTTGTCTTCAAGCTCTGAAATTCTTTCTTCTCCTTCTTCTAGTCTACTGGTGAAACTTTCCACTGCATTTTTGTATTCTCCTAAATATGTCTTTCATTTTCAGAAGTTCTGATTGTTTTTCTTTATAATAACAACTTCTCTGGAAAATATTTCATGCATACCCTCAACTTTTTTTTTAATTTAAGTGGGTTTTCACCTTTCTCTGAAATCTCTTTTAGTAGTTTAAAAATAAATCTGAATTTTTTTATCTGGTAATTCAGAGATGTATTCTTGGTTTGGATTTATTTCCAGAGAGTTAATGTGATCTTTTTGGGGTATGATAGAACCCTGTTTTGTCTTATTGCCAGAATTATTTTTCTGGTTTCTTCTCATTTGGGTAGACCATTTATTCAAATTGT
>NW_016107469.1:4611018-4635116 GCF_001604975.1 Cebus imitator
TTTCGTTCCACTTAAGGATCAGTCTTTAATGTTTATATTTTATTTTAGCCTAATTTGATTCTTGGTGCTTTCAGGGGTGAAAGTGAAGACTCTGTATGAGTTCCTCAGTTATACGAAATCGTTGTACACTAGCTTTCCCAGGTGCTGATTGTAGTATTTATGTACTTCGTGTGTGGGCATGTTCACTATTTCCTATGGGGTTGGAATGTCAGGGATCTCTTGAAGGTTATCTCATTCTCTCATGGTGCATAGTTTATTTATTTAATTTTTCCCCCAGTATTTTATTCACTGAGTTGATTATTTAAGCTTCAGGCCAAAATGGGAGATATCCCTGAGTGGGCACTGACTGTAATAAGGCAGGTGGATAGATGTAATACCCAATGGTGGGCAGAGGTCCTAGGCTTGGTGAAGGTGGCTGGATGAGCTCTCAGTTAGAATTGCTGAGGTGTTATTGGGGTGAATAGTGGGAGCTACCTCAGCATCCCTGCAAAACCAGCAGGAAAATTATCCGCCTCACAGCCTCATTCCTGTGCAGGCGTTCTGACTAGTCAGATGAGACGGCAACTTTTTTTATCTATAAGAAATGTTGATATTCCAAGAAGGGATGAATTGTGGCTCTGCCTTTTATGCAGGCCTGAATCTGTGGATTGCTCCTCTTGTGGGGTTGCAATCACCCTGGATTGTTCCAGGAAGGCTGTCTATAGGTGCAACAGTGCTGTATTCCCATAGGAGAAGCCACAGCTGCCTCTGCAGTGGTGTGCCAAGGGCAATAAAGACCCCCTCTCCAAGGCCTTTCATAATCACAGAGGCTGCCTGCCTGTTGGAGTAGAGATGTAAACTTTCTCTACTATGTCCAGCACTACAATTGTGTCTCTAAGAATCTAACCACAAGAGGAATAATCTGGCAGTACGGTCTCCCATGGGGTGATGCCTTGATGTGGTGCTCTCTCCCTTCCCCTGGAATGGGGTACCCTGAGAGCCAGTCTACAGTGATTGTTATTGCTCTTCTGGTTGTAGCCACCCAGTGGGGTACCAGACTCTGAGCTGGTGTTGGGGAATGTATGCAAACCATTCAGTGATGTGACCTCTCTTCAGGTCTCTCAGCAATGGATACAAGCACCTGCTCTGATGGAGGTGGCAGTGGAGTAATGTAGATGATGTTAGGTTCCTCGGGTGTAGATAAGCTTAAAGTGCTGGCTTTCTCTAATGCTTGTTATGCTAGCAATGAAGTTCTCTCGTGGACAGACTCAGGACCTCTGGTTAGCCAGGATGTTGCAGGCAGTGGTGTTAGCAACCATTTTCTTCTTCTTGGGTGCAGTGTTATTCTATCAAGAGGTGCTGTAATGGCCTGAGTTGGTTAGTCTCTAGCCAGGAGGTGGCGTGTGCAAGAGATCACCAGCTGCAGTAGTAGCAGTAGAATTTTTGCTTTCTCTAAGTTGTTCAGGGGAAGTATTCTGGTTTCTCAGCTGATGGGCAGGGCCATAAAGCTCCCAAGTGTTTATGTCCTTTTCATTAACCCATCAGCACAGGTAAAGGTATTTCATCAGGTTTGGGGAGGGTTAGTCAGGTCAGAACTCAGACTCTCTTTGGGCAGGGCCTGCCACAGTCACTGTAGGGGATGAAGGATGAATCTCAGGTCACTTGGGTAATGTTCCAGAGGGAAGAATAACTGCCTCTGCTGTGAATAAGAGCTTTCAAGGGGAGTGGGGAATAGCCAGCAATGGTAGGCCTCGCCTAGCTCCCACGCAGTTGGCATGGCCAGCCTCATTCCTCCAGTGCCCTGCTAACAGCTCAGGGTTTAGATTCAGGTAGGCTGAGTACAAAACTCAGAACTGCCACAGGCTATAAGCTTCCCTATAGAGATAACAATCATGTCTTTCAGGCCGTGACCCTCCCTGTCTGCCCGCAAGGCTGGATGTGCAGCTTCTGCTCACATATCTGCAGCACACTTCCCATTCATCCCCAGATTCTGTTCAAGCAAGCTTTTCCCCAGTTAAAATTGTAACACAAAATTAAATCGGGAACTTGTTTCACTCTGCAACCTCTCCCTGAATCCATTGTGACTTTCCCGAGGGTTCCTGTGAGATATAGTTACAAATGGCTTCCCTGGGCTTGTGCTGGAGACTGGGAATACTTATAAGGCACTATCCACTGCTGCTTCTACTTTTATATTCCACACGACTCCATAAATCTGCCCCAGCTCTTAGTAGGGCAAAGGTCTTCTCACATGATCTGAATTTTCAAATTTCTCAGTGGTGATGTGTGTTTGGAGGCATGTAGTCCACTTCTCACACTCTGGAAACTGACAGTTTTTTGCTTCTCTCATGTCACGTCTTTCAGAGGATCAGTGAATTGTTTTGATTTTCCTGGTAAGTTTATGTGGGAATTCTTCAAGAACACATTCACAGTGTGAATCTCTGCCCACTATTCTGCCCTTCCAAGTGGGAGAGACACACCAACACTGCCTCCTATCCACAATCATTTCTCGGCTTATATTAGAAAAATATTAAAACGAAGTAATCTATAGACTTCTGCTTATGAACAAGACACAGTAATAGGTACCAGATTTATCCTCACAACCGAAAGAACAAGAACAGAACATAACAAAAACTGCCAAAAACATTTGAATGGTGCCTCTTCCTATCTGCCAGATTGAAAAACCTTCACATTCACAGAGAATTCAGTAGTGTCTCGCCTCAGTACTGGCAAATGACTACCCCAACACTGAATACTGTTCTAGTCATGCCTACCTGGATTTTAATAGCAAATATGCATAGGAAAAATCTGACTATGAGATTTTACAATGCTTAAAATAAAAAAGAATACAAACAGTAAATATTGACAAATGTTATGATCTGGATATTTATGTCTACTCAAAAACTTCACCCTCAAGGTAACTGTATTAAAAGTTGAGCCTATTAGGAGATGATTATCTCATGGGGACAGAGCCCTCATAAAGATTACTACCCTTATAAAAGAGGCCTGAGAAAAAAGTCTTGCTCATTCTACCCTGTAAGGTTAGCGTGAAAAGAAATGAGGAAGTGGGCAGAGCTATCAATGAGGAGTGAGTCAGTGAATCTGCCAGCTCCCTGATCTTTGATTTTCTTGTCTCTGGATCTGTGAGAAACACATATCAGTGGTTTATATGCTATCAGGTCTATGGTATTTTGTTGTAGCAGTCCTAATGAACTCGGAAAGTCAACTGGAACAGTCATACTTTGACCCTGGGAGTTAAAATTGTTTAACCACTTTGGAAACTCAGCTGTCAACCTCTACTAAAACTAGACCTATTTCCACCAATGACTCAGCAATCCTTCTAGATATTTACCTAACAAAAATAAAATAATATACAAAAACAATTTGTACAAGAATGTATTAAAAAGCTTTATTCTTTGTAGTCTCAAACACCATTATTCATAGTAGCCCCAAAGACACAACTCAAATATTCATCAACAGGGGAAGAAATGAAAAATTGTGGAATATTCGTGCAATGAAATGTTACCAAGCAATGAAAAGGAACAAAGTATGATTATATGCAACAATTGGGCTGAATGGAAAAAATCTCACTCAAACAAGTACAGACTTTGTTATACCATTTATCAAAACTCTTAACAACAGGTAAAACTTAACTCTGGTGAAAAAAAATAAAAATGAAACAGTAGTTGTCTGGAAGTGAGAGTAGAATCAAATGAAAGGGGGAAAAAGGCGTCTTTCTTAAGTGATGGGAATGTTCAATAACTTAATTGGGATGATTATACAGTTGTAAGATCTCCTCAAACTTCTTGTGTAAGACTTATCCTTTTCTTACACATGTAAATTATAGCTAAATTTTAAAAATACTTTGAATATAGTTGATGGAATCTCTTTTGGATATGTGATAATTGAAAATATGACAGTGAGTCACAGAAATAGTCAAGAGTCAGTATAACAAAGTTGGGGTATCCATCAGGATCAAATGTCCCACCATAACCATCATGAAATACACACAGAAGAATAACAGCTCTATGAGGGAATAACTTATTATCAGCTTTGTTATTTGATTTAACTCTGCTGTGGAACTGACATATAGTTATTTCTCAATAAATATCTGTTGAGTAAATCAATATCATCAAAGTTGAAAGAGATAGAATATGAGGAAAGGTCACTGGATTTTCAAGTTTTGTTAACAATGAATTTGAAATAATACTTTAAATAGAATAATGGGTTTGAAATAAATCTCTTCTTTGTTAAACAATCCTTGGATATTGAATCTACATGGAGAGGAAAGATATGAACAACATGGATTTCAGTAGCATTGAAAAGTGTTTCATGTTTTAAGATATTTAATTGGTAAAACAAATTAACTTCAAGTGTTGAGTAAGAGAATAATGATTTTCGTGTCCCATGTGAAGTTACAGAATGAAAGAAGAAAATTATATGTTCACATATATAATTACTGTGGTAGATTGTAAATGCAGTTTGGACTGCAATTATAACAGCTGCAAACCTATGGTTACAAATTTGGTCCCACTGTCTTCAGTGAGACTTTGTAGAGATTCTTTTGTTTAATACTAAACTGCTTCTAAAACAAAAATATGTGGTACCAAATTTTATGACGGTATTATCCAAAGGAAGGAGAAGTTGTGAATTTTCTTGATGTCCATAAGTATAGAGATTAATACCACTTAAACCATGTATTTTGTAAGATTTTATAATTCCAACTATGTTCTATGTGTAAAGAAAGAAAAAATGAATTGAACATAACAAAGCAGTTCAACTAATTGATACTTGCAGGTCTCAAGGGAAAAAAAGAAAAAAAGAACGATGATGGTATTTTGATGGGGATTGCATTGAATTTGTATATTGCTTTTGATAGTCCTTCTAGACATTGGCTTAGGCAACGATTTCATGACCAAAAACCCAAAAGCACCGGGTGCAGTGGCTCATGCCTGTAATCCCAGCACTTTGGAAGGCCGAGTTGGGGAGATCACAAGGTCAGGAGATCAAGATCATCCTGGCTAACATGGTGAAACCCTGTCTATACTAAAAATACAAAAGATAAGCCGGGTGTGGAGGCACACACCTGTAGTCCCAGTTACTCGGGAAACTGAGGCAGGAGAATTGCTTGAATCTGGGAGACGGAGGTTGCAGTGAGCCGAGATCATGCCACTGCACTCCAGCCTTGGCAACAGATGGAGATTCCGTCTCAAATAAATTTAAAAAAACAAAACAAAACAAACAAACAAACAAAAAAAACAAATGCAGTAAAAACAAAGACAAATAGCTGGGACTTAATTGAACTAAAGAGCTTTTGCATGGCAAAAGGAACAGTCAGCAGAGTAAACAGTCAACTCACAGAGTGAGAGAAAATCTTCACAATTTAGGTATCTGACAAAGAACTAATATCCAGACTCTACAATGAACTCAAACAAATCAGTAGGAAAAAAAACAAACAATCCCATCAAAAAGTGGGCTGAGGACATCAAAAGACAGTTCTTAAAAGAAGATATACAAATGGCTAACAAACATATGAAAAAATGCTCAACTTCACTAATGATCAGGGAAATGCAAATCAAATCCACAATGCAATACCACCTTACTTCTACAAGAATGGCCATAATCAAAAAATCCAAAAACAGTAGATGTTGGCGTGGATGTGGTGATCAGGGAACACTTCTACACTGCTAGTGGGAATGTAAACTAGTACAAACATTGTGGAAAACAATGTGGACCTTCCTTAAAGAACTAAAAGTAGAATTACCATTTGATCCATCAATCCCACTACTGGATATCTACCCAGAGGAAAGGAAGTCTTACGAAAAAGATATTTGCACGTGCATGTTTATAGCAGCATAATTCACAATTGTAAAATCGTGGAACCAACACAAATGCCCATCAATCAATGAGTGTATAAAGAAACTGTGGTATATTTATATGATGTAATACTACTCAGCCATAAAAAGGAACTAATTGATGGCATTTGCAGCGACCTAGATGAGACTAGAGAATATTATTCTAAGTGAAGTAACTCAGGAATGGAAATCCGAACATCATATGTTATCACTGATATGTGAGAGCTAAGCTATGAGAATGAAAAGGCATAAGAATTATATGATGAAATTCAGGGAGTTGTGGAGAAGGGTGGGGGGTGTCAAGGGACAAAAGACTACAAATATGGTGTAGTGTTTACTGCTCGGGTGATGGGTGTACCAAAACCTCACAAATCACCACTAAAGAACTTAATCATGTAACCAAATACCACCTACACCCTAATAACTTATGGAAAAATAAAAAAATAAAAGGTTTAACAGGAGAGGTGTTAAAAATCAAGGTTCTGAATTGACTGAAGATTGTAGTTATCTATTATAATTGGAATACAGTGAGTTATTAATGATTCTTTAAATAAACAATGAAAGAATCAATCTCAGTACTCTATCACAGAGGGGAAACAGAATTGGCTGTTGTGAAACAGGAAGAAATGCTCTTTTCATAATTGATTTGTAATCAACCCTTCCCATCCAACAAAAAAAGTGATGGCCCTGGGAAATTATCAGTGGTTTAAACTCTGAAGTATCAAGAAAAATGATCATAAGTCATCAGATAGCCTTCAGTTATTGAAGTCTGAGTTCCACTGAGAATTGTGAAAGGGATAATAGGGTTGTAGAGATTAAGCAATTTCTTTTCTGAAAATTAAATTCAGTTTTGTGAATCGGAATTGACAAATCATTAAAAGTGAATATTTCTTCTTGCCAGAAAGAAAGGGGAAATACTACTAGTATACTATGTATTAAGCACACTAAAATACATTTATATTTGAAAGTACTATTGACAATATTATTAAGATAGAAATATATTGATTTCTTACAAGAAATCCTAGAAGGAAATGATCTACAAATTAAAAAAATATATATGTAATAAAAAAACTCTGTCTGCAGAAGGCCCTTTTCTTGGTTTGAAAAACAACCTTCTCGCTATTATTGCATTTTATGAGCACTAGGCATAACTAATAAGATGGGTACTCTGTATGCACAAAGGTCTAGACGTACCCTTTTGTATGCTGGGTTAGTGTTTCTTCACATACATTGGAAATCCATTATAAAGGCTGTCTTTGCTGGGATGGAATGAAACTTGAAATAGTTGCTTTCATTTCTTTCACAAATTGCTGGAAAATTCCAGGTTCATATCCCTATTTACTGTTTTAAAGAAGTGACAAGATAAATGATACATTCCTGGAGAGAACTATGTCATCAGTGATAGTCCCAAACTCAGTCAAGCAAGTAAACACCCCTGACAATACCTCACATCCAGGTAGTACACCACATGACATATTTGAAGGAGAAAATGCTTTTTCTGCTGCTACACCCTCAACAATTTATACTATTTGCTAATGTAGAGATAGGAAGGATTTGCAGTAGTAGAGGAATGCATTTACAAATTTTATGAGCTGTAGGGATGCAATTCACAACTGAAACTCATCTGGAATATTAGCCAAGCAATAAATCATGGTAGAATATCGTGACTAAACAAGATTAAATGTTCAATGTAACTTAAAGATTAGGTCCTGTAGACAGAAAAGACCCAAATTCAATGTCTATAAAAGTACACTTGATATTGGTTGAAAGAGCAGGGAAAGGGGATTCTTCATTCTTGAGTTAAGCCCATTTCATATTCCCTCTGTCTACTCAACTGTAGATGAATTAATTATGAATATGATAGTAGACTCCTACTCTCTCCCCAGTCAACTAATACAGCTTCAGAAGCAGTAGGGAGGAGATTGCTTTCACTGTTTAAGTATTTAAACAAATAGAACTATATTACTTGAATTTAAAAATCTAGAAAAAAAAATTACCTATAGCTAATCTTTTTCCAAGCAAAAGCTCACAGCATTTTACTGAATATATTGGTAAATGGGATAACTCTCTGTATTATTTTTTCACACAAAGGCTAGGATTCAGCCATGCCATATGGGATGATTTCACAGGTTTAGGGCACACCAGATGTTTCCACTTAGCATATTTTGGCAAAATCACATTGTAAATAATCAATCATAATTCCATCCTTTTAGAAGCCATATTATTAGTAGGTTTTATCATCCAAAATCTATAAATAAATGAGAACAATGATTTCTATAGAGTCTATGCACATTTCCTCCAGGAAATTCCCAGAGCAGGGGGCAAAAAGCTGCTTAGAATTAAAAGTTACATTGTTTACATATTATTGCTTGAAAAAACATATTAGAAGCAACCAGAAATCAGGATTGCTTTAATAACTAACCTTATATACAATATTTGCTTCAGTCCAGACACTGTTTTAAATGAACTACATAACTAATTCCATCCTTAAAACAAGACTATAAATACATTCTATGACTATCCCTAGTTTACCCTTGAGAGATGTAAAGCATTCAAATGATAAATATATTGTTCAAGATAAAAAACCCAATTAATGATTAGAGTTGTTATTAGAAGCCAGAAAATCTGCTTCAAGAGTCTGCATTGTTTACCTTTACGCTGTACTGTTGGAAATTAAAATACTGAAGAATGATGGTAAACAGAAGCAGAAAAGCAGCAGCAGCAAAGACTCACCACTCTAGGAGCAGGTCAAACAGTGCAAAAAAACCTCTAAGGGTTGCATTGCGTTAGCACAAAGGAATAATAATAACACGGAAGTGATAATAGAGGCAATAATAACAGTGGTTTCTTGAGCAACAACTACACATCAGATGCTTTCACAGAGTTATTTATCTGATTAATCCTCACAATCCCCAAATTAGGTTAATATCCTACTTTTGAAACAAAGACTATCTGACTTCCAAAGAAAATATGACTTCTAATAGATGATACTGATAATGACTTCTAATAGATAATAAAGTCTTCCATCCCTCACCCTGCCCCCAAGCGAAGTCCTGTGTCAGCCCTTTATCCTCACACACTTTTCTACAATGGTGTTCAACAAAGTGCACATGTTCCTGGAAAATAATAATAATAATAATAATATGCTTCACAAGGCACAATAGTAGTCAGAAATGTGTAAATGAATAGATTAATTCAAGATAAACTATGAAGAATTAAAATGAATTTGCATGTTTTGAATATAAGAGCTGACAGAAAAAAAGAAATAAGATGAAGCTTTGGACTTGATTCCTGAAGTCAGAAATGAAAGAGAAGGGATATTCAATTTTAGACATGAAATTCTCAATGGTAAAAGAAATACAAAATAATATTTTTAAAACATATATGAAACTATAAAATACTTTGGGGAAAAGTAAAGAATAAATGAACATATTAGTATTTAATCACCTAAGAGAAAATGTTCTAATGAGGGGTCAAGGGTCTCTAGATTTAGCAAATAAAAATATATGATGCCCAGTAAAATTAAAGATTCAGATAAATAATTAACATTTTATTTACTATATAAAATACATTTACTGATATTATATGGGACATAGTTATACTACAAATTATTCATTGTTTATTAAAATCAAATTTAACAGAATCTTGTATTTAATCTAGAAACCTCTGATGGTTAAAAAAATGTGTTGAACTCTGAGCATTTGCAAAAATTTAAGCAATAACACTAACAAGTCTAAGATAAAGTAAGAATCAGAAAATAGAGCAGAAGAAGGGTAAAGAAAAGACAATAAATTTGGAAAAAAGAGACTGAGTTAAATAAAGTCATATACACATTTTAAGGTGCTAGGGTATCATTATCCCAGGAAAGGCCTTGATAGGTTCCATTCAACAAATATTAAGTAGCCATAAGATGGCTAGCATTTGGCTAATGCTCAGCTAAACTTCATAGAGCTGAGGTCCTTGTAAAGAATTGCTCATGATTCAGAGAATTCAAATACCAAACTAAATAAATAAATATATACTGTAATTGTCCCAGTTTATCCATGCAGTAAATGTTTTGAGAGGCTGATGTGGAAGATGAAGAAAGTGAGCAGCTGAGATGTGCCTGAACTTGTACAATGGATTAGAAAATGAACTACAACTAGATCCTAGGTGCCTGATTGCTACTTTCGTTTTTCTTTTAACTTAGACCTTGATATTTCAGTGCTTTATGGAGGTAACATTCAAAACAATTTCAAACAAAAAACACAAAGAGAAAGTTTGATATCTCCATCATGTAGACGAGATATAAAAGGAACGTCAGATTGTAATTTGTAGTAGCGGTATATAAATAGTGTCAGGAAAACCATTAAGCCAGAATAATGGCTAACTACAAAGCTTTGGCAGGGTATGAATCATTGTTCAATTCAATTTTGCACCAACAGAACTGAGCACATAATCTTGCAGTTACTGGATGCTCAATAACCACTCATTGAAAATAACAGGAAGATTTTTTTGTTTATGGTGGAGATCAAACTTCTCATAAACTTCACCAAACGTTTTACAATACTGGAGACTAACTCAATAGAGACCACATAAAAGTTCTGAAAAGATAAATTGAAATATATATTTATTTATTTATGGGGGATGTGTGTGTGTGTGTATGTGTGTGTGTGTATGTGTGTGTGTGTGTGTGTGTGTGTGTGTTTGAAACACATGATGGACATGAAAGAATCGTGGTCCTCAGAACATAAGGCTGAACTTTGACAATTAAACAGGACCCTTGAAGCTATGATGAGAAAACATGTCATTTTGAAACTAAACATATCTAAAATATTTTTTAAACATTTCAAAGACAAAATAAGGTGTGCAGATTTTTGAGTCATCAATACATACATTCTTTATCACTCATTATCTCTTATTTTATCCCAGAGATACACACAGACTTTTCTAAAATGAGAGAGGTAAAGTATGTTTTGATTGGAAAGGATGGAAGAGCCATTTAATAATGAACTGCTACTTAAAATTTTAAGTATGTTTTTATAATGTCTGAAGACAAAAAAGACCTGGAGGCATTTTGAAATCTCATTTGTCATGGGAGGTAATTCTTCTAATGACTTTAAGTCCAAGCTTTTATGTGGTGTGTTTTATGTGTGTTTAGGAATCACTTGGCCAGACAATTTCCTTAGGACAAAAGAGAAAAGACATGGCTGATTGCAACTCAAAGGACATTTAATTATCATTCCTTCCCCTCCATAGTGGACCTGGCAGTATCTTTTCCTGGCTATTTGTTTTGTGAACATAGGCTAATTAGCTGCTCTCTCAAAAAAATAGCTTTGCTTGGTTAGCACTGAATTCTAGTCTATGAGAGGAAAAAAGACTAAAGGTGCCAATTGAAATTTCTTGCTTACTGCTTTTGTAATGTTGTATTTAGTTTGCTCCAGCAACGAATCCAAAAGAATTTTATTATATAGGAAGTATAAAAAACTTGGATCATTTTAAAGGGCTGTGGCTATGACAGAAACCTAGAACCTTAAGCAAGATTGAGGCAGATGTTGCTTTTATAAGAGCCATGAAACTCCCATTTATACAAAAAAATAATGATTCCAAAGATCAAATACAGATTGTTTTACTTCATAGATGTAATATGTATTTGGTAGTGAAGGCACAGTTGCGTCCAGTTACTAAAATGTCTCTGACTTTGCACACAGGATAAGAAACTACATATGCATTTGGGAATATGATTTGCTATTAATGTTATTGATATAGGACAGGTTAGTCCACAAATGATATCAAGAAACAATAAGCCTAGCAGAGAACTAATTAATAGTGTGATGCTTTAATACTGGGCAAAGCTATTAGAAACAGCTATGGAGTCTAGCATTTCTCATGTGGAAGTAAGGGCAATACTACACTGTTAACAACAGCTTCAGCCAATTAAGAATTCTTCAATACCACATAAGAAAATGAAGAACAGAATTAGAACACAATCTTTCTTTTCTTTAGATTCAGAGGGTACATGTGCATATTCTTTTTCATGTTTGTGGATACAGAGTAGCTGTATGTATTTATGGGGTACATGAAATGTTTTGATATAGGCATGAAATTTGAGATAAGCACATCATGAACAATTGGATATTCATCTCCCCAAGCATTTGTTCTTTGAGTTATAAACAATCCAATTACACTCTTTGTTTCAAAATGTAAAATCAAATTTTTGTTGACTATAGTCACCCTGTTGTGCTATCAAAGAGTAAGTCTTATTTATTTCTTCTATTTTATTTTGTATCATTAACCATCCCCACCTTCCCACCAGCCCCTCACTACCCTTTCCAGCCTTGAGTAATCATCTTTCTACTCTCTATGTTTATGTGGTCAATTGTGTTGATTTTTATGTATCACAAATAAGTGAGAACTTGTGGTGATTGCCTTTCTGTGCCTGACTTATTTCATTAACATAATGATCTCCAGTTTCATCCGTGTTGTTGAGAATGACTAAATTTTTTGTTTTTAATGAATTAATAGTACACCATTGAGTATATGTGTCACATTTTCTTTATTCATTTGTTGATGGACATTTACGTTGCTTACAAATCTTAGCTATTGTAAACAGTTCTGCAACAAACATAAAAGTGCAGATATCCCTTTGGTACATGGATTTTGTTTATTGGGGGTATATAGTTGGCAGTGAGATTACTGGATCATATGGTAGCTCTATTTTTAGTTTTTTGAGGAACTTCCAAACTATTTTCTATAGTGGTTGTACTAATTTAGATTTTTCACCAAAAGTGTATGAGGGTTCCTTTTCTTCATATCTTTGCCATCATTTGTTATTGACTGACTTTTGGATATAAGCCATTTTAAGTGGGGTGAGATGATATCTCATTGTAGTTTTGATTTGCATTTCTCTGATGATCAATTATATTGAACACCTTTTCATATACCTGTTTTCCATTTGTATGTCTTCTTTTGAGAAATGTCTATTCACATCTTTTGCCCATTTTTGAGGAGATTATTAGATTTTTGTCCCATACAGTTGTATAAGCTCATTATGTATTCTGGTTATTAATCTCCTGTTAGATAGTGATGTGGTTTGGATTTGTGTCCTCATCCAAATCTCAAGTCAAATTGGAGGAGGATCTTTGTGGGAGGTAATTGGATTATGGTGTCAAATTTCCCCTTTGCTGTTCTTGTGATAATGAGTTCCCAAGAGATCTGATGGTTTTAAAATGTATGGCACTTCACTTTTCATTCCTTCTCTCTCCCTCCATGTGAAGAGCTGCTTGCTTCCTCTTCACCTTCCTCCATGATTGTAAGTTTCCAGAGGCCTCCAACTCATGCATCCTATTAAGCTTGCAGAGCTGTGAGTCAACTAAACCTCTTTTTTAAATATATTACCTAGTCCAAGTTAGTTCTGTACAGCAGTGTGAAAATGGGCTAACACAGAAAACTGGTACAAGAAGAGTAGGGCCCTGCTATATACATGCCTGAAAATGGGAGTAACTTTGGTACTGGGTAACAAGCAGAGATTTGAACAGTTTGGAGGGTTCAGAAGAAGACAGAAAGGTGTAGGAAAGTTTGAAAACTTTAGCAACTTGTTGAATGTTTTTTACCAAAATGCCAATAGTGATATGGATAATGAAGGACATGCTGAGTTGGTCTCAGATGGAGGTGCGAAACTTATTGGAAACTGGAGTAAAGGTGACTCTTGCTATGCTTTAGAAAAGAGACTGGTGGAATTTTGTCCCTCACCTAGAGATCTGTGGAACTTTGAACTTGACAGAGATGATTTGAGGTATCTGGTGGAAGATATTTCAAAGCATTTAAGACTTTACCTGGCTGTTTCTCAAAGTGTATATTCCTATGCATGATCAAAGAGATTATTTGAAACTGGAATTTATGTTTAAAAGGGAATCAGAACATTGAAGCTTAGAAAATTTGTAGCCCAGCCATGTGGTAGAAAAGAAAACCCATTTTCTGGGGGAAAGTTCAAGCCCACTGCAGAAATTTGCAAAAGTTAGGGGAGCTGAATGTTAATATCCAAGACAACGGGGAAAATGTCTCCAGGGCATTTCAGAGACCTTCACAGCATCCTCTCTTATTATAGGCCTGGAGCCCTAGGAGGAAAAAAGGGATTCATGGGCCAGGCACAGGGCCCAGCTGCTCTGTGCAGCCTTGGGACATGGCATCCTGTGTCCCAGCTGCTCCAGCTCCAGTGGTAGCTAAAAGGGGCCAAGGTACATCTAAATCCATGGCTTCAGAGTGTTCAAGATCCAAGTCGTGGAGGCTTCGACATGGTATTGCTGCTGCATGCGTGCAGAAGGCAAGAGTTGAGGTTTGGGAACCTCCACCTAGATTTCAGAGGATGTATGGAGACACCTGAATGTCCACGGAGAAGCTGCAGATGCAGAGCCCTCTTGGAGAACTTCTATTTGGGCAGTGTGAAGGGGAAATGTGGGGTTGGAACCCACACACAGAGTCATCACTGTGGCACTATCTAGTGGAACTGTGAGAAGAGAATCACCATCCTCCAGATTCCAGAATGGTAGACACACCAACAGCTTGGACTGTGTGCCTGGAAAAGCCACAGGAACTGAACATCAACCTGTGAAAGCAGCCTCAGTGACTGTACCTTGCAGAGCTACAGGGGCGGGGCAGAGCTGTCCAAGTTCTTGAGAGCCCACCCCTTGCATCAGTGTGGCCTGGATGTGAGACATGGAATCAAAGGAGATCATTTTGGAGCTTTAAGATTTAATGACTGCACTGCTGGGTTTCAGACTTGCATGGAGCCTGTATCTCCTTTGTTTTGGCCAATTTCTTACATTTGGAATAAGAGCATATGCCCAATACCTGTACCCTCATTGTATCTTGTTAGTAAATAACTTGTTTTTTATTTTACAGGGTCATAGGCAGAGGGAAATTACCTTGTCTCAGATAAGATTTTGGACTGTGGACTTTTGATTTAATGGTTAAATGAGTTAAAACTGATGTGCTGTTAAGAAGGAATAAATGTATTTTGCAATTTGAGAAGGACATGAAATTTAGGAGGGGCTGAGGCAGACTGATATGATTTGGATTTGTGTCCCCACCCAAATCTTATGTTAAATTGGAGAAGGGGCCTGATGGAGGTGACTGGATCCTGTTATGATAGTGGGTAAGTTCTTATGACACCTGGTTGTTTAAAAGTGTATGGTACTTCCTGCTTTGCGCTCACTCATGCTCTCTCTCTCTCTCTCTCTCTCTCTCTCTCTCTCTCTTTCTCCTGTTGACATATGAAGAAGCTGCTTGCTTCCCCTTCACCTTCTGCATAATTGTCAGTTTCCTGAGGCCTCCCAGTCATGCTTCCTGTTAAGCCTACAGTTCTGTGAGTAAATTAAACCTCTTTTCTTCATAAATTACCCAGTTGCAGATAGTTCTTAATAGCAGTGTGAAAACGGATTAACACAGATAGGTAGTTTTTAAAAATTTTCTCCCATTATATGGGTTGTCTCTTCACTTTGTTTATAATTTTTTTTTAACTTGATGTGATGCCATTTGTCTATTTTTGCTTTGGTTGCTTGTGTTATGGGGTACTGCTCAATAATTTTTTTGCCCACATCGATGTCATAGAACATTTACCAATATTTTCTTTTAGCAGTTACATAGTTTGAGGTCACAGATTTAAGTAATTAAAAAATAAATTTAAAAAAAAGATTTAAGTAACTAATTCATTTTGATTTGAGTTATGTATATGTCAGGAGAGAGGGGTCTAGTTTTATTCTTCTCAATATGGATATGAAGGTTTCCTGGCACCATTTATTGAAGAGACCATCTTTTCGCCTTTGTTTGTATGTGCTTGGCACCTTTGTTTGAAATGAGTTCAGCGAAGATGTGTATATTTGTTACTGGGTTCCCCACTCTGTTTCATTGGTCTGTGAGTCTTTTTTATGCCAATATCATGCTGTTTGGTTACTATAGTTCTATAGTATAATTTGAAGTCAATGTGATTACTCCAGTTTTTGTTTTGTTTTGTTTACATAGAATTGTTTTGTTTATTCTGGGTCTTTTGTGGTCTCACATAAACTAAGATTTTACTTCTATTTCAGCGAAGAATGTTATTGGTATTTTGGTAGAGATTGCATTGAATCTGTATATTGCTTTTGGTAGTATGGATATTTTAACAATATTGATTCCATCCATCCATGAACATGGAATGTTTTCCCAATTTGTCATGCATTTTTCAACTTCTTTCATTGGTGTTTTATAGTTTTTATTAGGGAGATCTTTCACTTCTTTAAGTGAATTCCTATGTATTTAATTTTGTGTGTGGCTGTTGTAAATGGGATTACTTTTTATTTCTTTTACACATTGTTCACTTTTGGCATATAGAAATGCTACTGATTTTTGTACATTGATTTGTATCTTATAAATTTACTGAATGTATCAATTATAATAGTTTTCTTTTGTAGTCTTTAGACTTTTCCACCTATGCACCTATAATATCTGCAAACAAGAATAATTTGACTTCTTCCTTTCTAATTTGGAAGACTTTTTCTTTCTTTATCTGTTGGCTCTAGCTAGGACTTCCAGCACTATGTTGAATAATAATTATGAAACTGTTTATCCTTGTTATGTTCCATATCTTGGAGGAAAGGCTTTCATTTTTCCCCATTTTGTATAATACTACCTGTGGATTCATCATCAATGGCTTTTAATATGTTGAGGTATGTTCCCTCTGTAACCAGTTTTCTTAGAATTTTTATGCTGAAGGGATGTTGAATTTTACCAAATGCTTTTTCAGCATCAGTTGAAATAATCATATGGTTTTGTCCTTCATTCTGTTGATATAATGTATCACACTGATTGTTTTGCCTATGTTGAATCATCCTTGTATCCCAGAGATAAATCTCACTTGGTCATGATGAATGATCTTTCTGAAGTATTCATGAATTTGGTTTGTTAGTATTTTTTTAGGATTTTTGCATCAATATTTATCAGAGATATTGGCCTGTAGTTTTCTTTTTTGATTGTGTCTTTGTCTGGTTTTTGTATCAGAGTAATACTGACCTTTTATAATGAGTTTAGAAGTATTCTCTCTTTCTTTATTTTCCAAAATAGTTTGAGTAGGATTGGTGTAAGTACTTATTTATATGTTTGGCAGAATACAGCAGTGAAGCCATAGGGTCCCAGACTTTTCTTTACTGTAAGAGTTTTTATTATGGCTTTGATCTCATTCCTTATTATTAGTCTGCTCAGGTTTTGAATTTTTTCTGTTTCAGTCTTGGTAAGTTGAAGGTGTCTAGGAATTTGTTCATTTCTTTTAGATTTTCCAATTTATTAGCATAGTGGGCTCATAGTACCCACTAATAATCCTTTGAATTCTGCAGTATCAGTTGTGATTTCCGCTTTTGCAATTCTTATTTTATTTGAGTTATCTCTTTTTTTTTTTAGTTAATATGGCTAAAGCTTTGTCTTTTGTTTAGCTTTTCAAAAAAAAACACACATTTTTGTTTCATCATCTCTTGCATTGTTTTCTTCATTCCAATTTCCTTTATTTCTGTTCTGATCTTTATTTCTTTTATTCTATTAATTTTGGGCTTGGTTTACTGTTGCTTTTCTAGTTTTTTAAGATGCATCATTAGATCGTGTATTTGAAGTTTTTCCTCTTTTTTGATGTAGGCACTTATTATGGCTAAAAAGTTTTCTCTTATTACTACTTTTACTGTATCCCATAGGTCTTTGTAAGTGTGTCTCTATTATCATCGATTACAAGACATTTTTTAAATTTCCCACTTCATTTTTTTATTGACCCACTAATCATTCAGGGGCATCTTGTGTAACTTTCATTATTTTTATAGTTTTCAAAATTCCTCTTTTTATTAATTTCTGATATTTTCTTGTGGTCAAGGTAGTTGCTTGATTATATTTCAATTTTTGGGGTTTAAGACCTGTTTTCTGACCTGTATGGTTTATTTTTGAGAATGATACATGTGCCAAGGAAAAGAATGTGCAATCTGCAGCCACTGGATGACATATTCTGTAAACATCTATTAGATTTATTTGGTCTACAGTGCAGATTAAGTTAGAAGTTTCTTTGCTAAATTTCTGTGTAGGAGGTCTGTCCGATGCTGAATGTGGCATGTTGAAGTCTCTAGTTTTTATTTTTGGGGCGCTTATCTCTCTCTTTAGCTCTATAGTATTTCCTTTATATATTTATGTGCTCCAATGTTAGGTGTATATATATTTAAAAGTGTTATATCCTCCTGTTGAATTGACCCCTTTATTGTTACATAATGACCTTCTTTGTCTCTTCTTATAGTTTTTGTCTTGAAATATATTTTGTCTGTTATAAGTGTAGTGACTCCTGTTCTTTTTTGGTTTTCATTGGCATGGAATATTATTTTCCATCTCTATTTTCATTCTATGTGTGTCTTTACAGATGAAGTGTGTTTCTTGTAGGAAACAGATCAATTTGCCTTGTTTTTTCATTCATTCAACCAATTTATGTCTTTAGATTGGAGGTTTACTCCATTTTCATTTAATGTTATTATTAAGTAAGGACTTACTCTTGACACTTTGCTATTTGTTTTCTAGTCATTCTATGGTTTTCTATTTCTTATTTCCTTCTTATTTTCCTTTAGTGAGGGTGATTTTCTCTGAAGATATGATAGTTTCTTGCTTTTTTATTTTTTGTGTATCTATTATATGATTTTTGGTTTGAAGTTACCATGAGATTTCTAAATAATATATTATAATCTATGATTTTAGACTGAGAACCACTGAACACTGTTTTTATAAACAATAAACAAGCAAAAAGAAAACTGATTTAAACAGTCTACATCTTAACTTCCCTTCACCACTTTGTAACATTTTGTTGTTTCTATCTATGTCTTTTTGCACTGGGTTTTATGTCTTGAAAAATTGTTGTAGTTACCATTTTTGATGGCTCAATGTTTAGTTTTTTTTACTTAGAATAAGAGTTGTTTTCTTGTCAAAGTCACAGTGTGATAATATTCTGTGTTTTTCTGTGTATTTGCTGTTACCAGTGAGTTTTGTACCATCAAGGGATTACATATTGCTCATTAATATACTTGTCTTTCTAATTGAGGTACTCCCTTTAGCATTTCTTTTAGTACAAGTCTGGCGTTGATGAAATCTCTCAGCTTCTATTTGTCTGGGAAAATATTTCTCCTCCATGTTTGAAGGATATTTTTGCAGGGTATATTGTTCTAGGGAAAGAGAAAGTGATTTTTTTTTATTTTTAGCACTTTAAATTTTTCATGCCACACTCTCCTTGTCTGTAAGTTTTTCACTGAAAAATCTGATGCCAGAATTATTAAAGCTTCATTGTGTGTTATTTGCTTCTTTTCTCTAGCTGTATTTAGAAACCTTCTATTTTTTCTGTACTCTTTGGGAGTTAGATTATTAAATGTTTTCACATAGTCTTCTTTTGGTTAAATTTGCTTGGTGTTTTATAAGCTTCTTGTACTTAGATTTTGGTTTCTTCTCTTGGTGTGGGAAGTTCTATGTTATTATTCCCTTGAATAAACATACTACCTGTTTCTTTCTCCACATCCTCTTTAAATCCAATAACTCTGAAATTTGCCCATTTTAAGCTATTTTCTAGATTCTGAATAGCATACTTCATAGTTTTTTAGTATTTTCTCTTTTGTCTCCTCAGATCATGTATTCTTAAACTGCCTATCTTCAAGCTCACTAATTCTATCTTCTGCTTGACTAATTCTTCTATTAAAAGGTTCTGATGCATTCTTCAGTATGCCAATTGCATTTTTCAGCTTCAAAATTTACGTTTCATTTTAATTATTATTCTTTTTGTTAAATGTATCTTCTAGAATTCTGAATTTCTTCCCTGTGTTATTTTGAATTTATTTCAGTTTCCTCAACACAGCTATTTTGAATTATCTGTCTGAAAAGTCACATACCTTCTTTTCTCCAGAATTGGTTCCTGGTGCCTTATTTAGTTCATTAGGTGAGGTTCTGCCTTCCTGGATGCTGTTGATGCTAGCAGATATATTTTGGTGCCTGGTTTTTGAAGAGTTAGATATTTATTTACTCTTTACTCTCTGGGCTTGTTTATAGGCCTCCTGGGGAAGGCTTTCTAGATATTTGGTAGAACTAGAGTGTTGTGATCCCAGCTTTATCTGCTTTAGAGGACACCCCAAACCCAGTAGCATTGTGGGTGTTTTGCTGATTTGTAGAGGTACTGCCTTGATGCTCTTGGGGAAGGTCTGGGATAATTTTCTGGTTTACAAGGAAGAGACTCTTGTTTCTTTCCTTTACTCTCTCTCAAACAGAGTCTCTATCTTTGTTCAAATCCACATGAAGCTGATGGAAGATTGACACAAGTGCCCCTGTGGCCACAACTACTGTGACGACTGAGTTAAACCTAAAGCCAGCACAACACTGAGTCTCTCCCAAGGCCTGCAGTAACCACTCCCTAGCTACTATCTATATGCTCTTAAGTCCCAGGGGCTCTACAACCAGCCAATGGCAAAGCTAGCCAGACTCGTGTTATTCTTTTCAGTGTAGTGAGTTTCTGCTGGCTCTATGTGGGTCCACAAGTGGCATCTGGGAGTCAGGGACTAGAGCCAAAACCATTAGAAGTCAGCCAGGTGTTCTATTGTACTGCAGCTGAGCTGGCACTCAAATGACAAAACACCGTTATTCTCACTCTTCCATGCCCTTTTCAGAGACAGAGGAGTCTCACTCCATAGCCACTGCCACCCTAAACCATGAGGGGTATTGTCAGACTACCACTAATGTTCTCTTAATGCCTAAAGTATCTTAAGTCAGCTAGTAGTGAATGCTGCCTAGCCTGGGTGTCATCATTCAGGGCAGTGGCTACCCCCTCTGGCCCAGGGCATGTGCAGAAAAGCCATCTAAGAGTCAAATTCTGGAACTGGGACCCCAAGAGCCTAATTAGTGCTCTACTACCCTGTGGCCACGCTAGCACTAACGGCACAAGAAAGTGTCATCTTTACTTTTCTCTCAGCTTTTTCCAAGCAGAAGGAGTTTTGCCCTCTAGCCACCACAGTTGGTAATGTGCTGAGTCTAATGTGATGCCAACAAATTGGCTCACCCAAGGCCCAAGATGTAATATCGCTGCTGGTTATTCAGAGCTCAAGGGCTCTTCAGTTAACAGGCAATGAATTCTGCCAGGACTGGGACATTTCTTTATAGGTCACAAGTTCCCTTCTGGTTCAGGGTGTGTCTAAAAATGTCTGGGACCTGGGGCCCAGGATGGGGGCCTCTTGATTCTGACCAATGCCCTGTCCTGCTGTGGCTGAGCTGGTATCCTAGATGCAGAAAAAAAAAAAAAAAAAAAAAGGTTTTTCCACTTTTCCCTTTTCTCTGTTTGAGCTGAAAGAAGGGATCTTTTTTGGAGCTGCCAACTGTGCCACCTGGGTTTAGGGGACGGGCTAAAGCCAGCACTCCTTCAGGTGCCCCAGCTGGTGTCTCAGTATGTCACATGTTCCTCCAATTCCACTGTCTCTGGATCTAGGTCAGCACAAGGAATCTCCAAAGAGTTGCAGTCCCTATGGCTTAGACTGCCTTTCAAGTTTACTTGAAGACACAGAACACTGCAGCCCTTGGTAGCAGGGTTGGCCAAGTTTTGACTGCTGGCACCTGCAACTTCCCTTTAGCTAGGTTTGGTTTAAATGCTTCCTCAGCGGGCAGCTGTCAGCTGAGTTTCATCTGGTTTTCCTTTCTGTTCTAACAGGAAAGCGCTAAGTTCAATGCCTCACAGTCGCTGTGCTCTCCCTACTCCAGCACCCAGAGAAGTTCTGAGCACCACACCACTGCCCCATAGGGTTGGGGGAGGAGTGGTGTCCATCATTCAGGGCTGTTTTTTTTTTTTTTTTCTCTTTATTGTCTCTTTCAGAGACAGAAAATTAAACCCAGGTACCATGAGAGCCCACCTGATATTTGCTTCTTTTGAAGGTGTCTTCCCTATGTAGATAGTTGTTAAATTCATGTCCTCGTGGGGACTATAGGTGGTGCCTTCGATTTTGCCATCTTGCTCCACCTACCCTGCAGAATGCAATGTTTAAATGTACGTATTTGAAGATTTCCAGGTGTCAAATCCCAGCCTCTCTACTTACTAGCTGCTTTATCTAGGGCTTCTCATTATCTGGATTTTTTTTTAACCCATAAAATGGAGATAATTGGAATCTACTCCACAGATCCATAGTGAGCACTAAGTTAAATAATGCATGTGAAGTGCTTGGTACTGTCAGATTGTATTCATGTTAACTATTATAAATATTAATATTATTATTATTACACACTTTTTAGACATACACCATGCTAGGTTTTTTACATTCCTTATGTTGTTTTCACACTGACAAGGATCTTGCCAGGGCAATATGATAATTCATTTTGTCAATTAGTCCCTTTGTTTGAAAGCAAAAATAAAAATAACTTTGAATAACTCAAGCAATGGAAAAATCTATGTATGTATGTATGTATCTATCTATCTCTCTCTCTGTCTTCCTATGTGAATGATGTTGTATAGCCCTCAGACTCAAAAAAAGAGCTGAATTACTAGTTACAAAAAGGGTAATTCTAGTGATCTACATAGCAGTTATATTATGCTGCTTCTGCTGGAATAAATTAAATCTAATTATTTTTACTATTCCTTTTTTACTCTGCTCAAGAAAGGCTCTAACTGTTTAAGCTTGAATATTTTTGCTTCTGAGATAAGAGGCTTACTCTGTCACCCAGGATGGACTGCAGTGGTGCTATCATGGCTCATTGCAGCCTCGACTATCTGGGTGATCGTCCTACCTCGGCGTCCAATGTAGTTGGGACCACAGGCGTGTACTACCATGCCCAACTAATTTGTTTCTTGTAGAGATAGGGGCCTCCAAAAGTGTTGATATTATATGCATGAGCCACCATGTTCAGCCAAGCTTGGAAGGTTTATACCACAAAATGGCTAAAGAAAGAATGAAAAATCTGACTCACTATCTCATAAACACTGATCATGATAGGGCAAAGGTAACCCTATAAGAGAAAATAACGGTAGTATTACTTGAAGAAGACAAAGAATGATCAATGGCCAAAAACAGAAATACTCTCAGTGTAACACTTCTTTATTCTGGAACTCAAAGGAGTCTTTTTGTGATTTCAGTTTTCAAGGAGTGGGAAGAGAAATGAAGGAAGACAACCCAACAATTGTGTGGAAGTCCAGGCTAGTCAGTATTTCTGGTGATATGCAAAAGGCATTGTGAGAGACTTCTCTTGGGAATTCATTCTCTTAAATTCCTTATGAATTCCTGTAACATTTTCTATGGAAGATCAGGAACTATCATCACTAGCAAAGACTTTATAAATTCTCCATTATGTTGCCTACATGGAAATACTGATGCTATAGTCTCCACACAACATCTTAGTCTGTGCAGCCAGTAACCTTGACAAGATTATTTTCATGTGAAAATTGTAGAAGAAGTTTCTTGTCCATTGAAGCATTAATTTATCTATGGCTTCAAACAGAATGTAATTGTTCTTATAACTAATCATGAACCTAATACAGTTATCAAATTACTGTAAATCTGAAATACCTTCCAAAATCACTAGTGATAGCAATAGTAATAGAAATTGTCCAATGATACAAACACCTTTAATATGTTTTTAAGACTGTTGAAGATATTAATTTATAAGTATTAGACTATTACAGATAGAATGATATGTATGGAAACTTGGGAAATAAAATTCTTTTAGGAAAATTGGTTTAGTTATTTCTCTTTAGCAAGCAAATTTTGTCTTACTGAACAGCTGTTCTCAAATTTAGTCATTTACTTGAAATACCACATGCTCATTTTGACGGTAAAAAATGATGAGAAACTGCTTTTAAACACCTCTCTACTTTTTTTTTCTTTTTTGTTGGCGTAATAATTGAAGCATGTTTTCTTACTAAGCTATATCCTTTGTTGAAACATTTTGAAGTATCAATTTTGATTCTTGGGTTTGCTTATTGCTTGGCATTTCATTGTAGTATATTAGAATGTGTTGCATGTCAATTAAGAGTCAAAGCCTGTAAAATATTTGAAGAGCACTTTGGGAGGCCGAGGCGGGTGGATCACGAGGTCAAGAGATCGAGACCATCCTGGTCAACATGGTGAAACCCCGTCTCTACTAAAAATACAAAACATTAACTGGGCATGGTGGCGCGTGCCTGTAATCCCAGAGACTCAGGAGGCTGAGGCAGGAGAATTGCCTGAACCCAGGAGGCGGAGGTTGCGGTGAGCCGAGATCGCGCCATTGCACTCCAGCCTGGGTAACAAG
>NW_016107469.1:4635222-4640460 GCF_001604975.1 Cebus imitator
CTCTGTAAAATATTTGAAGAGATTTATTCCGAGCCAAATATGAGTGATCATGGCCCATGACTCAGCTCTCAGGAGATCCTGAGAACATGTGCCCAAGGTGGTTAAAGTGCAGCTTGGATTTATACATTTTAGGGAGGCATGAGCCATCAATCAAATACATTTGAGAAATACATTGGTTTGGTCCAGAAAGGTGGGACAATTCAAAGCAGAGGGCTTCCAGGCTGTAGGTAAATTTAAACATTTTGTGGCTGACAGTTGGTTGAGTTTGTTTAAAGACCTGGAATTAATAGAAAGGAAATGTTAAGGTTAAGATAAAAGATTGTGGAGACCAAGGTTCTTTTGAAGTCTCATAGTGGCTGCTCTTAGAGACAATAGATGACAAGTGTTACCTATTCAGACCTTTAAAAGATGCTAGATTCCCAGTTAATCTCTTCAGAATTGGGAGGGCCTGGAATAAAAAATTCCGGCTTTGTTAATAGAGATTCTTTACAGTTGCAAATTTTCTCCCACAAAGGACTGCTTTGCGGGGATATTTCAAAATATCACTATGAAACATGTTTTGGGGTAAAATATTTTTATTTTCCTTTTTGTCATATAATATTATGCCAGTCATATTGGAAAGTAACGCCCAACACATAGGGTTAAATAAAATCCATATCATGAGAGATTTTGGATTGTAAAGCATGACTCCTAGACTGTTTAGATAAGAATCTGGACAAGATAAAAAAGCAGAGCATAGTCCTCAGTGGTACCCATTTTACATTTATGACATCAGTGTACTATAAAGTTTCATGACACAATTTAGTTCTAACAAACTCGAACACTACTGTAACTGTGTATATTTCATGTGCTTAGAAAGAAATGGCAGAAATCTTTATTCATCTTTGAGGAGTGGAGTAGTTACTCTAACGGGAAGTTCACTATTTTGATAGTACTTACCCAAAATTGTCATAAAGGAGAAAAGATTTTTACAGCTTTAAATCAGACATAGATATTTCAATTAAAAGTGCTCTATTTATAGAAGCACTAAACCAAAGAAATATTTTTTTAAAACAGTAAGATGGTAAATGTCCTATTTGTCAATGTGCCTGCTGCTGAAGTCCTAGTGAGACAGGAAAATAGAGTCTGGAGGCAGGAAGCATAAGGCCAATTCATACTTCAGCTATAACAGGAAATAATCTCTCCACAGGGCATAGGTCATGTAAATGACCTTGCAACTTTACTTCATCCTCTCCATTTACGTAGGGCCTACCAGAAGTAAGCAACGGAATCCTCTAGAGGGTATTGCAACTTCCCAAAATGCTGTAATGGGGCCCTTGAGCCCCTAATGGCCTGCTCCCACACTGTGGGGTGTACTTTTATTTTCAGTAAATCCCTTCATTTCTTCCTTGCTCTCTTTGTGTGGTTTGTCCAGTTCTTTGTTTGAGATTCCAAGAACCTGGACACACTCTACCATGACACTAGATTCTCTCCTACTGAAAAAGACAAATTATTTAAATATACATATACATAATAATATTTCTAAAGACATAGCATTCAAAACTACTAGCACTCAAGACCACATGCTTTCGGAAATAAAACCCTAATTCTGCAATAAGCCTCATCTGAGCACATTTTAACTATGTATATAATTAGGATTTTAAAACTTGACACAATCATAAAAATGCAAAAATCATGAAGTAGCACCATTACCAATGTACTAAAATTTTTCTGTAAGAAAAAGCACATTTATACTTGTATTAATTGAGGAGGTTAGACTACCTCCATAACCTATAATATTTATCTAACTTGCCCTGCCAGAAATGTTCACCATTAGCCAATTCTTTGTGTTAAAACATTATTACCTCCCTCTATCAGATTGCGTGTATTATTCAACAGGGAGTAGAATATTAAGCCATTAAATGTAAACTTCAGATGGGTTAGATTTTTAAAAATGAGACACAGCCAGTTTTTTTCAATTGAGGCAAATTTCTCACAAAATAAAAGTAGACATATAAAAATGAATAATTCAGTATCATTAGTTACATTAACAAGGTTGTGCAATCACCTCTATCTAGTTTTAAACATTTTCATCACCCCAAAATAATATCACATATCCAGTAAGCAGTTATTCTCCATTCCCACCTCTCCCAGCCTTTGAAAACCATCAATCTACTTATTTCTATGAATTTACCTATTCATAAATTATATATAAATTGGATCACACAATATATGGCCTTTTCTGTCTTAACAAAAGATATTTTGCAGGTTATAGCACATATAGGTGCTTTACGCCTTTTTATAGCTAAATATTTTTCTATATATATATATAGAAAACACCATTTATTTATTAATTAAGCTATTAATAGACATTTCAGTGTTTCCAGGTTCTGTCAATTCTGACTAGTGCTACTATGAATATTTGTAAATAAGCATTTATTTTCAGTACTAGTATCCTATTCTTTTGAGTATATACCTAAAAGTAAAATTTCTGGATTATAGGATAATTCTATGTTTACCTTTTTAAATAACTGCTCCTATACTCTCCCTTTTGATGCACATACCTTGGATCCCAGGTCAGCCCCCACAGTGAAGTGGCCTTGTTGTCTGGGGCGACACCCGAGGTTTGTTGTCTCAGCCACAGAGATCAAGGATGCAGACACACTGAGTGAAGTTAAAAGTGGAAATTTGGGCCGGGCGCGGTGGCTTAAGCCTGTAATCCCAGCACTTTGGGAGGCCGAGGCGGGTGAATCACGAGGTCAAGAGATCGAGACCATCCTGCTCAACACGGTGAAACCCCATCTCTACTAAAAATATAAAAAATTAGCTGGGCATGGTGGCGTGTGCCTGTAATCCCAGCTACTCAGGAGGCTGAGGCAGGAGAATTGCCTGAACCCAGGAGGCGGAGGTTGCGGTGAGCCAAGATCGCGCCATTGCACTCCAGCCTGGGTAACAAGAGCGAAACTCCGTCCCCAAAAAAAAAAAAAAAAAAAAAAAAGTGGAAATTTGGTAGGTGAAAGGAAGATAATAGCTTTCTGTTACAGAGAGGGGTCCTGGAAAAATGAGTTGCTCATCTGCAGTGAAATGAAGGGGCTTTATAGATGAGCTAGTGGGGAGGTGGTGTCTTATCTACACAGGGCATGAAAAAACAGAACAAGGTTTGCCATTTGCATAAGGCACAAATCTCTGGCAGCCCCCACCCCGATCTTTTATTTGCATGTGGGTTTTCTGTTTGAGCTTCTCCATGTGACCCATTTCTTTCTTACTGTGCAAGTGCTAACAGCAAGAAAAAAGGGAAAACACAGCTTCCCCGGTAGACATGCCTGGGTCCCAGGTAACTCTTTTCTACTGGTGCAGCTGCAGGCATTCCCCCTTGCAAACTTCCACCTTCCTTATCTGTATTTGCAGCTCAATCTTTCAGGCTGCTCTTTGTTAGAAATAAAATGATTTTTTGGGTTGCTTTCGTTAGAAGGGAAGTTCTGCCAAGGACTCTTTTTGCTCTCACTATCTGCCTAAATAATTTCTTTCTATCTCTTGTATCAGAACTGTTAAACTTTTCCACAGCAACTGATCAATTTTACATTCTCATCAACAATGTAAAAGGCTTGCAATTTTTCCATATCCTTGACAATGCTGGTTATTTTTCTGCTTTTTAAAAATTGCCATCTAAATGGGAATGAATTGGTATCTGATTGTGATTTTGATTTTCATTGACCAAATGACTAATAATATTTAACATCTTTTCAAGTGTCATTTGCACATCTTTACAGGAGCATCATTTCAAGTCCGTGAGTTGATTGTATGAGATTGTTTTCCTTGTTGATGTTGTTGAAGACTTTTAAAAGTTGAATTGCAGTACTTTTCATTTCGTTATTGAGTTGTAGGAGTTCTTTATAAAATCTGGATACTATAACCTTAATCAGATATATGATTTGCAAATATTTTCTCCCATTCTGTAAGTTGTCTTTCTCTTCCTTGATAACGTCCTTTTACATGAAAAAGGTTTTAATTTTAACAAACTCAAATTTACCTATTTTTCTTTTGTTGTTTGTACTCTTGATGTCAGCTTGTGATAACCAACCCTTTGTTAGTGTAACTGACTCTCTCTTTCTTAGCTGTGAGCTGTACAGACTCCGTGTTAGCTTTTTGAGCTGGACAGACTCCATATTAGCTTCTTCACTTGTCCCCCTTTTTCCTTCCCTGAGCATGTAGCTGGGTTAAGCTGACTCCAAGCAGACCCAGGAATGTCCTTACAGATAAGATATAGAGCTAAGCTGTACCAGCCACTCCTCGGGATGTGTCTGCTGATTGCATCAGGAGCTCCTTGGAATGTGCCTGCTGATAACCAAAAGCCCGTACATCTGCAACTGTTTATCTTTCTGTAATAGTTTACCTTTTAATTATTGCTCGTTCTGCTTCTGTAAAAATTTGCTTCAGCCAGGCTTCCCCTCCCCTCCTTTAAGCAAGGTATAAAAAGAAACAAAGCCCCTTCTATGAGGCTGAGAGAATTTTGCGCATTAGCCATCTCTCAGTCGTCAGCAAATAAAGGACTCCTTATTCGATCTCAGAGTGTGGGGCTTTCCTTCAACTTGCTCGGTTACAACAAGCTCTCAGAATCTATTGCCAAATCCAAGGTAATGAAGGTCAAGAAATCCCTTTTCTTCCTAAGAGTTTTAGAGCTTAGCTCATATAATTAGGTCTTTGAAAAAATTTTAAATAATCTTTTGTATAAGTTGTATAATTTTGTATAAAGCTCCAACTTTATTATTTTGTATATGAATGTCAATTTGTCTGAGCACCATTTTTTTGAGGAAACTATTCTTTACCTATTGAATGATCTTGGCATCCTTGTTGAAAATCAATTGACCATACACATATGCAATTATTCCTGGACTGTCATTCCTGTTCCATCAATGTGTATGTCTATTCTTATGCTAGCACCATACTGTTTAATTACTGTAGTTTTATACTAAGTTATAACACTTGAAAATGATAGTACTTCAACTTTCTTCCTCTAATTTGTGAGTGTTTTAATATTCAAGGCTCTTCACAATTTTATATGAATTCAAGAATTGGATTTTCCATTCTTGCAGAAGGGCTCTTAGAATTTTGATAATGATTGCATTGACTCTATAGATTGCTTGAAGCCATATTGCTGTTTTAACAAAGTAAGTCTTCTAATCCATAAACATGAGGTATCTTTCCATGTATTTATGTATTTTTTAGTTTATGAAAGTAATGGTTTGCCATTTTCTTTTT
>NW_016107469.1:4641405-4657184 GCF_001604975.1 Cebus imitator
AAAGAAGTTAAAAAATAGATTAGAGAAATTTGTGCGGTGAGGTTTTCATACTTCACAATTTATTCAGTAGACATCTTTATTCATAGCAGGAAGGAAATAACCACAGTTAATCACAATTCGTATTGTAAGTATGGTACTTAGAGACATGTTCTTGTAACAAAAACTTGATCCTCTAGGAGTCAACTAGGTCAAATCCTTAAATTTTGTACATATAAGGCCAGGCATGGTGGCTCACACCTTTATTCCCAGTACTTTGGGTGGCCAAGGCGGCTGGGTCACCTGAAGTTGGCAGTTCAAGACCAACCTGACCAACATGGAGAAACCCCATTTTTAATAAAAATACAAAATTAGTCAGGCTTGGTGGCGCATGCTTGTAATCCCAGCTACTAGGGAGGCTGAGGCAGGAGAATAGCTTAAACCTGGGAGACAGGTTAGTCGAGATTGCACCATTGCACTTGAGCCTGGGCAATAAGAGCAAAACTCCGTTTCAAAAAATATATATATACAAATAGCCTTTAACATATAAAGTAATATGTTTTATTTTAGTAGATGCTTCCAATTAAATCATTTAGTATCTCCAAATAATCTTATAGCGGGCAACATGGAGTTTGAAGGCATTTAATAAAGTAGATTTGCATTTTAAGAATTTCTATAGTAGATAGTATTTTAAAATTTGCCTACCTACTTCAACACAATTTAATTTCAACTGTTTCAATTTTGATTCATGAGAAACATTCAAAATTAGAATTGTCTATTTTATATGCATTGTTTTTTAGTTATGTCTGAATAATAATAAACAGAAAATGACACAAGTAAGTCTACCACTGAATTTTAACCTCATCATATCTCGGTAGACTAAATCAATTGTCCTTTCTATCACTTGATTTCCATGTGCCACATTGATTCGATTGGGTTTCTTTTTTAACCCTATTCTTTAACATAATCAAAATATCAAGTAAATGCCTGAATTAGAAATCTAATTTCTTTCTGGACACTTTTCTTTCAGTCTTCGCACACATCTAATCCATCAAAGTTTTGAAATTTCTACTTGCCAGGAATATCCCACTTCTCCATTTCTCTTTCTCCCCATCATCACCAGCCTAGGCTAGGCCACCATCACCTCTTGGCTGAATATTAATATAGCCTTATCATTATTATTTGCACCCAGTTCTCCTCTCCACCTAGTTATGCTGTCCATACAGCAATGCGAATGATCATCTAAAAATGTGAATTAGAAAATGTCACTGTCTCATTCAAGTCATTCAGTCTCTTCTCCCTTTACACATAGAATGCAATATTCAAACTCTCTATTAAAAAAACCTGTAAAACCCTGCATGATCTGAACCTTTACTGACTCCCCCATACATTCTGCTACTTTCTCCTTCACATGATAGCTCCAGCCACTTTATGACCCTCCATATGCTAAATTTGTTACCTCTTCTGAACATTGTTATTTTCCTGTTATTTCTACTTGAAAGGATTTTCCAGCTGGTCAGCACCTTGTTCAGCCAACTTATTAAGATCTTAGCTCCAATGAAATCTCTTAAAGCTGGTCTTCCTTTACAACCTGATCTAAATTGGCTGTCTAATCCTTCCGCTTTTCCATATTTTTTTTAATAACATTCAATTCTTTTCTACAGAAGTCTTATCACCATATACATATATATATATGTATAAACATGAAGTATATATAGATGGTTTTATATATATATATATATTATATATATATATAATATATATATATATATATAAAACCATCTATATATACTTCATGTTTATGAGTCACATAAACTAATCTAGCCATTTTCAGCGCATTGCCTTGCTCTATTAAGTTACATTAATTTAGCTCTAGAGAATTTCCTCTTGGTTCCAAATGGAGGTCTGAAGTGTTGAGCTAGTATTGGGACAATATTTTGTGTGTGTGTGTGTGTGTGTGTGTGTGTGTGTGTGTGTGTGTTTCTGTCTCCTCTACTAGATTTTAAGCTTCATAAAGTCATATCCTTGTATTTACTGATTACCAATCTATAATATGCACCTAGACTGGTACCTGATTTAAAAATACAAACATTTATTCACTGTAGAAATAACTTTTATTCTGTTAAGGAATAAGAAAATGCCAGCATATTTTCTCAGTTCTTTACTTCCCTCCACAAATTTTATCCTTTCTGTTACACATTTAATGTCTTCTACTCAATTGTTTTTTGTTTTTTTTTTTTTCATTTCTGTTATACATATGTTCTAATTATCTTTAGGAAACAGAATGAAAACTTTACCCCATCTGTCAAGACATTTCTTGATTTCTCAACCGCTGCCTTACCAGCTGTTTCCAGCTGGATACCTGTGATTTGAAGGCTTGTTCTTTAGCTGATCCAAAATGATATATACATTGCATCAATGGCCGTAGCTCTAATTCTACTGACATGAGTAGCTATAGCTATATATTTAGTTCCCCCACAATTCTTGCTGCCAAACAGTGTAGAATCTGGTTTACTGAGATATACCCTTCAGAATGCACTTTCCTAGATTCATAGATGTATTGTGCATCTGCACATTACTTTCATAGAGGCCAAGGGAGACTTTCTTCTTGCTCTCTGAATGTTTGTTGAAAATCACTGACATAAAGTAGATTAATAGGAGAGAAGGCATATACATTTATTGTGCAGATGGGGAGCATCACAGAGTGATTTTCCACTCTCCAGCAGAGTTCAGGAATTTACCACCCTGGCAAAAAAGGTTATGAAAGGCAAGAGAAGAGAAAATCTATTAAGGGGATCAATAGGGAGAATAATTAGATCGGAGAACAAGTAACTTGTACCTTATCTTGTGAAAGGGCTTGTTTAGATGTGATTGTACTCTTGGCTTTATAGAGAAGGAAAAATTCTTCTCCTTGGTGGATCTGGATCTTAAGAAAAAAAAAATAAGCTTTTGGAGACCTAATGTGTGGGGGAAGAAAGTCATAGAGACAATGAAGGATCTTCAGAATGTCTATGTACCATATTTTGGAGTATCGACTTCTGAACCCTAACATTTCATTCACCAGACCTGGGTTTTTATGTCAGTTTATATTTCTTAATTGTGACAGGTTATTCTTACTGTCTAGTTTTTATTCCAGGGCTGAAGTCCTGACATATCTCCTGTTCACCTACTGATCACCCTGCTGTTTTGACTTACTTTTACCCTATTTCACTCGAACTGCAGAATTGCTCATTAGTGTAGTCTCAGGGCTGAGGACTAAGGATTTAATCCATTTATTTTCCTGAAAAAAAAAAACAAAAATGTTCTAAAGAAGGGCTGGCCACTCCTTAAATCTCTTCCAACAATTCAGATGCTTATGTCTGAGTATTCTCCTCAGGACCAACTATTTCCAAATTGTTATTGAGATTTCAGTGGGTGGAGCAATCAACTTTACCAAGAAGCTCTTAGTCCTGTCCTTATGAAGAAGTCTTAAATATCAAGTTCTGCCTACTTTGGGCTTCTTGTTTGCATAACATTCTTTAAAACTTTATACAATTATTTCCCCTACTTGGCAACCTTGATCTGATCTTTATTTATTTGTATCTGATTTCTTTCTCTTTCTCATTATTACAACTATTCTTAGAAGTGATTTCCAAATGATAAAACTAATTTTGTAATTGTCATTAAAATTTATTTCCCTGTAGTAGTTGACTAATCCTTTCTTATTGAAACAATCTTAAACTTTATAGTTTGTGATCTTTTATTATCATGTTTCTCCGCTCATCTTTTCAACTAGGCTTATTGTTGTTTTCCTAATAACTCCTTTTTCCTGCTGCTGCTTAATATAATACTCTGCCCTTGATTTAATTTTACTTTGCACCTTAGATGATTTATTTCATTATCTTAATTATTACTTCTATGTGAAGTTTGTATACTTAGTTCAAACATCTCTGGAACACTCTTCTTATATTTGTATTTGATAGCTGGCTATTTCCCTTGTGAAGTTCTATCAAGATCTCACTCTCAATATGTCAAAACATCGAGCCCATCGTCTAATGAACCACGCCTCATTTTTATTAATGATTACCCTTCTTTTTCCAGTTTTCAGTCTTCAAACTTTAAAATTACTTTTACATCCTACTACATCACTCCCTGCCCAGTAGGTATTATCACGTTTTTCATTACACTGTTTTTCAAATAAGACTATATTCAGCTTTTTTTCCAGAAACGGAGCTTAATCTTTCATGTCACCTAAACTATATAAACATTTGCCTAATCATATCTTCCGTTCTCAGTAATTCCTCTAGAGCAGTCGCCTACAAATTTGAAGTGCCGTGACACAAAGATACACAAGATTACTCTTTAGAATTATTAAGTTTAGTCTAAAGCTGCCACCTTACATATTTTGACTGCAATCTAAAGGTTTCTGTGTACACAATGAACTGTAATCTAACTGGTTTTAAAAATAGACGGCACTTATTCTTGTACCAATCATTGAGTTTCGGCCAGTTAAAGGCAACCAACTCTTCAACCCATGTTGAAATAAACAAAACACCAAGCTGTATTCAATCCACCTTTCTGGACCTCACTTTCAGTTTCTGTATGTCACTTTGCTATTTTAGTCCACAAATATTCTTCAACCATGGGATATCACTGGAGATTCCTTGAACATATTCTGGTCTTGGAGACTGTCCAATTCATAAATTATACTTTGCCCAATTAAACTCTGATTAATTTAGTTTGTCTAAAGCATTTCTTGGTGGAAGGGACAAGATGGCCAACTAGATGCAGCTAGGAAGAACGTGTCTCATTGAGAGAAGCCAAAACCTTGGGTAAACAACCAAACTTCAAACAGTTATTTCAGAGGAAACACTGAAAGTTGACAAAGACACAACACAGACTCCAAGGTTAAACAGAGAGGAGTCTGAGAAGTCCACATAGAATCACCAGACCAGCTCTTGGTCCTGAACAGGTCCTAAGGAAGAAATAAATGAAGGAACTCTGTGACACCACATTCCTGCTGTGGAGCCTCTGGAATCCTAGCTACGACAGATGTCATGATGCTCACAGACATTTCAAGTGGCAGAGGAAACTGCCTGAACAGTAGGCAGAGGCAGAAAATTAACTAGCACAGGGCCTAAAATGTTATATGGCACACATGGCAACTGCAGCAAAACGTGACCATAAGTGCCCACCTCCCAAGGGTCTCCATCTTGCTCTGAATGGGTAAAGCCCCTCCTGAATGTTGGCTGGGGAGAGCAAGTCTCCTTTTCCTGCAGCATTAAGGTACAACTTATCTGCATGCCCCCTTTTCCACTGGCCCCTCACAAAGCAAGGTGCCTTTCAGCTCCCACAAGAGAATGCACACAGCACAGCCTCCAGTATTCTGTCTGAGTGTTTTTGCCAGCAGCCAAAGAGCAGTTCAATAGCCCAGTACAGCTAGTGTTTGGCCCCAAGACCCCAGAGGACAAAGACGTAGGACTAGTTTCAACTCCCCAGGGTTTGAGCACACCAACCACAGTTATGGAGCTGAGATTTTTGGCTACAGTTCAAGTTGGGAGGGGAACCCCAAGTCTCAGAACACAGAGAAGAGTGAGGTATGGATTCATATGCTGGTGTAGGAGCTAAATGTCCCTCCCTCTGCAAGGCCAGTCAGAGAAAGGTGGAGCCTGTTGACCAACCAGTTTCTTCCTGAAAGAGTACAAAGAGTCTTGATCACCTGGAACATGCCAGAAATCTGAGTGCCAAAGGTTTGACACAAAACTAGCTGATCAGGCTGGATATGGGGATCTCTTTGCCCAAGGATCCTCCACCCTAGACCCACCAGATCACCTGCAGACATACACCACAACCTGCTCTGTCTTTGCTAAGCTCAGAAAACCAGTGAGTCCCTGAGGAGTTGCAGGAATCCTGGTAACCTAAACTTTGGCTGTGGCCACCCTTAAGGGAGGAGAAATTCAGGCTGCCAGGGCTCTCCTTGGAGCTCAAGAGAAAATTAGCACAGCACCAGTGATTAAAAATGGTTTCCCCAAGTCCCAGGAATAGACTTGGTGAGGGAGTTATTTCTTGCACACCCCATCTCTCTCTCCACAGAGCACTGCTGCATATAAGCCTATGTGCTGACCCTTATTCTTAAGCACCATCTACTGGATCACAGCCTGAATAACATTACTAAACAAAAATAAATTCATTTCACCCTGTGAAACTCAATGTAGAAACCCAGTCATAACTAAGGAGCTCACAAAGAGCTTTATATAAGCAAAAACAAACAAACAAACAAACAAAAAAAAAACAATTAAATGACAGAAATTTCAAAAAGATAAAGGAATGCCAGCTTCTCAGATGAGAAAGAATCAATGCAAGAACTTCAACAATTCAAGAAGTCAGAGTTCTCTTACCTCTAAATATATACAGTAGCTCCAAAGCAAAGGATCCCAACCAGATTGAAATGTCTGAAATGACACACATAGAATTCAAAATATGGATGGGAAAAAACCTCAACAATATTTAATAAAATGAAAATACAATCCAATAAAGTGAGTAAAATTATTCAAAAGTCACAAGATGGCATAGCTGTTTTCAGGAAGAACCAAACTGAACATCTGGAATTAAAAAAAGTCACTACAGGAATTTCAAAATACAGATGAAAGCCTTAACAACTGAATAAACAATGCCAAGAAAAGAACTTCAGAGTGCAAAGATAATTCCTTCAACTCAACCCAGTCAGACAAAGACAGAAGGAAATTATAAAACAATGAAAGTTTCTGAGAAATATAAAATTAACGTATTTGAGGATAGAGTTCACTAAAATTTTCCCATTCATGATAGAGATCCACATGCAAATTCAATAAATTAAGAGAATCCTGTGAGAAACTGTACAAGACAATCACCCCAAAGACACAGTCATCAGAATTTTCAAGGTCAATGTGAAAGAAAAAATCTTAAAGGCAGCCAAAGAGAATGATCGGATCCCTTACAAGGGAAATCCCGTTAGTGTAGCAACAGACTTCTCAGCAGAAATTTCACAGGCCAGAAGAAAATGGGGGCTTATTTTCAGCATTTTTAAATAAAAGAAAATCCAATAAAGAATTTCATGTTCCACTAAACTAAGCTTTATAAGTGAAGGAGAAACAAAATCTTTATCAGCCAGGCAACTGCAAAGGGAATTTGTTTCCACTAGACCAGCCATTTGAAAGATGCCTAATGGAGTTCTAAGCATGGAAACAAAAGAATAATACTTGCTATCACATAAACACACTCAAGTACATAGTCTGGAGACCCTATGAAGAAGCTACACAATAGAGACTACAAAGAAACCACCTAACAACATTAAGATAGGATAAAAACCTTATACATCAATAACAGCCTTGAATGTAAATAGTCTAAACACCTCAATTAAAAGGCAGAGTATCAAGTTGGAGTAAATGCAAGACTCAACTGTCTGCTGTCTTCAAGAGACACATCTCACGTAACAACATGCATAGGCTCCAAGTAAAGGAATAGAGAAGAATTTATCATGCAAACAGAAAACAACAACAAAAAAGCAGAGGTCACTATTCTTATAAAAGATAAAACACACTTAAATCAACAACAATATAAATGGACAAACAAGGGCATTACATAATGATAAAGTGTTAAATCAAGCAAGAAGACTTAATAGCCCTAAATATATATGCATCCAACATTGGAGCCCCCAGATTTGTAAAACAACTACATGTAAATCTATAAAAAACGTAGCCACACAATAATACTGGAGGACTTCAACACCACAATGAGTGAGCTACACAAACTCTCGAGGCAGAAAACTAATAAAGAAATTCTGCACTTAAATTTGACACTTGACCAACTGGACTTTGTAGATATCTACAACATAATCCACTCATCAACCACAGAATATGCATTCTCCTCATTTTAACACAGAACATATTCGAAGATTGACCACGTTTGACTATAAAGCAACTCAATAAATTCAAAAAAATTTAAAAAATCATATCGAGAATGCTTTTGGACCACAGTGGAATAAAAATTGAAATCAGTACCAATGAACTCTATCAAAATCACACAATTTCATGGAAATTAAACTTGCCCTCAATGACTTCTTTTATTTTTTGAGGCAGAGTTGCACTCCTGCTACCCAGGCTGAAGTGCAATGGCATGATCTTGACTCACTGAAACCTACACCTCCTGGGTTCAAACAATTCTCCTGCCTCAGCTTCCCCTGCCTCAGCCTCCCATGGTTATAGATGCATATTACCACACCCAGCTAATTTTTATATTTTTAGTAGAGACAGGGTTTTGCCATGTTGACCAGACTGGTCTTGAACTCCTGACGTCAGGTGATTCACCCACCTCGACCTTCCAAAGTGCTGGGATTACAGGCGTGAGCCACTGCACCTGGCTGCTCCTCAATGACTTTTAAGTAAACAACGAAATTATAGGAGAAATCAAAACCTTCTTTAAAGTAAATGATAACAGACGTGTAACATACCAAAATCTCTGGAATGCAACCAAAACAGTGTTAAGACCTAAAGCAAAGAATAAGTCTTGAGATCTAAGGCTCAGCTCTCACTTTGAAATTTTTCTGTATTACTGTTTACATACGATTTATTGTTTCTTGGATTCTGTGGCTCTTCTTTTTCTCTTTTTTTACTTGTTTTGGTCCAGTACATCTTCCAGTCATTCCCTAAGAAAGAACACACTGTAGAGGTACATTTTATGAATCTTTGCATGTATAGTAATCTTTTTTCTTTGTCCTCACACTTGATTGGCAGCTCGTTTGGGTATGGAATCTTAAGTTGGAAATAATAGTCAATCAGAATTTTAAAGTGATTCTGCTGGCTTCCAAAGTTGCTGCTGATAAGTCTGGTGCTCTAACCCATTATTTTCTTTTTTAAAATTCTGCCTCGTCTTTCAAATTATTATGGGAAATATTTTGCTCCTTCTTTTTATCATCCACCTTCTTGAATCTCATGGTAATCTTTGTTTTATGTCTCTTCTCATCTATGCTGCAGAGTTCTCATGAGATCTTTTAATCTAGAACACTTTCTTGTGTTTTTCTGACAGTTTATTTATTTATTTATTGAGATAGAGTTTCACTCTTGTTGCCTAGGCTGGAGTGCAATGGCAGACCTCAGCTCACTGCAACCTCCGCCTCCTGGGCTCAAGTGTTTCTCCTGCCTCAGCCTCCCAAGTAGCTGGAATTACAGGCATGCACCACCACACCTGGCTAATTTTGTATTTTTAGTAGAGACAGAGTTTCTCCATGTTTGTCAGGCTGGTCTTGAACTCCCGACCTCAGATGATCCCTCCACCTCGGCCTCCCAAAGTGCTGGGATTACAGGCATGAGCCACCGTGCTTGGCTGTGACAATTTTTTTCTCTATATTTTCTCCTTTCAAAAACTTTATTGGTAAAAGTTGGACCTCCTGGATTGATAAAGTATTTTTTTCTTTACTATTTACTAGTACTTTGGGAGATTTCCTTAACTTTATCATCAAAATCTGCCATTACAATTTTCGTTTTAGCAACTATCTTTTTCATTTACAAGAGTTGTTTTTGTCCTTCATCGGTCATTTTTGCATCTTGTTTTTGACTTTTAGATGTCCTCTGAAGATAATTTTTGGACGTTGATTTTTTTTTTTATTTCGATAGGTTTTTGGGAAATAGGTGATATTTGGTTTCATGAATAAGTCCTTCAGTGGTGGTTTCTGAGATTTTGGTGTACCCATCACCTGAGCAGTGTACACCATAGCCAATGTGTAGTCTTTTATCCCTTGCCACCCCCAACCCTTTCCCCGAGTCCCCAAAGTCCAATGTATCATTATTATTCCTTTGAAAAGTCACGCAAATCTTTCTGCATTGTCTAAATTTGTCAGAAGCAGGTATTAGAAACACAAATTCCTAAAGGACTCAGAAAACTTTTTTCTTTCATATACATATGTGCTCTCTTTCATGTCTCTTAAACATATTACAATCCTTATGTACTTTTTTTGCTATGGCAAAAACATGATAACATGTATCAATTGACACTTGGCCTTAAAGTCACAGAGACAAAAGAAAGAAGTTGCAAATTTGATTAAGTAGTTCAAGATGACAAAGGGCTTTAGAAGTGAAGAATCTAGAGAAAATAGAGACTCAAGAAAAGCCTTTGATATCAGAAAGAACTGGGGAAAAGATTTTCATATGTAGATTGCAAATGGAAAAATTGAAATGGCACAATTAAAAACCAGGCTATTAATAGTTCCAGAAAAATGAAAGGGCTGTAAAACAAAACAAATGTAATCACAATCACTAATTGATGCTACAATTAACAATGTAAACACTAATTATTCACTTAAAGTAGCACGTTTTAGAAAAAGAGCTAAAATAATTGAAGAATAAGCTATATTTAAAAGATAATGGCTGAAAAATTTTTTAGAACTAATAAAAACAGGACTATAGATCTAGAAACCACAGCACACCCAAGCATTTGGAAAGAAAGGGTATCTAAAAAGAAACAATAATTTTAATTGCAACTTCTTTAAAACATTAAGAACCGGAATACAGTAAAATCAAAATCATCAAAATTTCTGAAAGAAAGTAATTCAGTATAGATTACTGTGCTGTTTTAAATTTTTGGTAATTGTGCCAAATTATTTTTCCTCCCTGTATCCCTATAACCATGGCCTTGTATACCCTCCTTCCATATTGACTTTGGGGTTGGTTCTGTGATTTGATTTGCCAATTAGACTTTACCAAATCTGAGACTTAAAAAGCACTTGATCATTGGGGCTTAGCCTCTTACTGTTGGAAAGTCTACCTCTATCATATGAAGAAGTCTGAGCTAGCTTACTAAAAGATAAAAATATATGGAGCACAAACAAAAAAGATCTCAAGTGAGATCCTCCTAGATTGGCTGTGGTAGACATAATAATTTTCTCCCTAAACCATTCACATCGTAATACCTGGAATGTATAAATATGTTACCTTACAAAGCAAAAGTGACTTTAAATACATATTTGATTAAATTAAAGGCCTTAAGATGAGGCCATTGTCATTCAGTATCCCAGTGGTCCTAATGTCATCAAAAATATCCTTAAAAGAGTCAAATAAAAAGATCTGACAACAGAAACACAGAGAGAGAAAAAAAAGGAAAAAGATGCTAATATTGCTGGTTTTAAAAATGGAGGAAAGACCCAGAAGCCAAGGAATATAAGTAATCCCTCGAAGCTAGAAAATGTAAGGAGACTCTTCACTAGAGTCCCGAGAAATAACACAACTCCACCAGCATATTGATTTTAGCCCAGGTAAGATTCATTTTGAACTTCTGAGCTCCAGAGCTGTAAGATACAAATTGGGGTTGCTTTATGTTTTTACTTTTAAAAAAAAATTATACATTAAAACTGTGCATATTTTCATGGCACATGTGATAATTTGATATACACATACAGTATGTAATAATTAAATAAGAGTAAGTGAGATATCCATCACCTCAGATATTTACCTTTTATTTGTGTCAGCAACACTACAATTCTCCTCTTCTAGCTATTTTGAAATATACAGCAAATGATTGTCAACTATAATTTCCTATTGTACTATCCAACAATAGGAGTTTCTCCTAACTGTATTTTTGTACTCATTGACCAACTTCTCCTTATCACTTTCCTTTTCTTCCCAGCCTCTGATAACCACCATTTACTCTGTCTTCATTAGATTCACTTTTCTAGTTTCTACTTATGAATTAGAATATGAAATATTTTTCTTTCTCTGCCTGACTTATTTCACTTAACATAATTTCTTCACGTTCCCTCCATGTTGCTTAAAATGACAAGATTTTATTCTTTACGGTTTAATAAAATTGATTGTGTATATATACCACAATTTCCTTATCCATTCATTTATTGATGGACACAGGTTGATTTCAGATCTTGGCTACTGTGAATAGTGCTGCAAGAAACATGAGAGTAAAGATATCTCTTTGATATCTTTATATTCAAGAAAGAAAATTTCTTGGATATAACTTTCTTGGAAAGAAAATAAGTATTCTTTCTTTTGGATATATAACGCGTCTCAGTGAGTTTCATATGGTAGTTCTATTCTTAGTTTTTATGAGGAACCTCAATACTGTTTTCCATAGTGGCTGTACTACTTTACATTCCCACCAAAAGTGTAGGAGCATTCTCTTTTCATCATATCTTCACCAGCATTTGTAAGTTTTTTTTATGATTTCCTTTCTAACTAAGGTGAGATATTTCATTGTGGTTTTGATTTGCATTTTTAAATTATTATTTAGTAGTTTTTTATAAAGCTTAGCCATTTGCATTTCTTTTTTGAGTAATGTATATTAATGTATTTTGTTTACTTTTTGAAGAAATTATTATTTTTGCTATTGAGTTTGAGTTCCTTATATATTCCAGTTACTAATATCTTGGTGGAGAGTCTGTGAACATTTAACCCCATTTTGCAGGTGATCTCTTCACTGTGTTAACTGGGGGGGGTGTGTGTGTGTGTGTGTGTGTGTGTGTGTGTGTGTGTGTTTTGCTGTGCAAAAACTTTTTATTGTGAGGCAATTCCATTTGTCTGTTTTTGCTTTTGTTTTCTGTTCTTTTGGGATTTTACCCCAAAAATATTAGTTTCAAATTTTCAGGTCTAGCATGTAAGTCCTTAGTCCATTTTAAGTTTACTAGTTTTATACACCAAAAGATGGGGATCTAGTTTTATTCTTTTGAATAGAGATATTTAGTTTTCCCAGCATCATTTTATTAAAAAGACTATTCTTTCTCCAATGTATGTTCTTGGTGCAATGCTGAAAATGAGTTGGCTGTTAAGTGCATGGATTTATTTAAGGGTTCTCTATTCTGTTTCAATATTCTATGTCCAGTTTATATGACACGCTATTTTGGTTATGACAACTTTGCAGCACAATTTGAAATCAGGCAGTACAATACTTCCAGCATTGTTCCAGCATTATTTTGTGAAGGTTTTTTTTTTTTTTTTTTACGAATTTGGCATATTTGATGGTGAAATTTGGGTTGTTTTTAAAACATTTGTTTTAATTTTGTGGGTACATAGTAGGTATATATGTTTATAGGGTACATGAGATCTTTTGATGCAAGCCTGCAATATTAAATAATAACATAATGGATAATGATGTATCAATCAATTCATTTTCCCTTTTATAAAAAGGAATTTCTATTTTGTGTTACAAACAATCCAATTACCTTCTTTTAGTTATTTTTAAATGTAAAAATATTATCAATTATAGTCACCTTGTTGTGCTATGAAATACTAAACCTTGTTTATACTTCAATTTTTTTGTACCCATTATCCTTCCCCACCTTTTCCCAACTCCTCACTACACTTCCCTACCTCTAGTGACCATCCATTTACTCTCTATGTCCATGAGCTCGACACTTTTGATTTTTAGATCTTACAAATAAGTGACAACATGCAATATTTGCTTTTCTGTTCCTGGCTTATTTCACTTAACATAAAAATCTCCAGTTCTATCCATGTTGTCAGTGACAGGATATCATTCTCTTTTATGGCTGAATAGTACGCCATTGTGTATTTGTACCACGTTTTCTTTATTCGTTTGTTGCTGGACACTTAGGTTGCTTCCAAATCTTAGCTGTGAACAGTGCTGCAACAAACATGAGAGTGCAGCTATCTTTTCAATATACTGATTTCCTTTCTTTGGTATACATAGCCACCAGTGGTATTGCTGGATTGTATGGTAGCTCTAGTTTTAGTTTTTAGAGGAAACTCTACACTGTTATTCATAGTGGTTGTACTCATTTACATTCCCAACAACAGTGTACAAAAATTACATTTTCTCTACATTGTCACTAGCATTTATTATTGTCTGTTTTTTTGTTTTTTTGTATATAAGCCATTTTAAGTGAGGTGAGATAATACTGTAGTTTTTATTTGTATTTCTCTGGTAATCAAAGGTGTTGGGCACCCTTCCTTATGCCTATTTGTCATTTGTATGTCTTATTTTGAGAAATATCTATTTAAATCCTTTGTCCAATTTTTAATTACACTATTATATATTATATATATTATAATATATATTATATACATATAATATATATTATAATATATAATATATATTATATGTATATAATATATATTATATATTATATATTATATATATTATAATATGTATATATTATATGTATATATGTATATATTATATGTATTATATGTATATATATTATGTATGTATATATTATAATATGTATATAATATATATTATATACATATATGTATATAATATATATTATAATATATATAATATATATTATATATATATAATAGTGTAATTAAAAATTGGGCAAAGGATTTAAATTATATATTATATATTATATTATATATTATAATATAATATATAATATAAAATTTTATATATAATATATATAATATTATATATTATAATATATAATATTATATAATATTATATATATTATAATATATAATATTATATTATATAATATTACATGTAATAATATATTTTATTATTATATATAATATATTATATTGATATATTATATATAACATATATAATAATTTTATTATATATAATATAATATATATATTAAATATAATATTATATATATTATATATATAATATATAGTATGTATAATTATATATATATATATATAATATATATTCCTATGTAGTTGTTTGAAATTCTTATATATTTTGGTTAATAATCCCTTGTCAGATGAGTAATTCACAAATATTTTCTCACACCTTGTGGGTTGTCTCTTCTTTTCATGGTTGTGTCCTTTGCTGTGCAGAAGCTTTTTAACTTGGGGTGATGCCATTTGTCCATGTTTGCTTTGGTTACCTGTACACGTAGGGGATTGCTCAAGAAATACTTGCCCTGACCAATGTCCTGGAGATTTTCCCCAAAGTTTTCTTGTAGTAGTTACATAGTTTGAAATTGTAGATTTAAGTCTTTAATCCATTTTGATTTGAATTTTGTATATGGTGAGAGACAGTGTTCTAGATTTACTCTTATGTATGTGGAAATCTAGTTTTCCCAGCACCATTTATGGAAAAGACTCTCTTTTCCCCAATGTATATTCTTGGCATATTTGTTGAAAATGAGTTCACTGTAGGTGTGTGGATTTGTTTCTGGGTTCTCTATTCAATTCCATTCTTCTATGTGTCTGTTTTTATGCAAGTACCATACTGCTTTGGTTGCTATAGCTCTGTAGTATAATTTAAAGCTAGGTAATTTGATTCCTTCAGTTTTGTTCCTTTTACTCCGGATTGTTTTGGCTATTCTGGGTCTTTTGTGCCCCTATATAAGTTTTAGAATTTTTAAAATATTTCTGTGAAAAATGTCGTTGGCATTTCAATAGGGATTGCATTAAATCTGTACATTGCTTTTGGGTAATATGGACATTTTAACAGTATTAATGCTTTCAATTAAGAAACATAGAATATATATGTATATTTTTGGTACCCTTTTCAATTTCTTTTATCAATGTTTTATAGATTTCACTATCTCTATTTTACACTTCTTTGGTTAAGTTAATTTCTAGGTATTTAAATTTATGTGTGGCTATTGTAAATGGGATTACTTTTTAATTTATTTTTCAGATTATTCACTCTTGGCGTATAGAAATGCTACTAATGCCGGGCGCGGTGGCTCAAGCCTGTAATCCCAGCACTTTGGGAGGCCGAGTCGGGTGGATCACGAGGTCAAGAGATCGAGACCGTCCTGGTCAACACGGTGAAACCCCGTCTCTACTAAAACTACAAAAAATTAGCCGGGCATGGTGGCGCGTGCCTGTAGTCCCAGCTACTCAGGAGGCTGAGGCAGGAGAATT
>NW_016107469.1:4657194-4659582 GCF_001604975.1 Cebus imitator
AAAAAAAAAAAAAATTTACTAATTTTTATTAATTTTTTTTTGAAACGAGTTTCACTCTGTTGCCCAAGCTGGAGTGCAGTGGCGCCATCTCGGCTTATTCTTTTTGAGGCTTTTCAGGCTCTTTTTTGTTTCCATATGAATTTTTAGGGAAAAAAAAAAAAAAAAAAAAGAAATGCTACTAATTTTAGTACATTGATTTTGTATCTTACAAATTTACTGAACATATCAGTTCTAACCATTTTCTTCTTTAGTCTTTAGGATTTTCCAAATATAAGGTAATATCATCTACAAACAAGGAAAATTTGACTTCTTCCTTTCCAGTTTGAATGCGTTTCATTTTTTTTCTCTTGTCTGATTACTCTAACTAGGTCTCCCAGTACTATGTTGAATGGCATTGGTAAAAGTGGGCATCCCAGACCTTAGAGGAAAGACTCAGCTTTTTCTCATCCAGTATGACATTAGCTATGGGTCTGTCATATACAGCTTGTATTATGTTGAGATGTGTTTTTTTTAATAACTAAATTTTAAGGGTTTTTTTAATCATAAAAGGATGTTGAATTTTATCAAATGCTTTTATAGCATCAATTGAAAGGATCACATGGTTTTATCCTTCACCACATTGACTGATTTGCATAGGTTGAGTCATCTTTGCATCCCAGGGATAAATCCCACTTGGTCATGATGAATGATCTTTCCGAAATATTGTTGAATTTGGTTTGCTAGTATTTTTTTGAGGATTTTTGCATCAATATTCATCAGAAGATATTGGCCTGTAGTTTTTCGTTTGTTTGGTTTTTAATGTGTCTTTCTCTGGTTTGGGGCAATACTGACCTCACATACTGAGTTGAGAAGTATTCCCTCCTCTATTTTCCAGAATAATTTGAATGGGATTTGTATTAGTTCTTAATTCAATGTTTGGTAGAATACAGCAGTGAAGCCATAGGGTTCCAGGCTTTTCTTTACTGGCAGACTTTTTATTAAGGCTTTGATCTTGTTGCCTCTTATTAGTCTGTTCAGATTTTGGATTTCTTCTTGTTACAATTGGAGTATGTGTCTAGGAGTTTGTCCATTTCAATAGTTTTCAATTCATAGATATATAGTTGCTCATAAGAGCCACTAACATTTTTTTCTAATTACTGTAATGTCAGTTGTAATATCTATTTTTATATGTCTGAGTTTATTTATTTGGATCATCTCTGTTTTTTACTTAGTCTGGTTAAAAGTTTGTCAGTTTTGTTTTACAATAAATCACTATTATGTTTCATGTTTCATTATCTCTTGTATTGTCTTCTTCATTTCAATTTTCTTCATTTCTGTTCTGATCTTTATTTTTTCTTTTCTTCTGCTAATTTGGGGTTTGGTTTGCTGTTGGTTTCCCATTCCTTTAAGATGAATCATTAGATTGTTTATTTGAAGTTTTTCCTCTTTCTTTATGTAGGTCCTTGTAGCTATTCAATTGTCCTTTAGTATGGCATTTGCTGTATCCCATAGGTTTTTATATGATTTTTTCATTATCATTTGTTTCAATATTTTTTCAATTTTTTCTTAATATTTTATTGACCTACTTGTTATTCAGAAGCATACTAATTTGTCTGTATTTATATAGTTACAAAAAATTCCTGTTTTTTAATTTTAGTTTTATTTTATTGTGGTAAGAGAAGATGGCTGATACAATTTCAATTTTATGTTAGTGTTTTAAGACTCCTCTTGTGACCTAACATATGGTCTATGCTATACCTTACATGATCCATGTGCTGAGAAAAAGAATATGTATTCTGTAACCATTGGATGAAATGTTCTGTAAATACATATTATATCCTTTTGTTCTACAGTTCAGATTAAGTCTGATTTTTCTTTTTGGTCTGAAAGATTTGTACAATGCTGAAAGTGTGATGTTGAAGTTTCCAGCCATTGTGGTATTCAGACATACCTCTCTCTTTAGTTCTGATGATATTTTTTAACTCTATCTGGCTGCTTCAGTGTTGGGACCATATTTATTTAAATTTGTTATATCTTCTTGCTGAATTGACACTTTATTACTATATAGTGATTTTATTTGTCTCTTCTTATGGTTTTTGTTTTAAAATTTATTGTTTCTTATGTAAGTATAGCAACTCCTGCTATATTTTGGTTTCCTTTGGCATGAAATATTTTTCTTTTTCTTTTTTTGAGACAGAGTTTCGCTCTTATTACCCAGGCTGGAGTGCAATGGCGCGATCTCGGCTCACCGCAACCTCTGCCTCCTGGGTTCAAGCAATTCTCCTGCCTTAGCCTCCCGAGTAGCTGGGACTACAGGCATGCGCCACCATGCCCAGCTAATTTTTGTATTTTTAGTAGAGACGGGGTTTCACCACGTTGACCAGATGGTCTCGATCTCTTGACCTCGCG
>NW_016107469.1:4660747-4685694 GCF_001604975.1 Cebus imitator
AAATGCCTGGGGATAGTCTTCTTGGGTTAAACCTGTCTGATGTTTTATAACCTTGTATTTTGATGTTGACATTTTTCTCTAGGTTTGGGAATTTCTCTGCTATCATCTTTTAAAATAAACTTTCTAATTCTATCTCTCTACCTTCTCTTAATAGCTAAATGACTCTTAGATTTGCCCTTTTGAGGTTATTTTCTAGATCATACAGGAATACTTCATTGAATTTTATTCTTTTTTCTTTCGTCTCCTCTGACTGTGCATTTTCAAATAGCTCTTGAAGCTCACTAATTCTTTCTTGTGCTTGAGTCCACTATTAAAAAACTCTGATATGTTCTTCCAGCTCCTCTTTCCCTTTTCTAAAGGCAAAGGAGGCTCACTCCCTAGCCACCCCCACCACAGGCCATGGGGAATACTGTCAGACTACCACTGATGTTCCCTTAAATCCCAAGTGCTATTAAGTCAGCTTGTGGTAAATACTGCCTGGCCTATAACTTAGCCTTTTGAGACAGTGGGCTCCCCTGTGGCCCAGAGCAGGTCCAGAAATGCCACTCAAATATCTAATCCTGGAATCAGGGGCCTCAAGTACCCACTTGGTGCTCTACCCTCCTGTTGCCGTGCTGGTGCCTAAGGTGCAAAACAAAGTCTCCTTTCCTTTCCCCTTGCTGGAGCAGAAGGCATTTTGTCTTGTAGCCACCATGGCTGGTAATGTGCCTAGTCTTGCCTTGAGCTAGCAAGTCTTAGAGCTCACTCAATGTATTCAAGGTAGTAGTTGAGTAACGCTGCCAATTATTCAAGGCCCAACGGCTTTTTATTCAGCAGTTGATGAATGCTGCCAAGGCTGAGTCTTTCCTTTAAAGTCAACACATTTTATTTTATTTCACGGCGTGTCTAGAAAAGTCATCTAGGAGCCAGTGCCTGGAATGGGGTCCTCCCAACCCTTACCAGTGCTCTATACTGCTGTGGCTGAGCCAGTATCCAAGATGCAAGACAAAGTCTTCCCCACTTTTCCTTCTCCTCACCTGAAGCAAAAGGAAGAGGTCTCTTTTGGAGCCATGAGCTGTGCAGCCTGGTGGTAGGAGAGGGGGGATGCCAGCACTCCCTTAGCTGGCCCAACTGGGCTAAAGTCTCAGTAAGTCATGTGTCCTCCCAGTCCACTGTCTCTGGGCCCAGTTCAGCACTAGGAATCACCTAAGAGTGTCAATCCTTATGGCTTAGACTGCCTTTCAAGTTTTTTGGGTTTGTTGTTGTTGTTGTTGTTTTAACAGACCCAGAGTAGTTTAGCCCTTGGTGGCCAGGTTTGAAGAAACTCACCTTCCAGCTGCTGAGATTGTTGATTCACTTCTGGGTTGGGCTGTTTTAAATGCTCCCTTCATGGACAGGCATCAGTTGAGTTTGGTCAGACTTTCCTTTGTGCTCTAACAGGACAACCCTAATTTCAATGCCTTGCAATTGCTGTGCTCTTCCTTCCCCAGTGCCCAGAGATGCTCTTCTTACCACCACACTGTTGTTGGGGGTGGTGAAGGGGTGGCATCAGGGATGCAGAACTTTTTCTTCTACCTCTTCAGTGCCTCTTTCAGTGATATGAAAATAAAAACAGGTACTATGAGGGAGATTACTTGATTTTGTTTTTTTATGAAGGTATTTTTATGTGTATGTAGATAGTTATTAAATTGGTTCTTGTGGTAGAAATGATCAGTGGAGACTTCTATTCTGTCATCTTGCTCTGCTTCTTTCTCCGTGGGTTATTTTAAATCACTGTTAATTTATTACAGCAGCAATAAGAAATAAAAACTTAGCTAAGTGTCTCTCAGCCAGAAATGTCAGAGGACACTAGTGTGTATGTGAAGACATTTCTGGTTGTCACAATTTTGGGAGTTATATGGCATGTAGTAGAGAAAGGCTGTGAATATCATGAACATTCTACAATGCATAATGCATAGGAAAGTCCCACAAAACATAAAAATATACAACTCAAAATGTCAAATGTTCTGAGGTTTACAATTCCTATCCTAGGCTACCATGCCCAAGCTAATCCACAAGCTGAGCACAACCATATGACTAATGTCAGATAAGATCAGCAAAAGAACCACCCCATCCAGCTAAACATAACTCTAGTTGATAATTCATATTGTGATCACCTGATAAAATACATGTAGCTGTTTTGTGATATAGAAATAGATAACTGATACATATACCCAGCAAATCAATAAATTTAAAATAATGGTGGAATAAATATATTTTCAGACAAAGATAAAAGGTAATATAGAAAGTGTTTTAAGTCATATTTTTAAGGATTAACAGCTGATGTTAGAAGAATAGTTTGAGAAGCAGAGTAGTGATCAAATACAATGGTAAATAGGTATGTACATTCAAGTAATTTATTTTTGAGACAGGGTCTCATTCTGTTGCCCAGGTTGTGTGTCACCATGCCCAGCTAATTTTTTTGTATTTTTAGTAGAGATAGGGTTTCACCATGTTGGCCAGGTTAGTCTCAAACATTTGACCTCAACTGATCCACCCACCTCAGCCTCCTAATGTGCTGGGATTACAGGCATGAGGCCCTGTGCCTGGCCTCAAACTATTTTTTTAATTAATAGAAATAATTTATAATGCATGATATTAGAAAAAAAAACAAAAATAAAATAAGAAAGCAAAAGTGGTATATAAATCAGGATGCAAATGTTTTGGATTAAAGTGTTCTAAGTTCTTTATACTATTCAGAAGGAGCGGCAAGATAAATTTACTTTTTTTATACCTGTTTTGTTTTGTTTGTTTTCATGTTATCTGAGTTTTTTTAGGTTGATTGAGATTTGTGATTGCACATTTATGTGATTACTGATACATTTATTTTGGTAATAATTCAAAGAAAATTAAATAATGAAGAAGGTAATTCCAAATAAATGGAAAATATGGAAAAAGAACAAAAGCAGACAAAAACTAAACTGATAAAAAGCGAAGCATATAGAAAATGCAGGACAAATACAAATAAAATTAGGATGGCAGAAGTAAGCCTCATAACAATAATGACCATTGCCATAAAATATAGGTAGATGAAATTTAAGTAAATAAGAGATAATCAAACAACATTGTAAAGACTACAGCTGGGAATGTCTTCGCAAGAGACAGTTCTTTATTTTTTTTAATTTTTTTTGAGACGTAGTCTCGCACTGTCACCCAGGCTGGAGTGCAATGGCATGATCTCTGCTCACTGCAACATACACCTCTCAGGTTCAAGCAATTCCCCTGCCTCAGCCTCCCAAGTAGCTGGGATTACAGGTGTGCACCACCACCCCTGGCTAATTTTTTGTATCTTTAGTAGAGATGGGGTTTCGCCATATTGGCCAGGCTGATCTCGAACTCCTGATCTCATGATCCACCTATCTTGGCCTCCCAAAGTGCTGGAATTACAGGCATGCACCACTGGACCCAGCCAAGAGACACTTCTTAAGTATAACAATGAAGACTGGTTACAAGTTAAAGTATGAAATTGATTTACTAAGAAAGACTAATTAAAAGAAAGCTAATATCACACAAAATCATTATTAGGAACAAAGAGAGTTACAAATAATAATAAGATTTAAATTTTCAAAATATAAAAATTATAAGCTTCTTTTAATAGCTAATTTTATGTATCAACTTGTTTGAACCACTGAGCCTAAATATTTGGTCAAATATTGCTCTGCATGACTCCAGGAAGATGACTTTAGAGGAGATTAACATTTAAATTGGTGGACTTTTAGTAAACAAAATTGTTCTCCCTAATATGGGTGGACCTAATCCAATCAGTTAACAAGCTGGATAGAACAAAAGACTAACCTCCCCCAAGCAAGAGAAAATTCTGCCAAGATACAACCTTTGGACTTGAACACCAATATAAGATTTTCCCTGGCTCTCCAGCCTGATGGCTTTCAGATTGAAGCTGCAACATTGGCTTCTCCCTGGATCTCCAGCCAGGCAGCCCCTCATGCAGATTTTGGTTTTACCAACCACCATAAGCACTTGAGCCAATTTCTTAAAATAAATCTGTCTCTCTGTTTCTCTCTGTCTCTCTCTATCCAAACACACACACAACACAGGAATACATCCTATAAGCTCTGTTTCTCTAGAGAATTTGATACACTTATATTCAACTAATATGTTCCCAAAATATATCAAGCCATACTTGAAATGTTGATAGGAAAAAAAATTGAAATAAAAACACGCCACATAGCATTATTGATGGATCAAGTTATCTAGAAGTCTGTATATGTAGAGAAAATTTTATAAATATATTTAACAATTATAGAATAATTGCCATATGTAGCCTTCTGTACCAAAATTATAGAGAAGATACATTATCCTCAATCATACAGGGAAGATAATTTTCTTTTTTTTTTTTTTTGAGTCGGAGTTTCGCTCTTGTTACCCAGGCTGGAGTGCAACGGCGCGATCTCGGCTCACCGCAACCTCCGCCTCCTGGGTTCAGGCAATTCTCCTGCCTCAGCCTCCTGAGTAGCTGGGATTACAGGCACGCGCCACCATGCCCAGCTAATTTTTTGTATTTTTAGTAGAGAGGGGGTTTCACCATGTTGACCAGGATGGTCTCGATCTCTTGACCTTGTGATCCACCCGCCTTGGCCTCCCAAAGTGCTGGGATTACAGGCGTGAGCCACCGCGCCCGGCCAGAAGATAATTTTCAAAATTCACATTTTAGATTATGATGTAAGCAAATTTCAACAACAAAAAAATAAATAACATATTTGCTACCACACTAAAATTAAGGTATAATCAATTAAGCACATTTTTTCAAAAGTCATATTTACAGAAATTTTAAAACACACACAATAATTTCTTGAGTCATAATGAAATTTTAACATTATGGAGAAAAGAAAGATAATAAAAATATTTCTTATAAAGCTTTTTAAGATGCAGCAGCAACATGTTACTTCTAGAAACATTTATGGTCTTAATGACAGTATTAAAAAAATAACAAAGACTAAAATATGTGCCTAACTTCAGAAATTTAAAACTAATAAGAAAATAAATGTAAAGAAATAGAATAAAAGAGAAAATGATAGAATCTCAAGCATCTTTCACACAGAAAATAAATGCTTCATAGAATAAGAATCCAGAAAGCCAAGAGTTAGTACTTTTAAAACTTTCATAATATGGAAAAACACTAGTCAAACGGAGGAAGAAAAATTAGAGAAAGGGCATATCAAAAAATGTAATGAACTTAAAAGGGCACATAAGTACAAATAGAGCAGATATATAAAGACAATAAGAAATTGTGATATATTTTCAACAATAAATCAAAAATTCAGTCAAATGAGATATACTTTTCTTAAAATATCATATATAAAACTGACTCAAAATAAAACATAAAAAGTTTGAATTCTCATGCACCTACTACTGAGCAAAAATGAAATTCTATCTCAAATGGTTTTACTTGAATGTTCAAATAATGTTTCAAGAAATAGGTTGCTTCATTCAGTAATATTAACGTAGACTGTTTTAGACTAATTCTTCCAATGTTAATAACTAAATAATCATTACCCAATGTAGACAACATATGCTTAATAATATCACAAAATGACCAAGTTTTCCAAGAATTTTGAGACCAGGATCTCCCATGGAAGGGAAGCGCGTTGAAGTCAGCCCAATATTCTGTAGCAATTTGTCCCCAAAACATTTTCCATTCCTTAATTGTCAGGAGGCTAAGAACAAGTTGAGAGGAAAAAAGAGAAAGCTACAAGTAAAGGGCTGGGAAGCCAAATATAGCTCTTAGTAATCTCACGGAGTTGGAGAGAAAAAAATACTGCCGTTAAGGCTGAGAAAAATATGATGAGTCTTGGTAATAAGATTGCCACAATCAGCAGATAAAAGTCCAATATGCCTCCATAAATTTGAACTTCAGCTAAATAGCAATTGTTTTATAGTATAAGCATGTTCCATGCAATACTTAGACATACTTATACTTGAAATTATGTATTGTTTATCTGACTTCCATATTTCATTTTATATGATAATTCAACTTGATTGACATAACAGATAACCAGTTTGAAAATTTAAAAAGCCTATACTCCAGAAAGGAAGACAAACCAAAAATATACCAGCCCTAACAGACAATGAAATCAGGACAAGAAAAAAAAAATAACATAATAAGGAATTGAAATAAAAATCTCATTAGTCACAAACACGTTGTTGTGTATGTTCAAAATAAAAATAATCAGATAAATTACTGAGTGAATTAGAATTTATGAAGGTCAGTGGATGCAGATTAACTGATCAAAAATGATTTTTAATAAGCAACAAATCTTCATAATATACAATTTTCAATGTGACCAAAAAACATGCAATTCCAAGGATGATATGTAAGCAAAAGATGTACAAGACAGCTACACTAAAATTTTAAACACAATTCAGAGAGAAATTTCAAAAGTCATACATAAATGAGGAAATATACTGTATTCAAGGAATGAAAAATTCAGTATCTTTCTCCAATTAACATATAGATTCAATATGATACCAATCAAAATTCTAAGGCTTTTTAGTGGAAATTGACAAGTGGATTCTTAACCTAATATTTAATTCAAAGGGTCAGAAATAGCTAAGTAATTCTAGAAAGAGAAAGAGAAGAAGGAAAAGAAGGAAGGGAAGGAGGAGGAGGAGGAGGAGGAGAATAACAACAGCAACTACAAAAAAAAAAAAAAAAAAAAAAAAAAAAAAAAAAAAAAAAAAAAAAAAAAAAACAATATCAAAAGTTTGCAAACCTATACTATGATATATTAAGACTAGTTATAAAACTGAAGCATGGCATTATAACAAAACAGACAAATAGACCAATAGTAAATTGTGGAGTCCAGAAACAACTCCACATATTACGGATATTGAAATCTATGACAAATGTATTACTATGCAACCATAGAGAAAAGATGATCTCTTCAGAGCATGACTTCAGCAAGATGCTGGGTTAGGAAGCTCCAGGCCCTAACTTTCCCATGGAAGCATCGGATGAACAATATGTAGGCCAAAACAGCTTTTTAAGAATGTCAGAAACCAGTTGATATAGTTTAGATACTTTTCTCCACCCAAATCTCTTGTTGAAGTGTAATCTTCAATGTTGAGAGTGGTGCCTGGTAGGAGGTGTTTTGGTCATGTGGGTGGATCTCTCATGGCTTGGTGCTGTCCTGACAATAGTCAGTGAGCGCTCATGAGATCTAGTTGTTTAAACGAGTGTGGTGCCTACCCCCTCTCTCTCTTGTTTCTACTCTTGCATGTAATATGCTTGGGCCCCCTTTGCCTTCTGCAATGATCCCCAGTGCTGTGCTTCCTGTACAGTCTGCAGAGCCATGAGCCAATTAAACCTTTTATCTTTATAAATTACCCAGTCTTAGACATTTCTTTATAGCAATACAAGAATGGTCTAACACAGAAAATAGATACCAAGGAGTGGGGTGTTGCTATAAAAATATCTGAAAGTATGGACATAACTTTGGAACTGGGTAGTGGGCAGAGGCCGGAGAGTTTAGAGGGCTCAGAAGAAGATAGAAAGATGAAAGAAAATTTGAAATTTCTTAGAGTCTGGTTAACTTGTTGTGACCAAAATGCTGATGGTGATGTGAGGGAAGCAGGAACCTAGGGAGTCAGAGTGACACCATTTTAAAATCAACTTCATCTTAAAACTAGCAAGGCACCTTTCTTGTCAGTCATGACCCATGGTCTTAGAATATTTATGGTTGAGGATACAGCCTAAAGATACCTACGAGGATATATCCCTACAACAGGAGAAAGTCCAGAGATCCTAATACCATAATCATATATGTTTTGAAGATAACTGTAGTTATGCTTTGTTTTATTTGCATGCTACATTGCCGAGGATAGTTTTCTTTAAATCAATACAATAATACATTTTATCATGCTGTCAGTCCACCTGCACATAGGCACACCTTTGCTTAGCTTTTACATCAGCAAGACCCATATATATATAAACTTAAAGAAGGTGCATTTCTCCACTTACTTTCTGAGGATTCCCTACTCTGTAATGGAATACCTTTCAATAAACTATTTCTTCTCACTGTAATTTGAGACTCACTTTGAATTCATTCCAGCATGAGATCCAAGTATATTCTCTTGGGGTCTGGATCAAGACATTTTTTTCTTTTTCTTTTCTTTTTTTTTTTTTTGAGACAGAGTTTCGTTCTTGTTGCCCAGGCTGTAGTGCAATGGCATGATCTCGGCTCACTGTAACCTCCACCTCCCAGATTCAGGCAATTCTCCTGCCTTAGCCTCCCGAGTAGCTGGGATTACAGGCGCCCGCCACCATACCCAGCTAATTTTATATTATCAGTAGAGATGGGCTTTCGCCATATTGGCCAGGCTAGTCTTAAACTCCTCACCTCGTGATCTGCCCGCCTCGGCCTCCCAAAGTTCTGGGATTACGGGCATGAGCCACCGCACCTGGCCAAGACCTTTGTTTTTCAGTAAAAATGATGTGGATAGTGAAGTTCAGACTGATGAGGTCTCCAGTGAAAATGAGAAACTTTGGGAACTGGAACAAAGGTCGCTTATGCTATACGTTGACAAAGAACTCAGCTGCGTTGTGTTTGTGTCCTAGTAATTTGCAGAAGTTTGTACTTAAGAGTGATAATTAAGGCCTGGCACTGTGGCTCAGACCTGTAATACCAGCACTTTGGGAGGCCGACATGGGTGGATCACCTGAGGTCAGGAGTTTGAGCCCAGCCTGGCCAACATGGATAAATCCTGTCTCTACTAAATAAAATACAAAAAATAGCTGGGCTTGGTGGCACACGCCTGTAATCCCAGCTACTCAGGAGGCTGAAGCAGGAGAATTGTTTGAACCTGGGAGGCAGAGGTTGCATTGAGCTGAAATCATGCCACTGTACTCTAGCCTGGGAGACAGAGCGAGATGAGACTCTGTCAAAAAAAAAAAAAAATAGTGATAATTTAGAGTATCTGGTGGAAGAAATTTCTAAGCTGCACAGCACTTTAAAAATTGACCTGGCTTCTTCTAACAGCCTATGATCAGATACGGATGCAAAGAAATGACCTACAGTCGGAACTTATATTTAAAAGGAAAGCAGAGCAATAAAGCTTGGAAAACTTGCAGTCGAGCAAATAAGAAAGGCTGAAAGTGACTCATAAAAAAGTCAAGTTATGAGTAAGAAGTGATACAAGTAAATACAAAGTTATTATGAAAACAATATATAGAGAAAAAAAGTTGCACAATGTAAAGACTGGGTTAATTGTTGGCAGTAACAAGCACAGGAGAAGCAAAGACAAGAGAAAAGGAATTGCCAGAATGAAAGATGTCTAATACAGGCCACCAAGAGACAACTATACCCCAAAAGATTGGACAAACTCAGTCTCTAAATTGCATTTCATCTCCAGCTATGCAGTCATACAATTAATTTTGAAATCCTGCAAAATTGCTCTTTCCTTTACTGACATAAGTGGCATTTATTATTTATTACAATAATTTAAGTGAATTTATATTCTTTTTGATAAAAATAAACTATGACAGTTCTATGTTTTTGTTCTATCTAATACAATTGTAAATTATTTACAAAAGCATATGGTGTGATAAGACTTCCTAAGAAAACAACAAGGAATCAAATATTTATAAGAAATATACCCATGCACCAAACAATTGAAGCATTGTTTCTATTAGGGTATACAATTGTTATGATAAAATGATAAGTTTTTTCTTTGTTAAATATGATTTTTTTTCTTCTTAAGCTCATGTATATTATTTCAGGTTTTTCTATTTTGTTTCTATTTTTCAATACATTATTTCAAAAGCTATGTGACCCGACTATTGAATTTGAAACGCTGCTAGACTTGGCAAAATATATTATACAACATATGTCGATAGGACTTCTTTATCATTTTTAATGTTTTTAACTTTTATTTTAAGCTCAGGCGTATGTGTGCAGCTTTGTTATATAGGTGAGCTCATATCATGGGAGTTTGTTGTACATAATATTTCATCACCCAGGTATTAAGCCTAGTACCCATTAGTTATTTTTCCTGATCTTCTCCCACCTCCACTCTCAACCCTCCAGTAGGCCCCAGCGTCTGTCGTTCACCTCTATGAATCCATGTGTTCTCATCATTTAGCACCCACTTATAAGTGAGAACACATGGTATTTGGCTTTCTATTCTTCTGTTAATCTTCTAAAGATAATAGCATCCAGCTCCATCCATGTTTCTGCAAAGGACATAAATAATCTCATTCTTTCGTCATGTCTGCATAGTACTCAAAGATGCATATGTACCCCATCCTCTTTATCCAGTCTACCACCGATGGGCATTTAGGTTCATTCCACGTCATTGCTACTGTGAGTAGTTCCACAATAAACATGCACATGTATATGTCTTCATAATAGAATGATTTATATTCTTTTGGGCATATACTCAGTAATGGAATTGCTGGGTCAACTGTTAGTTCTATTATTAGGTCTTTCTGGTAGAATTCCTCTATAAATTTTTCCCAAGGAACAAATTTATACTTCCACCAACAGTGTATAACCATTCCTTTTTCTTTGTAACTTTACCTGCATCTGTTATTTTTTGACTTTTAATAATGGTCACTCTGACAGGTGTGAGATAATGTCTCATTGTGGCTTTGATTTACATTTCCCTAATAAACAGTGATGAGCTTTGTTTCATATGCTTGCTGGCAACGTGTTTGTCTTGTTTTGAAAAGTGTCTGTTCACATCCTTTGTCCACTTTTTTTCTTTTTTTTTTTTTTTTGAGACAGAGTTTCATTCTTATAGCCCAGGCTGGGGTGCAATGGCGAGATCTCAGCTCACTGCAACCTCTGCCTCCCGGGTTCAAGCAATTGTCCTGCCTCAGCCTCCTGAGTAGGTAGGATTACAGGCATGTGCCACCACGCCCAGCTAATTTTGTATTTTTGGTAGAGACGGGGTTTCTCCGTGTTTGTCGGGCTGGTCTTGAACTTCTGACTTCAGGTGATCTCCCTGCCTTGGCCTCCCAAAGTGCTGGGATTACAGGTGTGAGCCACCAAGCCCAGCCCTTTGTCTACTTTTTAATGGGATTATTTTTCTCTTGTAAATTTGTTAGTTTCTTATAGATGCTGAATGTCAGATACATAGTTTGAAATAATTTTCTCCCATTCTGTAAGTTGTCCGCTTACTGCGTTGAAAGTTTCTTTGGCTGTGCAGAAGCTATTTAGTTTAATTAGATCCCATTTGTCAGTTTTTGCTTTTGTTGCAATTGCTTTTGGCATCGTTGTCATAAAATCTTTGCCCGTTTCTCTATCCAGAATGGTATTGCCTTTGTTGTCTTCCAGGGTTATTATAGTTTTAAGTTTTACATTTAAGTCTTCAAACCATCTTCAGTTAATTTTTGTATATAGCGTAAGAACGGGATCCAGTTTTACTCTTCTGCATATAACTAGCTAGCTATTCCAGCACCAATTATTGAATAGGGTATGCTTTACCCATTGCTTGGTTGTTTTAGCTTTCTAGAAGATCAGATAGTTGTAGGTATGTGGCCTTAATTTGGGGCTCTCTATTCTGTCCCATTGCTCTGTCTGTTTTCATACCTGTGCCATGCAATTTTGGTTACTATAGACCTGTAGTGCAGTTTGAAGTCCAGCAGTGTGAGGCCTTCAGCTTTGTTCTTTTTTTTGTTTAGGATTTCCTCGGCTATTCAGAATGTTTTCTGGTTCCATATCAATTTGAAAATCATTTTTTCTAGTTCTGTGAAAAATTTCACTGACAGTTTAATAGGAATAAAATTAAATCTATAAATTGCTTTGGGCAATATGAACATTTTCATGATATTGATTTTTTTCTATACATGAAAATGGAATGTTTTTCCATTTGTTTGTGTTATCTCTGATTTCTTTGACAAGTGTTTTATAGTTCTGTTTATAGAGTTCTTTCACGTCCTTTGTTTTCTGTATTCCTTGGCATTTCATTTTTCTGTGGCAATTGTGAATGGAATTGCATTTCTGATTTGGCTGTCGGTTTGACTCTTGGTTTATAGGAATGCTAGTAATTTTTGTATATTGATTTTGTACCCTGAGACATTGCTTAAGTTTCTTATTAGCTTAATAAGCTTTTGGACTGAGACTATGGGGTTTTCCAGGTATTGAATAATGTCACCTGCAAACAGAGATAGTGTGACTTTCTTTCTATTTGCATGCCCTTTAAATCTTTCTCTTGCCTGGTTACACTGGCCAGGATTTCCAATACTATGATGCATAGGAGCAGTGAGAGAGGTCATACTTGTTTTGTGCCAGTTTTTAAAGGGAATGCTTCCAGCTTTTCCCTATTCAGTGTTATGTTGGCTGTGGGTTTTTCATAGATAGTTTTCATTATTTTGAGCTATGTTTCTTCACATCCTAACTCATTGAGACTTTTTAACATGAAAGGGTATTGAATTGTATCAAAACTCTTTCTGTGCCTGTTGAGGTAACCGTGTGGTTTTTGTCTTTCATTCTGTTTATGTGATAAATCACATTTCTTGATCTGCCTATGTTAAACTAACCTTGCATACCAGAGATAAAGCATACTTGATCATGGATAAGCTTTTTGATATGCTGCTAGATTCAGTTTTCCAGTACTCTCATTGAGAATATTTGCATCAATGTTCATCAAGGAAATTGGCCTGAAGTTCTGTTGTTGTTGTTGTTGTGTCTCTGCCAGGTTTTGGTATCAGGATGATTCTGGCCTCAAAGAATAAGTTAGAGAGGAATTCCTCCTCCTTAGATTTTTTAAATGGTTTCAGTAAGATTAGTACCAGCTCTTCTTTATACATTTGGTAGAATTCCTCTGTGAATCCATCTGATACTGGGTTGTTTGGGTTGGTAGGCTGCTACTGCTTCAGTTTAGAAGTTTGTCATTGCTCTGTTCAGGGCTTTAATTTCTTCCTGATTCAGACTTGGGAGAATACATGTGATCAGGAATTTATTTATGTATTCTAGATTTTTTAGTTTGTGTGCATAGAGGTGTTCATAATATTCTCTGATGGTTATTTGTATTTCTGTGGGTTTAGTGGTAATATCCCCTATGTCTCTTCTGATTGTGTTTATTTGAATCTTCTCTTTTAGACTAACTGGAGGTCTATTTTATTTTTTTTTAAACTTCTGCATTTGTTGATTTTTTGAATGGTTTTTATATCTCAGTGTCTTTCAGATCTCATTTTGGTTAATTCCTGTCGTCTGCTAGCATTGGGGTTTCTTTGCTCTTCATTGTCTAGTTTTTCTAGTTGTGATGTTAGGTTTTTAAATTGAGATCTTTATAAACTTTGATGTGAGCACTTAGTGCTATATATTTCCTTGTTAATACTGTCTTAGCTTTGTCCTAGATATTCTTTTATGTTGAATCTTTGTTCTTGTTAGTTTCTTAGAACTTCTTGATTTCTGCCTAAATTTCATTATTTACGCCAAAGTCATTCAGGAGCAGGTTGTTTAATTTTCATGTAATTGTGTAATTTGTAGTGATTTTCTTAGCCTCGAATTCTATTTTGATTGCACTGTAGTCTGAGAGAGGGTTTGATGTGATTTTGGTTCTTTCGCATTTGTTGAGGATTATTTTATATCCAATGGTATAGTCAAATTTAGAGTATGTGTGATGTGCAGATGAGAAGAATGTTTATTCTATTGTTTTTGGATGGAGAGTTCTGTCAGGTTCATTTGATTCCAAGATAAGTTCAGGTCCTGAATATCTTTGTTAATTTTCTGTCTCAATGATCTCTCTAATGTTATCAGTGGGCTGTTAAAGTCTCCCACTATTATTGTGCGGGAGTCTAAGTCTCTTTGTATGTCTCTAAGAACATTTTTTTGTGAATCTAGATACTCCTGTGTTGGGTGCATATATATTTAAAATAGTTAAATTCTTCTTGTTGAATTGGCCACTTTACCATTAGGTAATGCTGTTCTTTGTCTTTTTTTATCTTTTTGAGTTTAAATTCTTTTTTCAGATATTAAGATGGCAACCCCTGCTTTTTTGTTTTTCATTTGCTTGCTAATGTTTTCCACCGCTTTGTTTTGAACTTACAGATGTGAGATGTGTCTCTTGAAGACCACATACCATTGGATCTTTGTGATTTATCCAGTTTGCCACTCTGTGCTATTTAATTAGGGAATTTAGTCTATTTACATTCAAGGTTAGCATTGATATTTGTGGATTTGATAATGTCATCAAGATATTAGCTAGTTATTATGCAGACCTGTTTGTGTGGTTGCTTTATATTGTTACGGTTCTATGTATTGAAGTGTGCTTTTGTAGTGACTTTAGTGATCTCTCCTTACCACAGTTAGTGCTTTGTTAAGGAGCTCTTGTAAGGCATGTCTCACAGTAAAGAATTCCCTCAGCATTTGCTTTTGTGAAAAGGATCTTATTTCTCCTTTGCGTATGAAGCTTAGTTTGGACGGATATAAAATTGTTGATTAATTATTTTTTATTTAGGAATGTTGAATATTTGCCCCCTAATTTCTTTGGGCCTTTAGGGTTTCTACTGAGAAGTGTGCTGTTAGCCTGATGGGCTTCTCTTTGTAGGTGAACTGATCTTCCTATCTAGCTTTAACATTTTTTTCTTTCATTTTGACTTTGGGGAATCTGATGATTACGTGTGTTGGGGATGATCTTCTAATGAAGTATCTTACTGGCGTTCTCTGCCTTTCCTGAATTTGAACGTTAGCTTCTCCAGCCAGCTTTGGAAAGTTCTCATGGATGAGAATATGTTTTCCAGGTTGCTTCCATTCCCTCCATGTCTTTCAGGGATACCAGTGAGTAGCAGATTTGATCTCTTTACATAATACCATATTTGTCAAAGATTTTGTTTGTTCCATTTCATTTTTTTCCTCCATTCTTGTCTGAGTGTCTTTCAGGAAGCCAGTCTTTAATCTCTGAGATTCTTTCCTCGGCTTGGTTTATTCTGTTGTTAAAATTTGTGATTGAATTATGAAATTCATGTAGAATGTTTTTCAGCACTATCAGGATGGTTACATTCTTTTCTATACTAGGTATTTTGTCTGTCAGCTGTTGTATCATTTTATTGTGATTCTTGGCTTCTTTGTATTGTGTTTCAACATACCACTGCACCTCGATATCTCCATTCCTATCCCCATTTTGAATTCTGTTGCTGTCATTTCAGCTATCTCAGCTCAGTTTAGAACCCTTACTGCAGGGTTAGTGCAGCTGTTTGTAGGAAAGAAGGCACTCTGGCTTTTTAAGTTGTCAGACTTCTTGTGCTGGTTCTTTCTCGTGTTTGTGGGCTGATGTTCCTTTAATCTTTGAATCTGCTAACCTTTGGACTTTTTTTCTTTTGTCTTATTTGATGACCTTGAGGATTTAATTGTATACGATGGGTTTGGTCTGCTGGTTACATTTCTAGAAGATTTTAGGGGGCCAAAACTCAGCTCCCAACTCTTGGCCTGTGTGTTCTAAACCTTGGAGACTTATATCATGCCCTGACTTATTTCTCTGGCTCCTTGAAATTAGAAACCACTGGGCTAGGGGGAGCCACTGTGCTAGGGGGAGCCAATATGCTTCTGGACTGCTGGTCACTACACTGATGGGTGATGCCAGCCAAAGCATTTCATAGGTTGGTGGCAGTAAATTCCATTCTTGTTCATATCTGCCAGCAGTAGAGGCAGGGCAGCAAAACGCACATTCGTGATCTGCAGCAAGGTGCTGATGGCTTCAATGGCACTTGTCTCCCCAGGGGCATTCATAGCAGCAGCAAAGGCAGCATGGCGCTGGAGTAATGGGGAACCCTTGGTTGTCTACTGTGTGAATGATCACCCTGGTGGTGATGTTAACAGGGGGTTGGGGCACTTGCAGGCGCAGGTCTATGTGCACCTTCTGTGACTGCTCAGGGTGGAGAAGGGTCCACTGTTCTCAGTAGGTAGTTTCACTCTGGCACAATGTTGTCACAATGGCAGTAGCTGGCTGGAGCAGGCCTGGGATGCTCTGTGCCTGACAAGGCCTTCACTGCAGTCAATGATGGGACAGGGGAATGGGGTGCACTTCAGATAGCAGCAGAGCTAGGGCAGGGTAAACACACACACACACACACACACACACGTGCTGGTGGGGCAGGGAAGGTACAACCCATGCACACACACACACTGGCAAAGTGATATGGAGAATTAAGGTGGGCCTGGAGAAAGCTGTGGTATGGAAAGTGATATGGTGGGCTGGTGCATGGCTGTGGGGCCGCCCCACTGGAGCTCTCTGACAGTCAGGCACAGTCCACCAGTGCAGGAGCTATGATGCAGACACCCTGGGCATCCAAGGCTACCCTACAAGCAGCCACTTCCAAGCTGGAGCCTCAGTAGACGCCAGCACAACAAGGGGTGCTCAGGTCAGACTGGTTGTCTAATGGGCAAGAACACACTGCAAAATTTAGGTCTGAGAGTTCCCCCCAGTGCTAAAGTCTTCTATGGGAACAAGTTGAGCCTGTAAGGGATGGGCATCCCTGGCCATGCTCCACTACAGATGCTCCAACACTAAACCCTCTGTGCTCTGCACTGGCTGGAGTTCTGCCCCTACCACTTCTCTAAGCAGCCTTCTTTGCCAGCTCAAGTGTCTATAGTTGCAGAGGAGTCTCTTACTGCCAGGATTCCAGAGATCTGTGGGGAGAGTGGGTTGCTCCTTAGCAGTTCAATAAACGTGGCTTCTTTAGTGGGATAAAAATTTCACACAATTTATAGATATGTGTGTATATATGTATACAAGTATATGTGTGTGTGTGTATATATACATGCATACAAATATGCATATATATTTATATTTATACACATATGCTTTATATGTACACATAAAAATATTGACAAAATCAAGTCAAAATTGACATTAAGAAGTCTATTTTATTCATTTATTTATTTGCAGGATCTATAAATCATTTTCTTGAAATTTAAGAAATAACACAACAGTCTTTCTAGGCTGGGGCCACCCTCCCCAAGCCATTTCCCACTGTAGAAGCACAGAGCTTGCACAGTATTTAAAAAGAAAAAAAAATTACCTCTACATAGAAATCAGACTCTGCTATGACATCATCATGGACTATTTACAAACCTTCACATTATAATTATTTCTTTTATGGTTTTTTCCTTCTTTCTTTCCATACCCAGGGGCTCCAGTACTTTCCCTTGAATGATCCTGAAGGGGTGGGGGTTACTGTAGGGGAAGGGGTGGTAGGCTACTCATAACTATTGGCACCAGCCTTAGGGTGTTGTCCCCTACCACAAGGTGGTGAACAGTCTCTTCCCAATTGGAGGAGTGGAGGACTTGGTGCAAAGGTATTAGACAGAATAGGTGGGTTGGAGTAACTCCCTATAGGCACAAGAATCCACAGCCTGGACTGACCGTAGCCTTCACCCTGTCAGCTCGGGAGCGGGGGCAACAACTAGTTGCAGTATGGGGATCAGCCCAGCCCTGGGTAGAGAGAGAAGCCCCCACCCAGTCTCCACTTCTATCAACAGTCAGCAAACTGTCCATCCATCTGAAGGCGGGAACAGATGGCAGCTAGGTGGGAAGAATCAGGCTGGCACTGCCCCCAGCCTCTGTCCAACACAGGAGGAATCGAGGTAGCAAACCGTGGTAACTGAAATGCTCTGACTAGGGGTTAAAAGGGAAGTGAAGGAAAGGAAGTTACTACTTGTATACAGCGCTGACAGCCTATGGGCTGGAAGGAGGCAGACCTTGCTGGTAAAGTGCTATAGCCTCTAGCAGGGTTAGGCTCCAGGCAAACTTGGAAGAAAGCAGACCGGGCAAAGAACCAGGTGCCAGGCATTCCTGACAGGTGTATGCCCTGCCATGCTACTTGCAGGAGTGGCTGGGGAGAGTGGGGTGCTAACTCTTCCATTAGTCTTCACCAGCCAACAACCACCTCTTGTCCACACACAAATCAACACCCAACCAATAACTGCAGGACTAACCCACTTACACACAGCTGAAGGTTTTGTGCCGACAGAGTTTATTCAGGGTTGTGGCCCCAGCCTAGGTTCCTCAATGGCAGCCACGACTTGAGCCTGGGAGTTTCTTGCTGGGGCAGGGGGAGCTACTGTCTGCCACCTCCCAGGCTTATAGTTCATAGAGGATCACAAGGAAATCTATGGAGGTGTGGGGTAGAAGGGGGGCGGTTCCAGGAATTTGATTTTATAGTAAAATAAAACTAAGAAAAGCAAATAGTAATGAATAAAAACATAGACTATCAATAGTGATTATTTTATTACAAAATAGTGTAAATTTGGTGTATTAAAAATATGAGATGAAATTTTTCTTACTTTGATAGAATAACTGGTAGCGAACTTGCCCTCCTTTCAGAAAGTTTACAAAACTTGAAAATATAGATGAAACACTGTTTGCCAACTTTGGCAAACATGCAGCATAGAACCATAATCAGTGAACAGATAAAAGATGGTAAGCACCACAATACCCAGACAGAGAAATCAGCAAGGTAAATTCAGGAAATTGCCAGTAATCTCCCTGGATTGAAAAGACCAGAATTGAAATTTTGGAAAGTTTAGATGGCTAAATTTTGGAATTTGTGGGGTCGAGTACCAGAGTTGAAGGAATACCACAGAGGAAGAGCATCAAAAATCTGCATAGAAAAGCCTTTGAAGTTTTTGCTGGTTAAAAAGCTGTGCATACATAAGATGGAATTCCATGAGGTAACACAGATAACTGGAAAACGCTGACCTGAATAATTCCCAGAAATTACCTAGGGTTGAGAAACATTTAAATTCCGGCCAATGAGGTTGAAAAATATTCACTGTATGATAGATTTTTCAGTAGAGAAGGATTCAACTGATCTCTAAGTAACTTAACTGCCTGTCTAAACATAATTCAAATTTAGTTAATGTAGAACAACAAATTTAGATACTCAACACCATAATAATCACCAATATTTACCAGAGAGTAAAAATTATTAAATATGGAAGAAGCAGAAAATTACGACCCATAAAAGTAAAGTGATGGAGTAACATATATCATGCTAACAACACTAAGAAGAAGACAGCTACAGTAACTATATTAATTTCAGACAAAGCAGATTTGAGAGTAAGGAAAAATATTAAAAGTAAAGAAGAGCATTACATAATGATAAGTGAATCAATTCTCCAAGATGTAACAATTCTTAATATGTGTGTGCTTAACAACAAGAATAGAATATGTGAATATGTCTTCTACAATGAGTCTGATTTTGTCTCGTAAAAAGTGTGGCAGGATTCGGGTCCAAATTAACACTTGATATTTTATTTTTCAGACTCTTTTGCTTTTTTCCAGTATTAGCATTCAGTTAGCTAGTAGCCTCAGCCCCTACTATTTACTCCATGTGTGTGTGGTGGAGCAGGATAATACTGTTATTTCTGTTCCATGGGGTTTTTAATTAACATTGAACATTTTTATGTCTTCTTAATATGTTAAAATATATTCTCTAGCATATTGATGGTGTGCATGTGCAAGTATTTTAAAGAGAACTCATAGGATCACCTAGACTTGAATTGTCTCCTCTGTGTTTAACCTTTAGTTTTCTTCAAGATTTGAAGGATAGAAGTTTACCTAGGCAATTACTTCCTATTCTATAGCATATGCAGCTGGTTTTATAAAGCAACTATTCAAATAAAAATTGTTATATTTTCTCCTCAATCTTTGACTAACAGACACTTCTATACCATATGGTTAGAAAAAAAGGCCTAAAGGAAAATCAATTTACTGTTTATCATTCGCCTGAGACAGTTTCATAAACAGATATTAAAAGGTTCTAAGATGATAAGTGTGTGTGTGTGCATGTGAAAGGTAAACCTTTTGAACTTATCTGTAGTAGATTTAAAAAGCAGTCTCTGTCTCTCTAACACACACATACACCCCCCATACATACACTCTTAGGTTTCATGTCACAACATTGTCATCATTAGCCTGTGTGCAAACATATTCTTGAGAGATTGTCCTTATTGTGTGTTTGCTTCTTTTGCTTTCATCATAGGGTTTGTTTGGAGTGTTTCATAGAATTTATGAATTATCTATTTTATATAAATATGAAATTATTCCCTTTTTAATTTATTTTTATTTATTTATTTATTTTTTTGCAATGGAGACTTACCCTGTCACCCAGGCTGGAGTGCAGTGGCGTGATCTTAGCTTACTGCAACCTCTGCCTCCCAGGTTCAAGTGATTCTCCTGCATCAGCCTCCCAAATAGCTGGGACTATAGGCACACGCCACCATGCCCAGCTGATTTTTATATTTTTAGTAGAGATGGGGTTTCACCATATTAGCCAGACTGGGTCTTTTTCTTTTTTTAATGGAAACAGTGTTGGGAAATGTTTCCAGTTTTGGGGGGTTCAATGCAAAAAGAAGAGTATAGCAAAACAGTGAGAAATTGTATATCAAAGCAAGATAAAATATATTACTGTGCAAAAAATTTTCTTAGTCAATGGATATTGTCTTTGTGGTCAGCATGTGGCATTAACAATGAGAAAGGGCAAGTTAAAATATGTAATTAATGAACAGGCACGATGGCTCACACCTGTAATACCAGCACTTTGGGAGGCCAAGGTGGGTGGGTCATGAGGTCAGGAGTTGGAGAGCATCCTGACCAACATGGTGAAACTCCATCTCTACTAAAAATACAAAAACTAGCCAGGCATGGTGACACATGCCTGTAATCCCAGCTACTCTGGAGGCTGAGGGAGGAGAATTGCTTGAACCCAGGAGGCAGAAGTTGCGGTGAGCCAAGATCACACCATTGTACTCCTGGGTGACAGAACAAGACTCCGTCTCAAAAAAAAAAAAAAATATATATATATATATATGTAATTAATTATTCAACCAAAGTATGAAACTATGTGGCTGCACAAAAAATTTAATTACACATTTAAGGGATAGATTATCTGTACTATGCAATTTTATTCTTTAAATATAAAGAACACAAAGATGATAAAAATATTAATCTGTGCAACTATTATAGTCATGCTATTAAGTGGCTTCTTTTAGAAGTAATGGAAGATCTGGTAATCCTGGCTTTACATTTTTGAATGGAAATAATTAACGGCAGCAGAGCAGCAGTGTCATTTTGGAAATGAAACCGTAATCTTTGTAGTAAAATATATTTTAGCATAATTTTCACCACTCATTACATTTCTGACACTGGAAGATTTTTAAATCACTTTTCGGCATAGTGTCATGAACCAATTAAAATAAAAACATGCTACTGATAACAAGTAATTATTTGAGGGATGAACTAAATATTAGAAAAGGAATCAATTTGAAGTTTTCATAAGCAGAAAAAAGTGAAAGAAGTAATTGCTAACTTTCAAGATAGCCATATATTATGAATCACAAGAAGGCTGCAAAATTTTTTAAACCTGTCCATTCAACATTGGCTATGAATTATAATAGTCATATGATTATTTCTGAGTCTTCATATGTCAACGACCATTTCAAATAATGATTTTAGGCTATAGAAACTTAGAAAATAAAATGTGTTCATAAAAAATTGCATTATTTCATTGTGGAAGAAATTATGGAACTGTTTAGCTATTTGTCCCTTGAGTATGCTGCTAGGTCTCATGTAACATCCTCGCTATCCTTCAAGCAAAGTGTTGATATTAACTTTGTCCTATCAACAATTTCTATCTCTTGTTGTTCATTGATATAGCATGTTTCTCATTTAAGAATTAATATGCAATATTGATTCAGTATGTGGAGTATTTTGTGTTTTTAATAACGCACTGTTGTTCCTCATCGTTGAATATCTCTTGTAATGTTCCCGGGAAGAATAGCAAGGGTAGTAGTGAAATAAAAATTGGGTAATTACTAACAGCTGAGATGGCTGAAACTCATGGTTGAGATGATTATCTATGTAGCTTAATTGTGTGCTCTCCTTGGACCTCCTTCTGTGGGTAATCAAAAATCTGCTATGTGATTTCTTTAGCATAAATACTATATGCAGCTGTTAAATCATGTTGCCAACATTTATTTTTTTCTTGCTCTTAAAAGAGAATGCTAGTAGAAAATGTTTGTTGTAATGTAACTCACTTCAGCTGTGTAAGTGTGTTTTTCAGATATAAATTTTTAGGTGATTTCTGAAGCTAGGTGACTCAAAAGTAGATTTTTATAATACCACATCAAAATTACTGAATGTCTGCTTTAAAGCAAAAGAACATACTGCATCATGTTTTAGAAAAGAAACTTTTGAAACAATAAGTAATCTGAGCATCTAAAAGGACAGTTTAAGCAAATTTATATATATATATATTTAAAAGTTTATGCAAAACTTCAAAACACAGCTGTTTTTCCTCAGCAATTGAATACTATTTGGCTATGTAGTCCTTGGCAAGTTATATAAGATTAGGTTTTCTTGGATCATTAGGATTTAATGACAGTTTTTTTATACCACACTCACTTTAGGGAATAGAATACCCCAAAGCACAGAATTTGGGAATGCCACAAAATCACTTTCCTTAAATATAGCTACCAATTGACGAACCCAGGTCTCCCCGTTATATCATCAGTACTTTATCAAGCTCAAATTACACTTAATTACTGTTCAAATTATCCTAAAAGGAGACACTAGCTGTAAGTTAAATAAACCATTAGATTTAACGTAAAATGAGTCACATGAGCAAAATTAATCAGTTTTATTATTATTGCTGAGCTCTATCTGATTTCTATACCCATTTCACCAAAGTAATTGGTGGATTTTATTATGAAGACTGCAAAACTTCACTTTTAGTTGTATGTATTATTCCATTTAAACAGTGTTAAAATGCATACCTATGACTAGGAGATTAATAGAAACAATATAGAATTCCTAATGGATGAATAAAGTACAGAAAAATGTATAATAATCTGAGATACAAATTTAGAAGTGTTCAGCAAATTGTAGGTTAATGGAAAACTAATACATAATACAACTTTGAATATTTAGCTATATTTACAGTTGAAAATTATGTGAGGCCATGGGATAATACTGCTAGAATTTCTGATATAATAACCTTTATTTTTTAAATACATATATTCTAATTGTATAATGTACAGGGCACCAGGGTTATAAAAAAGAAAATATGCAGTTCATATGTATTAGTCAAAATACATGCATATGTCATCGTAGCAGGTAACCCCACTCAACTGCAAGAGATGGAAAAAAAAAATCCCGTGTGTTCCCAGAAATAGAGGAAAACTGAATATAGGTGGCCACAGCAGTTCATGCAGGATCACCCTCTTGTCGTTACCAAATGTGTGGTTCCTTCTCCTTCCCTCATATCGAACACACACTATTCATGTCAGATTCCATGCTTGATATGTAATGTATGTTGTCACTTAACATCATGGATAGGTTCTTGGAAACTGCTGCATTAAATGAAACAACATACAGCAGATCCTTGAATAACATAATGGTGATGAGAAAAAAAATGGTATTGTTATATACATTGTTTCATTTGATGTAGCTGTTTCTATGAACCTATCAAAGACCTAAAGTGAGGACTTACTGTAATAGTCTTGTAACCACTCAGCAGATTCACCTTGCCCACTGTCTAGACGGACTTGATTTATTGACAGGGGAACTGCAAGATAGAGTAATTCACACAGAGCCAGCTGTGTAGAAGACTAAAGTTTTATTATTACTCAAATCAGCCTCCCCGAGAATTAAGGGACTGGAGTTTTTGAAGATTATTTGACAGGAGTTCTGACTGGTCGGGTCAGAGATGAATCCTAGGGAGTTGAAGCTGTCCTCTTGTGCTGAATCAGTTCCTGAATGGGGCGGGGAGCTACAAGACCAGATGAACTAGTTGATTAGTCTGCATAGTGCCTGCTAATACAGCCAATGCAAAGTATGTCAAGCACTGCTCTTACATTTCACAATAGTGATGTTATCTCCAAGAAACCATTTGGGGAGGTTAAGATTCTTGCAGCCTCCAGCTGTATGACTCCTAAACCATGATTTCTAATCCCGTGACTAATTTGTTAGTCTTGCAAAGGCAGTGTAGTCCCCAGACAAGAAGGGGGTTTGTTTTGGGAAAGGGATATTATTGTCTTTGTTTCAAAGCTAAACCATAAACTAAGTTTCTTCCAAAGTTATTTTGACCTACACTCAAGAATAAAGAAGGACAACTTTGATGTTAGAAGCAAGATGGAGTCAGGTCATATTTCTTTCACTGTAAAAATTGTCTCAGTTATAATTTTTGCAAAGGTGTTTTCTGGTATCTTTAGCAGTACAGATCTTTTCAAAATTAGTAGGATATTGTGGTCTTGAAAATAAAGAATCAACATTATATGTCAATTTTCCTTGAGTTATCTAAATGTAAAACTATTCCAACAAAAATACCATCAAGCATTTTTATGAACCTAGGATTTGGAATTCATTTGGTAAAACCAACAAGTAAGAATGCCTAGGAGGACCTTGAAAAATAGCCATGTGGATAGGAGGGCAAATGTCAAAATATATTATGATATTTCTTTTCTTAAACCAGTGGACTATATGCATATACATAGATACATGGATCAATGGACCAGAACAAAACAGTCAAGAAATAAAAAAATGTTATATATGACAAATATGACATCTCACAACATTTTGGAGAAAAGATGGGCTTTTTAAATTAGTGGTATTGGAACTACACAAAAGCAAAACACACAAAAACCAAAATTTGTTCTGTTCCTCACACCATATACCTTGATGTGTTTCAAGTAGACCAGAGGTTGAAAAGATTGAAAAGTAAAATGAAACACAATACTAGTAGTAGAATAAAGCAAGGATGGTTTAATCTATTACCTGTGAGAAATGAATATTTTCTTAATTGAGACTTAAATTTCACATAGTGTAAGAGAAAATATTAATAAATTTGAGCACATTTAATTAAAAAAGCTTTTGTCTCAAAGAAAACACCATCAGCAAAAAAATTTTTTTTAAATGTGTAGGTTATATAACAGAAAAATAATTAATATAAATAATATACAAAGAGCTGG
>NW_016107469.1:4685914-4689474 GCF_001604975.1 Cebus imitator
TTTTTTTGGCAAAGCTATGGAAAAAATAGGCAATCTGGCACTACAAAAGGGTACAACCACTTTGGAGTAGACTTTGTCAAGATCTAACAAAAAGAGTGTGACTGAATTTTTTGTAGTGGACAGCAGACAACTTTTAAGACCCACCACTCCTGCTTGCCCTTCCACACACATCTGCCATGAGAAAGCCTTGGTATTCTTACCTTTGGTGTAAGTAGGAAGTTCAAAACCCACAAGTGCTAGCCCCTACTCAGTAATTCTTATCCTAACCCCACTCCCAGCTACCATAAAAAACAAGCTAGTCTCCTTTCTCCACTTTCTCAAGCCATCCTTATTTATGTTTGAGACATTGTCCTGTTCTTCTAAGAAAAACTCATTTTGTGAGTAATATAACTTTTTATACCCTCTTGGTGCATGTGTGGCCTCATCAGCCTTGATATCGAAACCAAATTTTGGGTAAGGGTCTATCCCATTTTTGTGGGATGGCTGTATTAAGGTTGTCTAGAGGGACAGAGCTAATAGGAGATATATATATATATATATATATATATATATATATATATATGTATGAAACTTCTAACAAATTCTGTATCTAATGTATAAAAAGTATAGAAAAATATAAAATACATTTTAATATCTATGTATATATTAAATATATTAAAACATACATATAAATAAAATATAGGGACTTGTGACTAAAGAATTAAAATCACTTGCAAAATAAACATATTATTATGGCAAAAAAAATCAGTAGCTATACCTCCAGCTCTTTTCAAGTTATATTCTCAAATAGTATATAAATTATAAAAATATTATGGATTATACTATGCTATATATTTTCATTTTATTGTAATATATATTTATATATATTTGTATTTAGTTTTATTGTATATTATATAATATATCATATATATACAGAGAGAGAGAGAGAGACTTTTTGAAGCTCCCTACTCTCCCTCAATTTAATCGGGAAAGCCTTGATGTGAGGCTTTCAGTATGGTCTTCTCTTGGAAGGCCACATACTCGCATACTTAATGGGATTTTTGTTCTGAGTTACTTTATTAAATTAAAATGTTTTATTAGGTGCCACACTCTTAAGCAAAACTTTTCCCAGAGGAAATTTAAATCAGATTAAAGGTTTTACTGGGCATTCATTTCTTAAAGTCTTATCACCCTTACTTATCTTTTATATTTGGAGCTCAGAAGTAACTAGACTTTTTTAAACACTGGAAGGTCTAGAATTTTTGGACTTTTCTATCCCATTATTATTATTATTTGCTTTGAAATGAACCAATTATTTTCAGAGTTCTTCTTTTATTTATAATACTATGCCAAACACAACAAATAACAACTAACACAATTACCATTAGGTTGGTGCAAAAGTAATTGCGATTTTTGCAATGAAATTGTTGCAAAAACCACAATTACTTTTGCATCAAGCTAATAACGTTTTCATTTTCTACTTTGCTTTCTTACTTCTTTTTGGCTACAAGTTCGTTTGTTCCATGTTCTGATGAATAATTTGTGAAACATGACAGTTATTCCAAATGCGTTGTCACTGTATAATACGGTTACCATCCTTCCCAGCTATATTAAAACGTTTTATTTTATTTTACTCTTGCCACTTCTACAGTCAAATTTAGGTTTTTTTTTTATTCATCTAAAAAGTATATACTGCAGTTACAGAAAGTGCCACATTTTGGAGGCTCTGCACAATCACCCAGAGACAGAGACTGATAGACTTTTCATTATCTTGAAGGCATCATTTAGAAGATGTATATGTGTTAACATGTCACAGGAAGAAAAGGCTGGAACTGAATTTTTTTTATCCAATTAGCCATAACTGTGGCACCATTTCCAGCCTAATTATAAAGGAAAGAAAAGTATAATTATCCTCTGTACCTGAAAGAAGAGAAAAACTTCATTAGATATTAGTGCACACTAGAAATCCATACCACACCTTGACCTAAAGCACTGTGAATCAAGCAGATTGGTAAACCTCATGTTACAATACAGGGCAATAACTGTTATGATAAAAGTGTGCAGCATACCACAAGACATTATGAGTGATATAGAGGAACTCTCGTGGTTGTGTCTGTTCCATCCTTGCTATAAAGAACTACCTAAGACTGGGTAATTTACAAAAAAATAGAGGTTTCATTGGCTTATGGGTCCACAGGTTATACAGAAAGCATGGTGACATCAGCTTTTGGGGAGGCTTCCAGGAACGTTCGATCATGATGGAAGGAGAAGGGAGAGCCAGTCCTTCACATGACTGAAGATAGAGGAATAGGGAGAAGGAGAGGTGCCACACACTTAAACAACCAGATATCATGAGATGTTCTCACTATATATATATATATATATATATATATATATATATATATATATTATTGCACGTTTGGTTCTGGGTTACATGTGCAGAACATGCAGGATTGTTGCATAGGTACATACATGGCAATATGGTATGCTGCTTCCATCCCCCATCTCCTATATCTAGCATTTCTCCCCATGTTATCTCCCCAACCTCCCTACCCCCCACTGTCCTTCCCCTATTCCCCCCCAACAGACCCCAGTGTGTGATACTCCCCTCCCTGTGTCCATGTGTTCTCATTGTTCAACACCTGCCTGTGAGTGAGAACATGTGGTGTTTGATTTTCTGTTGTGTCAGTTTGCTGAGAATAATGGTTTCCAGATTCATACATGTCCCTACAAAGGACGCAAACTCATCATTTTTTATGGCTGCATAGTATTCCACCGTGTATGTGTGCCACATTTTCTTTGTTCAGTCTATCATCGATGGGCATTTGGGTTGGTTCCAGGTCTTTGCTATTGTAAACAGTGCCAGAATGAACATACCTGTGCCTGTGTCATTATAATAGAACGATTTATAATCCTTTGGATATATACCCCGTAATGCGATTGCTGGGTCAAATGGAATTTCTATTTCTAGGTCCTTGAGGAATCGCCACACTGTCTTCCACAATGGTTGAACTAATTTATACTCCCACCAACTGTGTAAGAGTGTTCCTGTTCCTCCACATCCTCTCCAGCATCTGTTGTCTCCAAATATTTTAATGATTGCCATTCTAACTGGCATGAGATGGTATCTCAGTGTGGTTTTGATTTGCATTTCTCCAATGACCAGTGATGATGAGCATTTTTTCATATGTTTGTTGGCCTCATATATGTCTTCTTTTGAAAAATGTCTGTTCATGTCCTTCGCCCACTTTTGAATGGGTTTGTTTTTTTCTTGTTTGTTTTTTTCTTGTAAATCTGATTTAGTTCTTTGTAGATTCTGGATATTAGCCCTTTGTCAGATGGGTAGCTTGCAAAAACTTTTTCCCATTCTGTTGGTTGCCAGTTCACTCTAATGATTATTTCTTTTGCTGAAGCTCTGGAGTTTTATTAGATCTCATTTGTCTATTTTGGCTTTTGTTGCCAATGCTTTTGGTGTTTTAGTCGTGAAGTCCTTGCCTATGCCGATGTCCTGAATGGTTTTGCCTATCTTGAGAACAGCACCAAGAAGAAATCTGCCCCCATGTTTTAATCACCACACACCA
>NW_016107469.1:4689714-4691559 GCF_001604975.1 Cebus imitator
TAGTCAAGACAGTCTTTCACCATTTTGGTTAGGCTTGTCTCAAACTCCTGACCTCAAGTTATCTGACTGCCTGAACCTCCCAAAGTGCTGAGATTACAGGCTTGAGCCACCATGCTGGGCCAATATTGAGGATTAAAATTAAACATAATATTTGGGTGGGATACAGAGTCAAACCATATCATTTTGTCCCTGGCCCCTCCAAAATCTCATGCCTTTCTCACATTGCAAAATATAATCATGCCTTCCAAATAGTCCCCCAAATCTTAACTCACTTCAGCATTAACTCAAAAGTCCAAAATCTTATCGGAGACAAGTCTAGTTCCTTCTACCTATGAGGCTGTAAAATAAAAAAATAAGTTAGTTACTTCCAAGATACAATGAGGATACAGGCATTGGGTAAATACTCCCATTCCAAAAAGGAGAAAGCTACCAAAACAGAGAGGCTACAGGCCCCATGTGAGTCCTAAACACAGCAGGGAAGACATTAAGTCTTAAAGATCCAAAATAATCTCCTTAGACTCTATGTTCCTTATCTAGGACATACTGATGGATCTTGTTTACCTTTGGTTTATCAATCTTGTTTATTTTTTGCAGAAACAACTCAGTTTTATTGATCCTTTTATGGATTATCACCTCTTAATTTTATTAAGTTATCTGATTTTAGTTATTTCTTTTATTTTGCTAGCTTTGGAATTGAAATGTTTCTTTCTAGTTGCACTAGATGCAATGTTAGATTATTAATTTGCAATCTTTATAAATTTTTAATGAAGCATTTGGCACTGTAAATTTTTCTCTTAACGTTGATTTAGCCGTTAAGATTCTGGTAATTTTTGTCTCTGTTTTCATTCATTTTATATATTTTTTTACTTCTACATTAATTTCTTGTTCACCCAAGAGTTATTCAGGAGCAAGTTGTTTATAGTCCATGTATCTGTGTAGTTTTGAGATACGTTCTTGATATTGATTTCTATTTTTATTGCACTGTGGTCAAGAGCATGCTTGACATGATTTTAATATTTTAAATATTTGAGACTTGCTTTATCCAAACATGTAGTTAATCTTCAAATATGTTCTATATACAGATAAAATAATGCATATTCTGTAGTTGTTGGGTGGAGTATTCCATAAATGTTTATTAGATCCAGTTGGTCAAGTGTCAAGTTTAATTCGAGAATTTATTATATTTCCAACTTGATGATCTGTCTAATGCTGTCAGTGGGTTGTTGAAGTCTCCCACTATTATTGTGTGTGTGTTTAGGCCTTTCTGCAAATTAAAAAACAAATATTTATGGATCTGGGTGCTCTAATGCTGGGTACATATATATTTTAGTTAGTTAAGTATTCTTGTTGAATTCAAACCTTTGTAATTAAGTAATGTCTTTCTTTGTCATTCTTAATTGTGTCAATTTAAAGTCTGTTTTATCTAGGATAACGATAGTGACTCTGGTCCTCTGTGTTTTTCATTTGCATTGAAGATATTTCTTCATTCTTTTACTTTGAGCCTATTGGTGTCATTACATGTGAGATGGGTTTCATGAAGACAGCAGACAGTTAAGTCTTGTCTTTTAATCCAGATAGTCACTCTATGCAATTTAACTCAGGCATTTTGACCATTTTCATTTAGGGTTGATATTTATTTTTTACCTTTTATTTTAAGTTCAGGAATACATGACACATAGGTAAATTGTGTGATGAAGGTTTGTTCTACAGATCATTTCATCATCTGGGTATTTTTTTTTCTTTTTTTTCCCCATTTATTTATTTTATTGCATTTTAGGTTTTGGGGTACATGTGAAGAACATGCAAGATTGTTGCATAGGTACACACGTGGCAGTGTGATTTGCT
>NW_016107469.1:4696146-4706662 GCF_001604975.1 Cebus imitator
AGTGAACTTCCCTGCAGGCCTGTTTATATGGGTATAATTAGAACTGCCTCAGCAAGGGTGGCCTGCCTCTGTTAGGGCGGAGTCTCCCTGTAGTGGCGGGTTACCTTGGCAACGGCTGGCTGCCTCAGCAATGGCTGACTACCTCTTTAGTGGCGGGCTGTCTCGGTAATGGCAGACACCCCTCCCCCACAGAGCTGGACCGTCCTGGGTTCAGCTGAGCTTGCTGTGAAACTCTCAATCCAGAGAGTTTCTGATTGCTGTTCTTGTGTGGGGGTGGGACCAGCCAAGCCTGATCACCTGGCTCCCTGCCTCAGAGCCATTTTTTTAAGTTGGTGTTCCAGTCGCCTGTTGAAGAGGCGCCAGGGTCTGTGTTTCTTCCCATGCAGTGACTTACTGCGCTGCCTTAAACAGCAGCACTGAGATTCGTGGCGCTTTTTTTGCCCTGGAATCTACTGTCCTGTTTCCCTGCTCAGTCCCCTTTTTAATCAGATGAATGGGCGACTTCCCATGGCTCCAATCGCCAGCCAAAAGGGTACCGGGACTGGTGTATTTTGTGCAGAGAACCGCTGCTCAGCGGTGCCGACAAAGCAGCCACGCGGGGCTAAGCAGCGGTGCTGGCCGGCACAGCCGCGCTGGCCAAAAAAGCCGCGCTGGCGACCCGTGGAGCTCCTCCACCTGGGAATTGCCTAGTCTGTGGGCAATAAAAATGTGGCATTCACTCACCCTCTGCGCTTTCACTGGGAGCTGCAATCCTGAGCTGTTCCTAAACGGCCATCTTGGATCGTCATCCCATCATCTGGGTATTAAGGCTAGTAATCGTTACTGATATTTCCTGATCCTCTCCCTCTTACCATCCTCCACGTTCCGATAGGCCTCAGTGTGTATTGTTCCTCTCTATGTGTCCATGTGTTCTCATAATTTAGCTCCCAGTTATACGTGAGCATATGTGATATATGCTTTTTGTTCCTGTGTTAGTTTGCCAAGAATAATGGCCTCCAGCTCCATCCCTGTTCCTGCAAAGGGCATGATCTCTTCCTTTTTTAATCCTATATTTAAAAAGATACAATAGTATTCCATGTTGTATACATAACACACTTTATTCAGTCAATCACTGATGGGCATTTAGGCTGATTCCATATCTTTGCTATTGCAAATAGTGCTGTAATGAACATACACTTGCATGTATCTTTATAATGGAACAGCTTATATTCCCCTCAGTATAAAAAAGTAAACATTAGAAATAATAGAAATCAATGAAATTGAAAACAGGAAACCAGCTAACAACATGAGGACAGGATCAAAGTCTGATAATCTTTATTTTGTTTGCTGGTTTCCTGTTTTCAATTTCATTGATTTCTGCTCTTTTTATAATGTCTAATGTTGATTTTTCTTCTGCATGCTTTGGATTTAATTTGCTGTTTTTCTAGTTTTCTAAGTTGGAGATTTGATTGCTGACTTTAGTTCTCTTTTCTTTTCTAATATAATCATTAAATGCTATACATTTCCCTCTAAGTACTGCGTTGGCTCTATTCTACAAAAGTCAGTAATTTCCATTTGAGGTATTTAAAAATATTTTCTAAAATTATCTTCACACTTCTGATTAGATATGTATGTTATTTTAAAATATTAAACTCCAAGTATTTTAGATGTTTTCCATGTAACTTTCAGTCACTGATTTCTAGTTTAGTTGCATTATGATCTGATAGCATACTTTGTATGATTGCTGTTAATTTAAATTAATTAAGGTGGAATTTAAGACCCAGAATACTTTCTATGTTGGTAAATGTTTCATATAAGCTTAAAAAAATGCTTATTTTTTTGTTTTTGAATAAATTTTTCTATAAATGTCAGTTAGATTCAGTTTATTAAAGATACTATTCTGTTCAAACATGTCCGTACTGATTTCATGAATTGTGAATCTGTCAATAATGATAGTGGAGTATGTTGAAATCTCCAACTATATAAAGGTAGATTTTTCTATTTCTTCTTTCATTTCTGTCAGTTCTTGTTTCACATATTCAATGCTCATTGTTAAGCACACACATATTAAGAATTTTTATACCTTTTGAAAGAATTGATGCCTTTATCATTATATAATGCCCTTCCTTACTTTTGATATTTTTCTTTACTCGCAAATCTTCTTTGTCTGAAATTAATATAGTTACTGTAGCTGTCTTCTTCTTAGTGTTGTTAGCATGATATATGTTACTCCATCACTTTACTTTTATGGGTCGTAATTTTCTGCTTCTTCCATATTTAATAATTTTTACTCTCTGGTAAATATTGGTGATTATTATGGTGTTGAGTATCTAAATTTGTTGTTCTACATTAACTAAATTTGAATTATGTTTAGACAGGCAGTTAAGTTACTTAGAGATCAGTTGAATCCTTCTCTACTGAAAAATCTATCATACAGTGAATATTTTTCAACCTCATTGGCCGGAATTTAAATGTTTCTCAACCCTAGGTAATTTCTGGGAATTATTCAGGTCAGCGTTTTCCAGTTATCTGTGTTACCTCATGGAATTCCATCTTATGTATGCACAGCTTTTTAACCAGCAAAAACTTCAAAGGCTTTTCTATGCAGATTTTTGATGCTCTTCCTCTGTGGTATTCCTTCAACTCTGGTACTCGACCCCACAAATTCCAAAATTTAGCCATCTAAACTTTCCAAAATTTCAATTCTGGTCTTTTCAATCCAGGGAGATTACTGGTGTTTCCTTGAGTTTACTTTTCCTATTTCTCTGTTTGAAATATTTTGGTGCTTACCTTCTTTCATTCCTTCACTAATTACAGTCCTACGCTGCATGTTTGTCAATGTCTGCAAACAGTATTTTATTTTCCAGTTTTGTAAGTTTTTCTGAAAGGAGGGCAAGTCCACTACCAGAAAAAATTTCATCTTGCAATTTTAATATAGCAAATTCACAATATTTTGTAATAAAATAACAGGATAATCCATGTTTTTATTTATTATTTGCTTTCCTTAGCTTTATTTTACTCTAAAATGGAGTTATTGTGTCAATTTTTACTTGTTTTTGTCAGGATCTTTTATGTATACATAAAAAGCATATATGTATAAATATGAATATACATACATACATATCTAAAAATTGTGTGAAAGTCTTATTCCATTAAAGACACCATGTTAACTTTAGCAACATTTCAATGAAAGTATGTATCAAAAATCAAGGATAGGAGCTTGGGTTGTCTCCGAAACTGGTTGCAGTCTGGCTGTTGAGGTATTTGGGTCTTATAATAAACACATGTGCACAGGTGTTTGTATGGACATATATTGTCATCCCTTTTGAAGAAATACCTAAAAGTGGGATTGCTGGAATCAAGGATCCTATTGTAATTACTCAGCATAGATATTTATAGAGTTTTCTGGTAGATTTGAGCAAGATGGCTGACTAGACTCAGCCAGGTGGAACAGCTGCCACAGAGGGATGGGGATGACTGGTGTACTCCTAACAGATCTTCAGATGGGAAGGCATTGAGAGTGGATGGAGGGAAGACACAAAAGCTAGCCTGAAGCAGGAGGAAACTGGGAATCCTCCAAGGGGCTAACATGCACAGGGACTCATTCCCAACTTCCAGTGGCTGGGGCAGCCAGTGACTTGAACTGCCAAGGAGCAACCCACTCTCCCCACAGACCTCTGGAATCCTGGCAGGCGAAAACCCGTCTATAAGTATGGAACTTGAGTTGGCAGAGAAAGCTGCTTAGAGAAGCCTCAACAAATGTAAAAAACTGAAATAATACCAACCACTCTCTTGGACCACAGCACAATAAAAATAGAATTTGAAACTAAGAAAATCACTCAAAACCATACAATAACATGGAAATTAAACAACCTACTCCTGAATGACTTTGGGGTAAATAATGAAATTAAGGCAGAAATCAAGAAGTATTTGAAACTAATGAGAACAAAGATACAACATACCAAAATCTCTGGGACAAAACTAAAGCAAAGTTAAAAGGGAAACTCATAGCACTAAGTGCTGACGTCTAAAAGTCAGAAAGATCTCTAATTAACTACCTAATGGCACAACTAAAAGAACTAGAGAAGCAAGAGCAAACCAACCCAAAAGCCAGCAGATTACAAAAAATAACCAAAATGAGAGGTGAACTGAAGGAGTTTGAGATATAAAAAACAATTCAAATCATAAGCAAAGCAAGGAGCTAGATTTTTAATAAAGCAAGGAGCTAGTTTCTTTGAAAAAAATTATAAGATAGACCACTAGCTAGACTAATAAAGAAGAAAGGAGAGACAATTCAAATAAACACAATCAGAAATGACAAAGGAGTTATTACCACTGCCCCCACAGAACTACAATCATTAGAGACTTTTATGAATACCTCTATGCACACAGACTAAAAAATGTAGAAGCATTAGATAAATTCCTGGATATATACAGCCTTCCAGGACTGAACCTGGAAGAAATTACATTTCTGAACAGACCAATAATGAGCTTTGAAATTGAATCAGTAATTGACTACCACACCCCCACACCTCCAAAAAAAGCCCTTGACAAGACAGATTCAAAGCCAAATTCTACAATATGTACAGAGAAGAGCTTGAACCATTTCTCTTGTAACTATTCCAAAAAATTGAAGAGGAAGAACTCCTCCACAGCTCATTCTGTCAGGCTAACATCAACCTGATTCCAAATCCTGGTGGAGTCACCACAAGAAAGAAACTTCAGACCAATATTTTCTTGTTGAACATTGATGCAAAGTCCTCAACAAAATACTGGCAAACCAAAGCACATCAAAAATGAATCCACCACAATAAAATAGGTTTTATCCCTCAGAGGCAAGATTAGTTCAACTTATGCAAATCAATAACATGATTCATCACATAAACAGAAGTAAAGGCAAAAACTGCATGATTATCTGAATAGATACAGAGAAGGTTTTTATTAAAACTCAACATTTCTTCATATTAAAACTCACAACAACCTAGGTATTGAGGAAAAGTACCTCAAGATAGTAAGAGTCATCTATGGCAAACCCACAATCAACAATCATACTGAATGGGCAAAAGCTAGAAGCATTCCTCTTGAAAACTGGCACAGGATAAGGATGCCATCTCTCACCACTCCTATTTAACATACCATTGGCAGCTGTAGCCCAAGCAGTCAAGTAAGAGAAAGGAATGAAAGACATCCAAAAACGAAAAAAGGAAGTCAAAATATCCCTGATTGCAGATGACATGATTCTATATCTAGGAAATCACATACTCTCAGCCTAAAAGTTTCTTAATCTTCAGCAAGGTCTCAGGATGCAAAATCAATGTACAAAAATCACTGACATTCTTATATGCCAACAACAGACATACTGATAGCCAAATCACAAATGCAATATCATGCACAATTGACACAATAAGAATAAAATAACCAGGAATATAGTTAATCAGGGAGATGAAAGATCTCTACAATGATAAGTACAAAACACTATCCAAAGAAATCAGAGATGACACAAATGAATGGAAATATATTCCACACTCATGGATAGGCAAATAAATACCAATAAAATGGCCGTACTGTCTAAAGCAATTTATAGATTAGGTGATATTTCTATCAAACTACTAATGACATTCTTCATAGAACTAGAAAATGATTAAAATATCCCACACCAATCAGAATGGGTATTATTAAAGAGTCAAAAACCAAGAGATGATGATGAAGTTACAGAGAAAATAGATCAATTATATGATGTTTATGGAAGTATAAATTAATTCAAGCATTGTGGAAAGCAGTGTGGTGATTCCTCAAAGAGCTAAAAACAGGACTACCATTTGACCCACAATCCTATTACTGGGTATATACCCGAAGTACTATAAATCATTCTATCATAAAGACACATGCATGTATATGTTCTTTTCAGCCCTATTCACAATAGCAAAGACATAGACTTAACCTCAATGCCCATCATGAAAGACTGGATAAAGAAAATGTGGTGCTAGTCACCATTGAATACTATGTACCCATAAAAAAAGAACAAGATCCTGTCCTTTGAAGGAATATAGATGAGGCTGGAGGCCACTATCCTTAGAAAACTAATGCGGGAACAGAAAACCAAATATCACATGTTTTCACTTATAAGTGGGAGGTAAATGATGGGAACACATGGACACAAAAAGGGGAACAACAGACACTGCAACCTATGAGGGGAATGGGAGGAGGGAAGGGAGCAGAGAAAAAGTAACTATTGAGATTTGTGTTTAGTACCTGGGTAATGAAATAATCTGTACGTCAAATCCCCATGACGTGACTTTACCTATGTAACGAACGTGCACACGTAATGCTGAACCAGAAATTAAAAAAAAAATTAAACTGAATGAGTTATATAAAAAAGAAAAAATAAATAAAATCATTAAACAAAACTAAAATCTCTCTATGACTTGCCAGTCCTCTCACTTATTTAAACATGTGCTATCCATATATAATACACTGTGAAAAGGAAACAATATATTTGGGTAACGTTGGCTCATCATCATTTTGCTATAGTGCTAGATCTGATAGTGGGTAGGATAAACTTGTTAGTGAGAATGCCAAGCAATGTGATGTTGGAATTATCCATTAAAATTGAAGATGATGAATTTGCATCAGAAATGCTGTGTAGAGTAAAACAATAATACAAAATAACTAAATGAGTATGCAAATAGAGGGCACTAACAGGAAAGTTAAAAAATAGGAGATTTAACTCTCAAAAAGGTATCCAGCTGAATATTAACTGAATAGGCAAACTAAGTATTTACAGATCATTTTGGATCACAGTGAATCAGAAGAATTGGTGCCAAGGATTCAGCTGAACCAATTGAAAGAAGCTATGGTTAACAGAATTTCACTAGCTATCTGATAGAATGGTATAATCTTTCTTTTCAATCTCATTTGATTATCTGAAATATTATGTCATACTCTTTTTTCTCTATCTTTATTTTTTCTATGTTTAACTTTCATCCTCACTCCTTTCCATATTTCCTTTCCTACCCCTACTATTAGCATCACTTTTCATCAGTGTTCTATTGGTGATTCTGATACACTTAGAAGAATTATTACTAGCATACATATTGAACAACATTTAGGGCACTGAAAAAGTATCTGCCTTATGCTATGATGGAAATTACTTCAGGTCCTCAGATCAGTTTATTCTACATGCTTGTTTTACTTGTCTGCCTGTATCATCACTGGATAATTTTCATATTGATGAAATAATTGTAGTTCAGTGTAATATGACTTATGATAGATCACAAAGACCAAAATTACTCATGATTCTCCACTTTTTATTTAAATAATAAAAAGTTGTACGATTTGGTACCATCTTCATCTGTCTCTCCTTTCATGTAGCAATATTTTCAAGTGTCCCCTTATAGTAAATTGTATTTTAGAAAAATTAAACCATTCAGTTATTCTCCTCCTTTCTTAAACACTGTTTACTTGCAGCTTTCTACCTCCAATCCTTTCAGGAATCAAATTTCCTTGGTTAAACATGATCAATTTCCTTTATTAGTCATGAGTGTCAACATTGACTTTCTTAAATTATTTAGCAAGAGAAATATTGTTAAAGATCAGACAAGAGGAAATAGTAAGTAACTTTATCTACCACTTAAGAAATTAAGAGGTGGACTTAGCTGATTATAAAATTTCAAATAACAATATTACCAAGATGGGAAAAGAAAGGAAAGCCAGCTCATTATGGTTCCAGGAAATTCTGGGAAGAAAAATTGAGACACAACGAGGGTTAGGAGATTAGACACCAGGACTTTCACAAACTCCTACTAGAACAAATATATAGAGGTGAAGGAGTCAGATGGATGTAAATATTAAGATTATTGACACACTAGGCAGAGGCTGCAAACCTCTAGAAGAATCCTCACATGCCCCTACTTTCAACACAATGTTTGAGCTATGATGTTGAAGTGTAGGTATTAGGTAAATTGATTAACCTGAGTCAAAGTATCTGATTCCCTATGGCCTGGAAAATTGGGACTTAGATGTTTCCATGTACCTCATTGTGGATGCTATTTGGAGTTCATAGGATGCTTTTGGAGCCGCAGCAACTTGGAACTGTAATGAAGAGAAATTATGTGAATTGAGACTTCAAGATTAGGGGCCAATATCCAAGAACATGAGCTCAACAAGTAGGTGCAGCACATCACACATAGGAGGGCAAATGAGACCAGTTGCACGTCAGAACTCATCATTCTAAGAAGCAGCACCAACTGCTGAGTATCTGGAGAGAACAACGGGAGTCCAATGGGTTCCATAAGAGTGCAAGACATCCCATATCCCTTTTAGTGCTCTGAGGGTCACATAAGCCATATCCACTTTCCTTCCAAACATACTGACAAGCCATCTGAGAAAGAATCAGGAGGAGGGAGGCAGAACACTAAAAATTCAGACACTTGGGTCTCCAAGGAGACATGAACTGAATTACCTAAAGAGATAGTTTAAGTTATTGGCGTAAAATGAGATTACGGGATTATATTCAACCTTGGGTGGGGGTAGTTTTTATTATTTCTTTTTATTACTATCTAATAGGATCATGAACAGGTCCTGAAATAAAAATCAAGTCAATTGTAGACAATTAGAAAAGACATTGCATTTTATATATCTGAAGGCACTTTCATAACACCGCTACATAATTAAATTTTTCTCATAGTCAAGCAAAGTTGGAATGTATTAAATAACTATAATTGAACCAACATATTATTGCTAATCATTTGTGTTTTACATGGATATGTATTGGCGCTGTCTTCCAACTTCTTATAGGCCACATGAAGGAAACCCACATGTAGAAGAGAATGAAGCAACGCACAGTTCACAAAGTGAAGCAGAGCCAAAAGAATGAGGGAGAGCCAAACAGAAAACAACTTTTGAATATCTTCGTATTGTCATGCCTAAAACTGAAACTACACTTAGTCTTCCTCTATTTACAGGTTGCTACATTCCCTGATTTACATAAGCTATTTTATGATGGATTTTCATCACTTACATTAAAAAAAAATCACAATAAAGTATGTTTGTTTTCAAGTGTACAATCTTTTAACATAGTAAGCATGCATGTTAAAGATTTTAACTCTTCACTTTTACATCCATTGTAAACATTGACACCAGATTTGGTGTCATTTTCATGCATGGATGTTTGGGATTTTGGGGGTTATTTATATATTTATTTTTACATTTTTCCCAGCTTTATTGAGATACAATTGACAAAAAAATACATATAGTTAAGGAGTACAATATGATTTATTAATTTACTTGTACATTGTGAAATGATTACCACAATCAAGCTAATTAAGTGACTGGCTTGAATATGTATTCATCACCTTGAAGTTACCCTTTTCTGTGTGTGTATGATGAGAATGTTTCCAATCTACTCGGAAAATTTTAAATATATAATACAGTATTATTAACTATAGTCATCATGTTGTACACTGGATCTCCATAACTTATTTACTCACCCTGAACAATTGAAGCTTTATACCCTTTTACCAACATCTCCCCATTTTCCCCACCCTGCAGCGCCTGGCAGCCATCCATATTTATAACATGACAATCTTCTCTTTTATGTTGTTTTTCACCCCTAAGGTCAGAAATGCCTGCTTCAGCAGAGATCAAATGTGCATTCAACAAGAGTTGTTCCCTTTTTATGATTTTATTATTAATGAAAATTTAGCTATGACAAAGAAAATTCCAAATATCACATAATATTATTCATCAATAATTTGATATAAATTTCAAAAAAAAACTTTTTTTTACTATAACTACAATCTATTTTTACACCAAAATATTAATACTAATCCTTTAAAGCAATACAATTCCAGTCAATATTAACATGTCCTTGATTGATTCAATATGAATTTTTATAGTCAGCTTCTTCAACCCGTGTTCAAGCAAAGATATTACACTACATTTGGTCATGATGTCACTTTTATTCAATAACAGTTCCCTTTCTCTTTTTACTACATGTTGATTAAAACAATTCATCTTTTAGAAGTTCCCATGTTCTGGAATTGCAAGATTGAATCATCTTTATGGCTTTTAAAATACTTTGCATTTTCTATAATCTGGTGGATAGTGTCTGGACATTTCACTTTTATGATGTTACATTTGGTTAGACACAGGTGTTATAGACCTGGTATATCTATTATAAAGTATTTTTATCAACATTTCACTATTTTAGTGAACATTGATTATTTTCATGTAGACTCATTATTTCATTTTTGATTCATTTACTGCCAAACTTTCTGTATTCTTATGTCTTCAATGTGTCTTTAAAACAGTATACGGGTAGATTTTTCTTCTGATATTTTGCTTCACAAATGGAACATATAATTCATATATAATCAATGAAATTACTTAAAAAATTGAGTTTTAATGAACTGTATTGTGTTGCAATTTTTGTTTTTACTAAATATCCTGTGTTACTTTGTCTCTTTTTTGCCTGATTTTGAATGGAATAATTTTTATTATGTCACTTTTTTCTCTACTAATTCAGAAATTTTACTTT
>NW_016107469.1:4706817-4708562 GCF_001604975.1 Cebus imitator
GGGGTTTCACCGTGTTGACCAGGATGGTCTCGATTTCTTGACCTCGTGATCCACCCGCCTCGGCCTCCCAAAGTGCTGGGATTACAGGCGTGAGCCACCGCGCCCCGCCTACTTTCTAATTTGAATATTTTATGGGTAACCTGGAAATTATAGATGCCTACTCGATGAAGCATTAGTATAAACAAAATCTCTTTTCATACCTTGTGATTGTGCAAATACCTTAGAATACCTTCATTCAATTTAATCACCTCAAAAAGCATTTGTCTCTTTTCCTACTTATTTTAATTATCTTTTTCATTGCCCCATGATGCTATCATTATTGTTGCCTTATGCAGTCAATGTTCCTTTAGATTTCTTTACATATTTACTATTTTATTTGTTTCACATTCTGTCTTACATCTCAGATCCTCCATTTCAGTTTACTTTTCCACTTGAAGCATATTTTTTATTTATGAACTTCAGTTGGTAATTACAGATTTCATTATCCACAATTGTTTTCATTCCCTTTTAGTTGAGAAATATACCTACTCAGTTTAAAATTCTTTTGGCAGCTGTTTTTTAAATCTTTATTCAGTATACTGAAGATATTATTCTGAAAATCACTTTTCAGATTTCTATTTACACTGTGACCTTTTAAAAGTAATTCAGCTTTTTCCTCTGGCTACTTTTGAAATTTATCTTTATCTTTTGTGTTCTGAAATTTTATTAGAACATACCTAATGATGATTTATTTATATTTATCACATATATGCAATTCATTTGGTGTCTTATAATTTCTAGAAATATCTCAACAATAGTTTTTCCAAATGATTTTAAGTTTAGTAAGGTTAGATTTAAAATATAAGTGTATTATAACTTGTCTGATTTTTTTTTCTGAAATATCTATACGGGTATAATTGGACATGAAAGCCACGACTATTTTTTCAGTTTTGATTTTCGTATTTCATGCTTCTTTTTCATTTTCTCTTGGTGAAGCTAATCAGTCAAATGTTATACATTCTCAGTCTATCCTCCATTTCCTTAAGACTTTCTTTTTATATTTTCCATCTTATATCTTTAACTGCACTCTGAAAAAGTTCTTCAGATATATTTTCTAGTTCACTAATCATCTCATTATCCATGTGACAGTCGCAATCTGCCATTTAATCCCCTCACTGGAGTTTTGTTATTACATTGAATATGTATTTTTTCATTTCGTGAAGTTTCGCTTTGTCCACATATGTCTATTGCTTTCTGATATTTTCTTACTAAATGATCTTTGTAATTTAATCCTTTATTCTTTAAATATTTTGTGCTTAGCTACTCTGTATTTCATGTCTGACAATGTATATAATTGCAGTTTGTGGATGCTTTATTCTTGGATGTTTCAAAATTAAATCAAATTGCCTGTTAAGATGTTCACTCCTCTTTCAGAGATTATACATTTTTGATGTGGTAAATTATGACATAACATAAAATGTTCCATTGCAAACATTTTTAAGTGTATAATTCAATATTCTGCACCAAAACCACTACATATTTCTAAAAATTTTTCATCACACTAAGCAAAAACTATATACCTGTTAAGCAATAAATCTCCAGTGCCTCTCCTTTCAATCACTGGAAACCTCTAAAATGTTTTCTATCTCTACATTTTTGTCTATTCTACATAGTTTTGTTTTGTCCTTTTGTGTCTGGCTTACTTTATTTCAAATAATGTTTTTTTTTTTTTTTTTTTTTTTTTTTTTTTTTTTTTTTGGGTAGGT
>NW_016107469.1:4708725-4715777 GCF_001604975.1 Cebus imitator
TAGTAGAGACGGGGTTTCACCATGTTGACCAGCACGGTCTCGATCTCTTGACCTCGTGATCCACCCGCCTCGGCCTCCCAAAGTGCTGGGATTACAGGCTTGAGCCACCGCGCCCGGCCCCAAATAATGTTTTTAAGGTTCATCTATGTTGCAGTGTGTATCAGAACTTCATCCCTTTTAATGCCTGAATAATATTCCATTATGTGACTATACATTTTTTATCCACTAATCCAGTGATGAACATGAGCTATATTTCCACCTATTGGCTACTGTGAATAATGATTCTATGCACATTCATGTACCACTATCAGTTTGTGTCCCTTACGGTAATTCTACATTTTAACTTTTTGAGGAACTCTCAAACTCCACTTTTCACGGAGGCTGCAGCATTTTCTATTTGCACAAGTAATGCAAAAAGTTCCAATTTCCCCACATCCTTTACAATTAATATTATTTTTTAGTAGCCATTCTAGTGGGTGGGAAATGGTATCTCATTGTAGTTTTGGTTTGCATTTTCATATAACTAATGATGTTGAGAATATTTTTATATGCTTATTAGCCATTTATATATCTTCTGTGAAACAATGTCTGTTGAAGCACTTTGACCATTTTTTAACTGGGTTACCTCTTTGTTAGAGTCCTTTATATATTTTAGATGTTAAATCTTAAGGTATTATTTGCAAATATGTTCTTCCATTCTGTGGGTTGTCTTTTTATTCACTTGATTGTGTCCTTTGATATCCAAAAGTTGTTAATTTTTATGTTATAAAGTTTAATTTATCTATTTTTTCCTGTTAATTGTGGTTTTGGTATAATGTTTATGTAACTATTGCCATACAAAAGGTTATGAAAATTTGTTCTTAAGATTTCTACCAAGAATTTTGGAGTCTCAGCTCTTCAATTTAGGTCTTTCATTCATTTTGATCTATTTTGGGATATGCTGTAAAGTAAGTATTTTACTTCATTCAATACATTTGGATTTCCAGTTTTATCAGTGCCATCTGTTGAATCGCTTTCTTTCCACATTGAATAGCCTTGGCACTTTGTTATAAATCAATTAGTCATATATGTGAAGGTTTACTTCTGAGCTGTCATTTCTATTCTCCTTGCCTTTATGTATATCCCTATGTGAGAGTCTTAAAGTTATTGTCTAGTGTTCTTTTATTTCAGCTTAACATAGTCCCTTTAGTATTTCTTGCAGGAAGTTCTATGATTAATAACCTTTGTCAGCTTTTGCTTATCTAGATATATTTTAATTCTCCCTCATTTTTGAAGAATAGTTTTGTCAAGTATAGAATTTTTGTTGTCTGTTTTATTTCTTTAGCACTTTAAATATGTCATCTCACCTCTTGCCTTATTGATTCTAAAAAGAAATCAGTTGTTAATCTTATTGAGGATTTCTTTATGTGAAATTAATCTTTTCTATCTTGTCACTTTCAAGAGGTCTTTTTGTCTTAGGTTCCAACAGTTTGATTATAATGTGTTTCAGTGTGAATCTCTTTTAGTTTTTCCTATTTGAAGTTCATTTAGTTTCCTGGCTGTGTAGATTCATATATTTTATCATATTTAACTTGTCATCCATTAGTTATTTAGTATTTTCTCTTTCCCTTTTTTTCTCTTCTAGTTCTGGCATTCCCATAACACGTATGTTAATGCATTTTTGATGTTTGACATTTGCTTCAGTTTTTGTTCGTTTCTGTCATTATTTATCTTTCTATTCCTCACACTGGGTAACTTTAATTGATTTTTCTTCAATTTTGCTGATTCATTTTTCTACCTGCTTAAACTTGAACCCTTTTAGTGAATTTTTAATTCAACTATTGTACTTTTCATCTTCTGAGTTCCTATATTGTTTATTTTTCTAACTTCTCTTTTTTATACTTACCATTTTATTATAAATAATATTGCAAAGGATACACATAAAAAGATTCATAAGGCTAAGTATATGGGAGGGATGTGAAGATTTTATGGCTCTCCTGGCACATCATCATTCAGGAAATTACATGTGTTCAATTATTCAGAAACTCTCCACACCCATCCTTTTGAATTTTTATGAAGACTTTATTATGTAGGCATAATTGATTAAACCATTGGCTATTGGTGATCAACTTAGTCTTCAGCCCGTCTCCCCTCCCTGGAATCTGGGGAAATCTCTCAACCCTCTAATCCTGCCTTAATGTTTCCCATAACCAGCACCTATCCTGAAGTTACCTTGGGGCTGCCAGTCATCAGTCAACTTATTAGCATATACAAAGACATTGCTTTGGAGTTTCTAAAGATTTTAGAAATTGTATTACTGGAAACAAGATTGAAGACTAAATATATATTTCACAATATGACAGACTGCCCTTGGTATTCAAATTCAAATCCCTTACATCAAAAGTACATACAACTCAGAGGACACTGCTGCATACTAGAATCCTATATAATCATTAATAATTAGTTCAGTCCATTATATTGCATGAATGTCTTCCAGGGTAAAGCCATTAATGTTTACAGACATTAATTCAATCTTGGCAGGCTACAAAAGCACCAATGGTCTTCATCCTTTCAGGCAGCTGGCATACCTGAGCTAAGAGACAATATAATCTCTTTCTTTAAGCCTCTTTTGAGGTTTTAATATAATAAAGGATTTCCCTCAATTCATAACCCATTTATTCATTCCTTTACCCTCAGCTACTATTCCATCTCTCCATTAATACTCAGACTTTTCCACCTTTGGATTAGACCTTAGAGTCAGCAGTTGTGTTGATCTCCATTGCAGGCACCGGTTTAGCAAGTACCTCCTCCTCAGTCCATTCACATTTAGATGGCTATTTTTACCACCAGAAAATATAGCTACATACACTGTTAACTCCAATTTTGCCAGATGGGGTGAATGCAACACCCACCCCCATCTGGCCTCTTGAAATTCTGACGTAAAGTTTCAATACATAGTTATAGGTTCTTTCTTAAAAATTGTCTCTGCTTCCAGCACTTGTTGTTACTGCCCTGGTCCCAGCACCACTGCATCAAATAGGGGAAATATTTTTTGAGGTTATGTGGGGAAAAAGTATAGTCGTTATACTAATATACTCCTCCTCTCTTGGTAGCTCTCACAGAGTTACACTAGCATCCTTTCCCATCCCCTCTCCACCAAAACCACAGAAATGTGAAGCAATCTAACCAATGGGAAACTTTCCTTAGCCCCACTTATGCCGAGTGTGGGCACACATTTAGGAAGCCCTGCACTCACACTCATAAGCCAACCCTTTATTCTTTTATCTTCCCTTGTTTTAGACAGCCAATGTTTTCATTACCTGTTTCATTTTTCTATCAAATTACTGCTCTGAGAAGGAGATCTCTTTGCCCACTGTTAAACATTATTGCCCGTATGGTGAGTCTCTCAGCCGGAAGTAATGATGCTTGACCATTCACCTCCATGCAATATTTTCTGTTCTGGTTTTCTTATAGCACTTTGAACATTTACATCTTCCACAGGATAATCAAAACCTAATCCAGAATCAGTAAATGTCCTGCAAGTAAAAAGATTTTAGTCCAAACTTTCAGGAGTCATCGGGCGCTCACAGGCTTTTGCCATAAACCCCACCTCAGTGAACACTTGCTGACCTAAATGGAAGAAGCCGGGGCAAAACTAACAAAAGTAGAGATTTTATTGGGGCCAAAATTGAGAATTGTAACCTAAGAACATAGATTCATGTTGTCATGAATATAGCAGGACAACTTCAATTAGCAGCAATTAAAGGTGTATTTTTTTTTAACTTTAAGTTCTGGGGTACATGTGCAAAACGTGCATGTATGTTACATAGGTATACACATGCCATGGTGGTTTGCTGCATCCATCCTCCCGTCATCTATATTAGGTATTTCTCCTAATGCTATCCCTTCCCTATCCCGCAACACTGTGCTATTCCTCCCCTAGCCCCCCACCCCCTGACAGGCCCCAGTGTGTGATGTTCCACTCCCTGTGTCCATGTGTTCTCATTGTTCAATACCCACTTAGGAGTGAGAACATGTCATGTTTGGTTTTCTCTTCTTGTGTCAGTTTGCTGAGAATGATGCTTTTCAGCTTCCTCCATGTCCCTACAAAAGACATGAACTCATCCTTTTTTATAGCTGCATAGTATTCCATGATGTGTATGTGCCACATTTTCTTTATCCCATCTGTCATTGATGGGCATTTGGGTTGGTTCCAAGTCTTTGCTATTGTGAACAGTACCACAATAAACATGCGAGTGCATGTGTCTTTTTTAATAGAATGATTTATAATCCTTTGGGTATATACCAAGTAATGGGATTGCTGGGTCAAATGATATTTCTATTTCTAGTTACAGTTGGGATTTTAAAGGAAAAGAGTCAGTTTCTGAGTTGTTTCCCCAGCACTTACACTAAAATTACATAAGCTATTGATCAGCTATACATTGCTCTTTTTATCACAAATTTCAGGAACATAAAAATAATGGGTAAGACAGCTATTCAGACACAAAACCACTTTTAAAAACTTTCCCCAGGCATAAGTGTGAACAGAGGGAGATGACTAACAACCCATACTCATTTTCTCTCGGTTCTGCATACCTCACATAGTTCAGATTGCTCTGAGCTATTTTTCTTTTCTCTTACTGCACACAAGGTTATTAAATGGAGAATTTATCCCTACCAGAACTCCAGCTTCTGTTCTACATTCTGTGGGCTCAGAAAACCTTACTGGTTTCTGTTTAACATGTCCAATTAATATTGCTAAATAGGCAGATTTATATTTCTTCTATTTTAAACAACTAGGTAGGAGATTTCTCATTCAGATACAATGTCCATGCCCATTATCCAATCAAGTAAAAGAGACACTACCACTTCATATAAATCATATTCAAATGTACAAACTCTCCTATAAACTTTTCATTTTATCAACTCTTACTTTCCTAACTGTAGCCTCCATTAGAACTTTATCAATAGGTTTTTGTTTTACAATATCAGGTAGGAAAAGCATTCCCCATTCAGATATAATATCCAGTTTCATAAAATATTTAGGTAAAGAAGACACAACTTTTTTATATGAAACCAGTTAAAGCATTCCAACTTTTATAATTATATCAACCCTTACATTTTTATGTTCTAGTCCTAGGAACTTCTCCACTCCCAGACCCTTTTATCCCCTCTTGTGCACAAAAGCTTTAGGTCCCCAGTAAAACTGCCTTGGAAAAAATTATAACTGAGAAAATTATGACAGTGAAAGAGATCTGACATAACTGACTCCATCTTGCATCTAATCTCTAAGCTGTCCTTGTTCATTCCCAGGCTGGGCATAGGTTGAACTAACTGTGGGAAAACTGAGTCTATAGTTCAACTTTGAAACAAAGATGATAACAGCTTTTTTTCCAAAACAAGCTCCTCTGGCTGGGGACTAGATGGCTTCTCAGGACTAACAAATTAGCTGCACAATTAGAAATTATGGTTGAGAAGTCATGCAGATGCAGGCTGCAAGATGGGGAACCTCCCAAAATTGTTCCTGGAGATAACATCACTATTGTAAAACCTAAGATCAATCCTTGAGATATTTGTCAGACCCTGTCCTCAATCAGCTGGCACAACCCAGATCAAGAAACGGACTCATCTGGTCTTGTGGCCACAATCCAGAAACTGACTCAGCGCAAGACGACAGCTTTGATCCCTGTGACTTTATCTTGACCCAACCAATCAACACTCCCCACTTGCTCTTCTGTACCCCACAAGTTATTCTTAAAATAAACTCAGTCTCTGAATTTTCAGGGAGACTGATTTGAGAAATAATGAATCTCCAGTCTCCCATTCAGCCAGCTCTGCATGAGTTAAACACTTTCTCTATTGGCATTTCCCTGTCTTGATAAATTTGCCCAGTCTGGGCAGCAGGCAAGGGAAACTCATTGGGCAGTTATAGTCTCACAATCCATTTTAGTAAAGGCTTCTGAGGATGTGTTAATACAGATCTACAAAATGAAACAATTTTTTCACACTATACCCTCTGGCTCCAATCATTACTTGGTTTTTCCCTTCCCCCACATTGGATACCTTCTTAGTAACCACAGATCTTAGAAGTACTGTCCGTTGTCCCTGCATAATTTTTCCCTTGGGCATCAGCTTAGAGGTTAGTAGCTGAAGCTCAGACTCACTGAAGTCTGTGCTTGTGCTAGAATGAAGGTCTGACCTAGTACTCTCTTTTAGTTTCATTTCAGCTTTCACAGATGACAACCAAGGGCTTGAATGTTTTGCTTTTATTTTCTTACCAGGTGGTATTTCTTAAAGCATCCATTGAACTATTGATTTAAAAAACTCAAAATCTGTGAAATATCTGAAGAAATTTATTGTGAGCCAAATATGAGTTACCAAAGGCCCATAATACAGTCCTTAGGAAGTCCTGAGAACATGTGTTCAAGGTGGTCTGGCCACAAATTGGTCTTATACATCTTATGGATAAATAAGTTATCAATCAATACATTTAAGATGTACGTTGGTTTGGTCTAGAAAGGGGGGCAACTGGAAGTGTGGGTTTTCTAAGTCATAGGTGGACTCAAAGATTTTCTGATTGGCAATTGGTTGGAAGAGTGATTATTGATAGATAGGAATGTCGGGGTTATGATAAGAGGTTTTGGAAACCCAGGTTTTATCATGCAGATGAACCCTCCAGGTAGCAAGCTTCAGAGAAAATGTACTGTAAATAAATATTTCTTATTAGACTTAAAGAGTCTGTTCTATCAGTAGTTCCAAAGGGAGGAGGGTATAATGAGTCATGTCTGGTCCACCTTACCATCATGGCCTGAACAAGTTTTTCAGGTTAACTTTGGAATGCCCTTAGCCAAAGAGAGAGATTCATGCATATGGCTGGGGGTCCTTATTATTTTATTTTAGTTTACAGAACCAGGTCCATGGGAGCTAGATTCATCTCTGAATTCCACTGGTAAATTTTACCTTTAGTAACTGATTTCAGCACATCCATGGCTCCAAACCATGGGAGACCACATGGCCCCTCAGGAATCAAAGATTCCTTATCACCAACCTTTTATTCTTTTTCTTCCAAAACC
>NW_016107469.1:4715792-4719853 GCF_001604975.1 Cebus imitator
GGACTATTCTAGTAAACCCCACTCCACTGACACCAGTTGAGAGTAGAAAAAGCTTACACACAAACTCTAAGTGCTCTTTCTATTCTCTCATCAACAACAATCAACACAGAACATTTCTGTGACAAAATGTCTGGGGATTTCTCTCCACCAACAAGCTATCAATCACTTCCACAGTTCACATCAGCCAGGATTCCTCTAATTCAGTTCTATTCTGACACTGTCTACTTGAAGATAGTCTCAGATCCCACAAATTGAGGTCTCAATCCCAAAGACTGTATAACCCCTACACATGCCAGTTGCTAGCCCCAGGCTGTTTTACCTGTGCATCTTATCAATTGGCCATCAGTCAAAGATCCCACAATCCCCTCCTTTCATTTGATCAATTTGCTAGATCAGCTCACAGAACCCAGGGAAACATTTACTTATATTTTCCATCTTATTATAAAGGAAATCCCAAAAGACTGGTCAAGGCAGAGAGGCCCACTGGGTTCAACCAACAGGCCAAATGTGGCCAAGTGTGGCGGTCATAACCTGAAGCTATCTGGCTCAGTTGGAACCTTATTCCACCCGAGCCAGTCCACCTCTGTGGCCAGCATCTTATAAAAAGATTCATAGGGAAAAGCACATGGAAAGGAGTATGAAGCTTGAATGCCCTCACTAGGTGCGCCATCTGATAGATTGGCTCTGTGTCCCCACCCAAATCTCATGTTGAGTTGTGATCCCCAGTGTTGGAGGTGGGGCTGTCTAGTGCTGTCTCATGATAGTGTTCTCATGAGATGTGGTTGTTCAAAAGTGTGTAGCAGATCCCCCTTCTCTCTCTCTCTGTCTCCTGCTCTCTGGACATAGGAAAACCATGCCTGCTTCCCCTTCACCTTCCACCATAATTATAAGCTTTCTGAGGCCTCCCCGGAAGCAGAAGGCTGTACAGCCCACAGAAACATTAGCAAATTAAACCTCTTTTCTAAATAAATTACCCAGTCTCAGGTTGTCTTGGTATCAGTGTAAGAATGGACTAATACGCCGCCATCCAGGAACCCTCATAGGTTCCATTATCTGAAAGATCTATCTCTTTTCTAACATTTGCTAGTTGTTCACACATCATTCTTCTGAATAACTTAAATTCATTTTCTTTGGTGTCATTTTGTTCTTTAAGGATATCTCAGGCATTCTATGTAACATATTTTACTATAAATTCAAATGTTTGGGCTTTCCCAGAGATGGATTTTGTCAATTTTTCCCCTGTGAGTGGCCTATAAGTTTCAATTTTCTTTTTTTGTATGCTTTGTAATTTTGTTATTGTTGCTGTTCTTTGGAACTGTACATTTTAAATATTACAATTCGGTAACTCTGGAAATCAGATTTTCTTATTCCTAAGGGTTGCTTATTTTTCCTTGCTGATAGCTGCCATTATCCATTTGTTTAGTAACTTTTTCAAACTATTTTTGCAAAGTTTGCATTTCTTGTATATGGTCACTGAGGTTTCTGTTTCAATATCTCTGACATAAGCCAGGGCAAGTTCAGAGTAGAAATCCTAAGCCAAAAACATATAAGCCTGAAATCATCATTTTCTTCCATTAACCTCTCTACTATGGTCAGAAAAAAACACCCAACCCTCAAACCTATATTATTCATTCCAAAAATAACAACCAGTAACAATTGCAATTCATTACAGTTATCAGTAAATCCTTAACTATTGGCCACTGTGTCCTATGAACTAACAGTAATGCATTTTCTGATAGTAACAGGATTGTCATAGATTTATATACACCAAGGCCAGATAACCAACACAAGATTACCAATTTTGAAGTTGTATTGCCTACAGTTACTTCTAGTATCAAGCACTGTAGTATCAATCAGGGCTCAGTTTAGGTAATAGAAGTCACTTAGAATGTGTCAGTAGAAAATAACGTAGTAAATTTAGTATTGACTAGTTTATTGCAAAAATTGGAGAGTAAAGATTAAGGCTGTACGTTTAGAAACAACCCCTACTACTCATAAGAACAAATACATCAGAACCACTACTACCTTCATCATAATCAGAAAGGTAAGGAATCAGAAAGCTTTGCCCTAAAATATGAACTTTAATGTAATCTCATTGAAGCCATGGTCCAGGGATTAGGAAGACTGTTTAGGAAGCTATGACTACTGCTGTAATGACTACAACTGTGGTAGGCCAGGTCTCCATTAGGAACCAGAGAAAGCCTTCACCAACACCCTACAGTAACTCTGATAAAAGTACAAGGTAAAGAGTAATGAACTAAAGAAAATGACACCTTAGAACAAAGGCTAGAATGTAAAGCAAGGCATTTAAGACCCCACCTGGGTTTCCTCGAGACTTAGTTTGATTAAAATAATGGAAACATTCTAACACATCTTGTACACCTTGTACCAGGATCCACTTTAGTTTAAGTAATTCTTACAAGGCTCTAAAGTAATTTTTTTTTTTTTTTTGAGACGGAGTTTCGCTCTTGTTACCCAGGCTGGAGTGCAATGGCGCGATCTCGGCTCACCGCAACCTCCGCCTCCTGGGTTCAGGCAATTCTCCTGCCTCAGCCTTCTGAGTAGCAAAGTAATTTTTCAGATCCCAGACCCTAGTCAAAGATTAAACAGGGTGAAACACCTTGGCTTGCAGGTGCACTGTCACACATAGGCATATGGTCTGAATTTACATGAGCACTGGAGAAGAAACTTGTAACTTTGAGTTGATCTGTTGAGTTACTTCGAATTTCTGCCTGTAGCCAGTTGCAGAAATAAACTCGCTTCTTTCCCATTCTGTATGCGTCTTGTTGCTGGGCCGCAAGAACAAGCAGCCAAACCTTGTTTTGTCTGGGAACACAACTGTCTAGAAAATGAAATATGAAATCTAGCCACCATGACAGCCTGTATTTTTCTCAACACTCAGCTTGCTTATAAACAAATTTAAAAATGTAAGTCCATTATTATTGCTGTAACTGCAACTTTCATTGCTAAAACTGAAAATGAAACAATAGAATCTACATAGATATTGTTTGCTAGACAGAAACCTGAAAAAGTCATTTCAGAGGAGTTAGGCCTCATTTTAGCCTTAAAATCTTATAGAAGTGCAACTTATTAGTAAAACTTAATTTGACTCTATGATAGCTTTCTATTACCACATAACAAGATACCACAAACTCGGTGGTTTAACACAACACTCGCTTTTTTGCCCACATTTATGTAGTTCAGAAATTGTCATGTCATAGTTGATTTCTCTGCCCAGCATATTACAAGGCTGGTACCAAAATGTCAGTTTGAGTTCCGGTTTAGAGGGTTTGGAATGTATGTACTCCTAGCTCATTCTAGTTGTTGGCAAAATTTAGCTTCCTGAGGTTGTAAGACTTAGGCCTACCTTTCCTTAATGGCTGTCATTCAGGGGTCACCCTTATCTCCTAGAAGCCACTCTCTGGTCCTTGCACATGGTCCTCCTCATCTTCAAAGTCAGAAATGGAAGTCTATTAAATGTTTCTGCTGTTTCTAAGCTTTTCAATATTGTTTTTTGCTATTATTCGAACAAAATGTTCTGCTTTATGCCAGCCAAAAGAAGCTAGACAGATAAAGACAAATATTGTATAATCTCACTTATATGTGGAATCTAAAAATGTCAAACTTATAGAAACAGAGGACAGAATGGTGGGTGCTAAGAACTGGGTTCGGAGAGAATAAAGGATGGTCAAACTGTAGAAACTTCCAGTAAGACTATTATGTTCTGGGAACGTAATGGATCTTATCTGTGGTGACAGTATTAATTTATTTGATTACAAGAATTATTACAAAATATATGCACATATCAAATCATCATGTTGTACACTTTTAATATATACAAATTTTGCCAATTAAATATTTTAAAAGAAAGAAGAGGCTCACTTGATTGGATCATGCTTACTCAGATAATTGCCGTATATTAACGTCCATTAACTTAAGACTTAAATTACAGCTATAAAATCCCTTCACAACCATACCTAATTTAATATCTGATTCAGTTACCAAGAATGGAAACCTTGGGGCTAGAGACAGCAGATAGAATTCTGTCTATTACAGCCCAT
>NW_016107469.1:4720098-4721885 GCF_001604975.1 Cebus imitator
AAAAAAAAATCACGCTACAAATAACTTTGAATTTGGTCATTTGAACATTTTCAGCCTAGAATGTTTGGAATAAACAGGAGATATATTTTTAAAGTGGAGATATTTATGAAACTGCAAGAAGTTTAGTACGATTATATTGAAGGGTAGCCACATGATGAGAGAAAGAGGAAAAAATCAGCCTCTAAATGTGGCTTGAGGAAAATTGTGAATAACTATGTATGAATTTGTAGGAATGTTGAACTTCTTTCTGCAGGCAATGGAAAGTTGTGAAAGATAGAGTTTAAAATAATAAATACTGATTTGGTATCAGAATCAGTACATATTGGTTTACATTCCAGTTTCAGCACTTACTAACTTTATTCATCTGCTCAGATTATTTGAATTTTCTGAGTATCAATATCCTTGTATATAAAGGACAATGATAATAATAGTAATCTGTGACTTGAAGAACATTTTTAAACAACTAAACATGCCAAGTGAATAGAATACACATTGCACTTCAACATGCTAACTTTCATTGACATTAAATATATTGAATAGGAGAGTTATGTTATCTATTATGTATTTTTAAAATAAAACTCAAAAATTATTTTGGATGATAGTTTATAATGAAGAAAAGATCAGAAACAGACAAGTTAGCAAAGGTCCAAATAAGAGAAGAAAATAATATGTAAGCTAAGACACTATTGAGGAAAATAAAAAGAAAAAGGCAGAATCACTTCAGAAATCGATTTAGTTTTTCTGTGTTAATTTGTTTGCTTCACAGATGTTCTCAATCAGCCAATCATAATGCCTGCTAGGTCAAAGTTCATTCTATGCGTGATTGTCCTCAGCAAGACTCCTGCTGAAGGAAGTGACCCCTGGTTGTTTTTTTGATTATGTTCTGCCCACATGGTGTTTCCCCTTATGATTCTCTATAACCAGTACCCCAATACAGAAGATTAGACTTACAAATGATCATTTGACCAACTTGACCAAGAAAAGCCATTTCCTAAACATCACTAACCTATAAGGTGACAAAACATAAATAATTCTGGCCAAATATAGATGAACTGGCCTAATCAAATTACCTGTTAAGAAACTTAAATTAGGAGTCCAAAGAGAATGGGATAGTTAATAGAGGGAGGTAAGACTGAAAGCATGCATAAAGAGGGGCAAAAATGCAAGAAGGACCATGAGAAATAATGAAGTTCATGGGTCAAAATTATAAGCACACAGAAAATTTGAGTAAATTGGGGCTAATTTTGTAGGACATCAATCTTACACACAAATAAAAGGAATTCATGAAAAAAAAATTGGGGGATACTGGGGTATGGTGAGTTATGCGTAGTAAATCTGGTTAACATCAGATCAAATAAGAAATATATTAAATGGTGTAAAAAAATCAATGCATAGAAGATGAAATGAATAGATACAAAAAAAATCAAAAACCAGAAGAGTACCTGAGTTAAATTAATAATTGAACATTAAATTGAAAATCCATTCAAAAGGCTGCAGAGGTTTCTAGAATAGTCTTTGACAGTCCATAATATAGTCTCAGAAATATATTTTAATTTCTGTCTCTATGAAATGTTACCAATGTCTTTTGGGCTTTTTATGAGTCTCATTATGTGTTTCTGCATATGTCTCCTTACATTAGGCTTATAACTTGAACTAGTCAGTGAGAGACTCTGTTCTTTCAATTAGAATAGATACATAGAGAATAAGGAAGCTTTTATCTGCCTCTCTCCTTAGTATTATATTCTATTTATTAGTATTTCTATTCCTTGAATTTTTTTTTTTTTTTT
>NW_016107469.1:4721920-4726814 GCF_001604975.1 Cebus imitator
TTTTTTTGAGATAGAGACTTGCTCTGTTGCCCAGGTTGGAGTGCAGTGGTGCAATCTCAGCTCACTGCAACCTCCACCTCCCGGGTTCAAGCAATTCTGCCTCTGCCTTCTGAGTAACTGGGACTACAGGGACATGCCACCATGCCCTGCTTATTTTTGTATTTTCAGTAGAGACGGAGTTTCTCCATATTGGCCAGGCTGGTCTTGAACTCCTGATCTCATGATCTGCCCACATTGGCCTCCCAAAGTGTTAGGATTATAGTCTTGAGTCACCGTACCCGGCCCCTATCCTTTGAATTTTTTAAATCTCCTTATGTCAGGTTTCCCTCCTGTATCTACAAACATGGCTCAGCTCCTCTAAACCAAAAAATCATTTACTAATTCCTATCACTGCTTCAAGGGACTATCTTGTCTATTTTTCATAGTTCCACATTTCCTCCAGAGGAGATTTCACACCAGTTTTCTTCACTTTCTCACCACCCATTTATAATCATACTTTTTACAATCAGTCCCTTTACACCACTGCTCTACTGAAACTGCTTTATGAGACACTACAAATGAGTTTCCCGTTTCTGAATCCAATCACCTTTGTTGGTATTCATTCTTCTTGACATTTCTGCAGTATTTGAGGCTGTTGATAACGCCATACTTCCAGGAATTTCTCCTCCTTTGCCTTCTGTAATACCATACTCTCCTCATTTCTATCTGACTGATTCTGTATCCTTTTGCAGCTTCTCTTATTCTGTCAGACTGCTAAATATATATAACACGAATTACACTATCTTGTTATCATATTTGCTGACAAGATTTACTCCAGTCTCCCTGCAATGACTGCCCCTATCATTTTTCAGAAAACCTTATGAATGTTCCACTCCCAGTGCATCTGTGTTGCTCTATTAGGGGCAATACTCATCACTGCCATTCAGCTAAGTACAGTAGTTCTCTAATTCTGATGGTTGCCTCTCTGCCTTCCGCAGCAGGCATTAATTACTTCAGTATCAGAACAGACTGTTGCCACTGATACGACGCCCCTGCTTTTTTGGATATTGTAGTCTTTCTACTTGATCTGCTAGGCACAACAGCTATCTTTCAGTTGCCAGAGCTAAAAAGGTCTGCATAACAGTGTGATGAAGAGTAACTACTTATTTCTTTTAGAATTTGTTATAGAAATCCTTAAGAATTATTCTTGTGGATCTATATTTTAAAGAACGTTCATCGAAAGATCTCTCCATAGGTCTCAGACAATCCAACTCAATTAGGGCCAGGCGACTAAGCATAATAATAGCAAACATTTGTTAAGGACTTAGTAAACCTCAAGAACTGTCTTATATACTTACTGTATTTTAACTTTTTAAATTACTACAACTAACCTCTGGTGTAGTATTATTTTTCCCAGTTATACATTTAAAGATACTGAGACAGCCAGGTGTGGGTGTTCACGCCTATTATCCCAGCACTTTGCAAAGGAGGCCGAGGCGGGTGGATCACTTGAGCTCAGGAGTTCAAGACGAACCTGGCCCACATGGTGAAACCCCGTCTCTGCCAAAAATACAAAAATTATCCAGGCATGGCGGTGCACTCTTGTAGTCCCAGCTACTTGAGTGGCTGAGGTGGGAGGATGGTTTGAGCCAAAAGGCAAAGGTTACAGTGAGCCGAGATCATGCCACTGCACTCCAACCTCAGTGACAGAGCCAGACCCTGTCTCAAAAGTAATAATAATAATGAAGATACTAAGAAGCAGAGAAGTTAAGATAATTTCTCAAAGTCACCAAGCTAGTAAGTGACAGGGCAGGAATTCAAACCCATACACTTTGGCTCTAGAAACTCTATTCTTAACAAGTAGACTTTACCATCATTCAAAATTCATACTGAGGACACAATGTTTTACTTAGATTATTATTGCCTAAATTTACTAAGCATTGTTACTGGATCAAGCATAGGGTGTTTAAGCCTCTCTGTTGAAAGGCTTCTATTGGGAGAGCTCACTAGTTTGATGGACATGCCACACTCTGAGTTGTTTCCTCAAATTTTACCCACACAAATAAACTTTGTGAACCTATCACATGAGCTATTTAGATATTTGCTAGATATGTCCTAATGACTTTTATCTTCAATATGGATTCTACTACCTTTGTATATCTCTTAAGATTTTATTTGCATTTCTTTTTAGAATCTGTTTATCAGAAAATATATCTATATCCACAGCTTCAACTATCGCCCCTATGTAAATGACTCTTACGACCGTATCTTCTGTCCTATCATCTCTCTAGTTCAGGAGACCTACACATCCCACTGCTTCACTGATTTTTTTCTACCTCATGAGCACAATACATTCAACATTTTTTTGTGCTCAAGGTAACTTTTTTTCCTGATATTTAATTTATTCTAACCAACAGCTCTAACCAGGCTTGAGAACTCTTTATCATTGTTGATTCCACTCTATCTACTATTCCTTATGGCCAGTTGCTGAATTGTATTGATTTTAGTTTCCACAAGAAAAACTCTTTATTCTCCTCTGTTTCCTCTGCCACCACTCAAGTTCAGGCTTGAGTGACTCAATCTTGTGCTATTGTAAGAGGATTTTACCCGATTTTCATGTCTTCTGCATCCTAACTTAAATTTTCCCACCTGGCCATGAGCATAATTTCCCCTCAGTAAGCTTTCTATATTGTATAGTCCTACTCAAAAGCATTCATTGCTCCTCAGCTAACTGTAAAATGAACTCAAAATTCCTCAACTTTCTATTCAAGACGCTCATCATTTTGTTCAAACTACATTTTCAGGCTTTTAATTGTCTAATCTGCTAGATTCTCTACAAAGCATCACTCCACCATCACACTGGGTGCTTTCTGCCTCATGGTTTGCTTTGTCTATGCATATTTTACTCCATTTTTTTTTAGAATGTCTTATATCCCCACCCTGAATGTCACCTGTCAAAATTCTGGAATACTATCTCACCACCTGTTTAATGAAAGCACGTTTGATCCTCTAACTCGATGCAGTCATGTCTTCATTTGTTCCCATATCATCTTATACATTTTTAAATGTCACTCGTCCCCGTCCTGATTTTTATTTTTACATTTTTTTTGCTTATCAGCCTTCCTTAGACCCCCACCTTATAGATCCATCTCCAACTTCATGCCAGCTAGCACCTGAGCATTTAAGATTCTAGATGATCTTACTTATGTTTGTGTTCCCTGTAGTGATTAACAGATTTATTATAAATAGAAAGTAATCAGTGACATCATTCAATTGAATGAAAACTTCAAATAAGTAAGACTTTCTTATGTATAAACTGGAAGTGTAAAACATCTGTTAGCGCACATGAAAGCAGAAGGAAGTCTAATAGTTTCTTGAGTAGAACCAGAGTGGCAACAAATAGAGCTACACTATGGGCTGCCCCTAATATTTTTATAGCACACCCCAAAATGCATCACTATATTAATTAGCATTCTCTAGAAAAAGAGAATTAATAGGAGATAGCTAGATTGACGGATTGATAGATGATAGATAGATAGGTAGATAGAGACATAGACAGAGAGATAGATAAATACATAGATAGATAAATACATAGATAGATAGATAGAGATATACAGATACTGTTAGTAATTCCTACCCAAATAAATTCTGGGGCTGGGTGCAGTGGCTAATGCCTGTAATCCCAGCACTTTGGGAGACCGAGGTTGATGGATCACAAGGTCAGGAGTTCCAGACCACCCAGGCCAGCATGGCGAAACCCCCTCTCTACTAAAAATACAAAAATGAGCTGGGCATGGTGGTGGGCACCTGTAATCCCAGCTACTTAAGAGGCTGAGGCAGGAGAATCACTGAACCCAGGAGATGGAGGTTGCAGTGAGCCAAGACCGTGCCTCTGCACTCCAGCTTGGGTGACAGTGTGAGACTCCATATCGAATAAATAGTAATAATAATATTTTTTTTTAAAGTATGTACCCAAATACATAATTTTATTGAAAATGAATACAATTTTTATTTCACCAAATTTAGAATAATGAAGGGAGATGCTGCCTGCCAAAGATAACACAGAGGAAATCAACAGAACTTGCTGAACAAGAGACAAGTCAGGAATTCTGCCTTATTTCAGTTATAATTTCAATGTTATTTAAATCTTAGCCCTTCCAACTGCTTTGAGGAATGCACTATTTTTTTTTAATAAACAAGACACCTCCAACATTTACTTTTCACATATTGCAGATAAAAGAAATAAACAAATCAAATGTATTTCTTCTACAGAAGACACAAAAACAATGTATCCAAATGTAAACATGGCAGAAATGGGGAAGATTGCAATCTCTTTTTTTCTTTAATGGTGTTTCTGTTTAGGCAGCTTTTCTGTAAGAGAAAGAATAAGTACATGTATTTAATCCATTGTATTCTGGGTTGCAAATTATAACTCTGATTTATGTGGAAGTATTCAAGAGGCAATTTATATGCAAAGTAAAACACGAAGAATCAGAAGTTTTTCTTCCTTAGTCAGTGACTTATCAAAGATTGAATCTAAATGTTACTCTGTAAACTATGTGTTTTTAGATAAATGAAAGTCATATAAAGCAGCAGGTCTTAAAAATCTATTTTGGTTTGTTTTAAATAGTAACTTAATTGTAGGTCAATGTAGAGTGATAGTTAGGTATACATAAAACAATTGACTATTATGTATTCATTTGTTTCTTTTTCTTTGTAATTAACCTTTCTTATGTTACTATGTAAACACCAATCAACAGTATGAATTAAGATTTCTTTTACCTTGAAATTCGCTAGCCACTTCCTCTCCTTTTTACAAACAGCAAAATAAGCTGTGGAAACCAGCTTTTATTTCTGGTTTATCATAGGCTAGAAGATTATACAAATAAAGAAAGCTTCAGAAACATTTTTTTTT
>NW_016107469.1:4726929-4741285 GCF_001604975.1 Cebus imitator
GGCTCACTGCAACCTCAGCCTCCTGGGTTCAAGCGATTCTCCTGCCTCAGCCTCCTGAGTAGCTGGGACTACAGGTGTGTGCCACCACACCCAGCTAATTTTTGTATTTTTGGTAGAGACGGGGATTCACCATGTTGGCCAGGATGGCTTCGATCTCTTGACCTCCTGATCCACCTGCCTCGGCCTCCCAAAGTGCTGGGATTACAAGCATGAGCCACCGTGCCCAGCGGGCTCATCTTTGCTATTATACATGAAAATAAACATCTGGCAAAGGGGCAGAACAAGGAGGCTAAATAGAAACCTCCACCAATTTTACCATCCAGAGGAACACCAAATTAAAGAATTATCTGCACAAAGAAAGAACCTTCATAAGAATCAAAAATCAGGTAAGCAATCACAGTACATAATGTTAACTTTGTATCACTGAAAGAGGTACTTAAGGGAATAGAAAAAGGGTCTTACATTGCTGATGCTACCCCTCCTGTATACTCTGGCAGTGGCTGCATGTCCATGAGAATCTGTTCACCTAGGGAAGGCAAGATGCAACAACTGTGGGAAATTGCATTGAATTCAGTGCTGTCCTGTCACAGAGAAAAGCAAAACTGGGCTAAACTCAGCTGACAACTACCCATGGAGAGGTCATTTAAAGCAGCCCTAGGTAGAGGGGATTCACCAATCCCAGTGATAGGAACTTGAGTTTCAGCAAGCCTTGCCACCATGGGCTAAAATTTCTCTGGGGTCTTAAATAAACTTAAAAGGCAGTTTAGGTCACAGAGACTGTAATTTCCAGGCAAGCCCTAGTGCTGAGCTGAACTTGGAGGTAGTGGGCTTAGGTGGCACATGACCTAGTGAGACATCAACCAGGGTGGCTAACAGAGTGCTTGTGGTACCCCTCTGCAAGTTCCACACAGTTCAGCATTTAGCAATGAAAGTGGAGCCTTCTGGCTGGGCGCAGTGGCTCACAACTGTAATCCCAGCACTTTGGGAGGCCGAGGCAAACGGATCACAAGGTCAAGAGATTGAGACCATCCTGGCCAACACGGTGAAACTCCATCTCTACTAAAAATACAAAAAAAAAAAAAATTAGCTGGGCATGGTGGCACGCACCTGTGGTCCCAGCTACTCAGGAGGCTGAGGCGGAAGAATCGCTTGAACCCAGGAGGTGGAGGTTGCAATGAGCCAAGATTGTGCCACTGCACTCCAGCCTGGTGACAGAGCAAGAGTCCGTCTCAAAAAGAAGAAAGAAAGAAAGAAAGAAAGAAAGAAAGAAAGAAAGAAAGAAAGAAAGAAAGAAAGAAAGAAAGAGAGAGAGAGAAAGAAAGAAGGAAAGAAAGTAAGAAAGAAGGAAAGCAAGGAGGGAGGGAGGGAGGGAAGGAAGGAAGGAGAAGAAGGAAGGAAGGAAGGAAGGAAGGAAGGAAGAAAGAAAGAGAGAGAAAGTGATGCCTTCATTCTGCTTGAGGAGAGGAGAGGACTTTGTCTTGCAATTTGGATACCAACTCAGCCACAGTATGATGTGGCACTGGGCAGAGTAGTGAGGCTCCCATTCTAGGCCCTAGCTCCTAGACATTTCTAGAAACACACTAGACTAGAAGAAAACCTGCTGCCTTGAAGGGAAAAACCGAGTCCTGGGACCATTCATCACCTGCTAACCAAAGGGTCTTTGTCCCTGAATAACCATTAGCAAGATCCAAGTTGTATACACCATAGGCCTTGGGTGAAATTCTGAGGTGTGCAGGCTTCTGGTGAGAGCCAGTACATTCACAGCTGTGGTGGCTGTGAGGACAGACTCCTGCTTGGGAGAAGCAGAGGGAAAAGTAAAGAGGACTTTATCTTGCATTTTAGGTACCGCTAGATCGTATCGTAGAAGAGCACCAAGAGGGAGCTTGGGATCCCTGCTTCAAAGCATTGGCTCACACCTAAAGCAGTGTCTAGAGGGAAATTCATAGCACTGAATGCCCACCAGAGAAGCAAGGAAAGGTATAAAATCGACACCCTAATCTCACAATTAAAAGAACTAGGGGAGCAAGATCAAACAAATTCAAAACCTAGCAGAAGGCAAGAAATAACTAAGATAAAAACAGAATTGAAGGAGATAGAGATACAAAAAAATCCTTCAATAAATCCATAAATCAAGGAGCTGGCTTTCTGAAAAGATCAACAAAATAGATAGACTGGTAGCCAGATTAATAAAAAAGAAGAGAGAGGAATCAAATAGATGCAATAAAAATGATAAAGGGGATATCATCACTGATTCCACAGAAATACAAACTACCATCAGAGATTACTACAAACACCACCTCTATGCACATAAACCAGTTAATCTAGAAGAAATGGATAAATTCCTGGACACATACACCCTTCCAAAACTAAACCCGGAATAAGTTGAATTCCTGAATAGACCAATAACAAGATCTGAAGTTGAGGCAGCAAGTAATAGCCTACCAACAAAAAAAAGTCCACGACCAGATGGGTTCACAGCAGAATTCTACCAGAGGTACAAAGGAGGAGCTGCTACCACTCCTTCTGAAACTATTCTAAAGAATGCAAAACGAGGGAACCCTCCCTAACTCATTTTATGAGATCAACATCATCCTGATACCAAAACCTGGCAGAGATGTGACTAAAAAAGAAAATTTCAGGCCAATAACCATGATGAACATTGATGCAAAATCTTCAGTAAAATACTGGCAAACCGAACACAACAGCGCATCAAAAATCCCATCCATTATGAGCAAGTCGGCTTCATCCCAAGGATGCAAGGCTGGTCCAACATCCACAAACCTGTTAATGTAATCAATCACATAAACAGATCCAAAGACAAAAACCACATGATTATCTCAATCGATGCAGAGAAGGCATTCAACAAAATTCAACAGCACTTTATGCTAAAAACTCACAATAAACTAGGTATGGATGGATCATACATCAAAATAAGAGTGATTTATGACAAACCCAAAGCCAATATCATACTGACTGAGCAAAACCTGGAAGCATTCCCTTTGAAAACTGGCACAAGACAAGGATGCCCGCTCTCACCACTCATATTTAACATAGAATTGGAAGTTCTGGCTAGGGCTATCAGACAAGAGAAAAAAATAAAGGGCATTCATATAGGAAGAGAGGACATCAAATTGTCACTGTTTGCAGATGACATGATTGTATATTTAGAATGCCCCATCATCTCTGCCCAAAATCTCCTTAAGCTAATAAGCAACTTCAGCAAAGTATCAGGATACAAAATCAATGTGGAAAAATCACAAGCATTCCTATATACCAATAATAGACAAACAGAGAGCTGAATCATGAGTGAACTGCCATTCACAATTGCTACAAAGAAAATAATATACCTAGAAATATAACTAACAAGAGATGTAAAGGATCTCTTCAAGGAGAACTATGAACCACTGATCAAGGAAATAACAGAGCATACAAACAAATGGAAAAACATTCCATGCTCATGGTTAGGGATAATCAATATTGTGAAAATGGCCATACTGCCCAAAGTAATTTATAGATTCAATGCTATCCCCATCAAGCTACCCTGGCCTTTCTTCACAGAATTAGGGAAAAAAAAACACCTTAAACTTTATATGGAACCAAAAAAGAGCCCACATAGCCAAGATAATCCTAAGCAAAAAGAACAAAGCTGGAGGCATCACGCTACCTTATTACAAACTGTAGGGCAAGGCTATTGTAATCAAAACAGCATGGTACTGGTACCAAAACAGAGATGGAGACCAATGAAACAGAACAGAGGCCTCAGAAGGAATGCCACACATCTACAACCATCTGATCTTTGACAAACCTGTCAAAAACAAGCAATGGGGAAAGGATATCCTGTTTAATACATGGTGTTGGGAAAACTGCTTAGCCACATGCAGAAAGCTGAAAATGGATCCCTTCTTTACACCTTATACAAAAATTAACTCTAGATGGATTAAAGATTTAAACATGAAGCCTAACACCATAAAAACTCTAGAAGAAAACCTAGGCAGTACCATTCAGCACATAGGCATGGGCAAGGACTTCATGACTAAAACACCAAAAGCAGTGGCAACAAAAGCCAAAATAGACAAATGGGATCTAGTTAAACTTAAAAGCTTCTGCATAGCAAAAGAAACTATCAATAGAGTGAACCAGTAATCAGCAGAATGGGAAAACGTTTTTGCAATCTCCCATCTGACAAAGGGCTAATATCCAGAATCTACAAAGAACTGAACCAAATTTACAAGAAAAAAGCAAACAACCCCATCAAAAAGTGGGCAAAGGATATGAACAGAGACTTTTCAAAATAAGACATTTATGCAGCCAACAAACATGAAAAAATGCTCATCATCACTGGTCATCAGAGAAATGCAAACCAAAACCATATTGAGATACCACCTCATGCCAGTTAGACTAGCAATCATTAAAAAATCAGGAGACAACAGATGCTGGAGAGGATGTGGAGAAATAAGAACACTTTTACACTGTTGGTGGGAGTGTAAATTAGTTCAATCATTGTGGAAGACAGTGTGGTAATTCCTCAAGGATCTAGAAATAGAAATTCCATTTGACCCAGCAATCCCATTACTGGGTGTATACCCAAAGGATTATAAATGGTTTTATTATAAAGACACATGCACACGTATGTTTATTGCGGCACTGTTCACAATAGCAAAGACTTGGAACCAACCCAAATGCCCATCGATGATAGACTGAAGAAAATGTGACACAAATAAACTATGAAATACTACGCAGCCATAAAAAAAGGATGAGTTCATCCTTCTGCAAGGACATGGATGAAACTGGAAACTTGTCTCAGCAAACTGACACAAGAACACAAGAACAGAAAACCAGACACCGCTTGTTCTCACTCATAAATGGGTGTTGAACAATGTGAGCACACGGACACAGGGAGGGGAACGTCACACACCAAGGCATGGGAGTTGGTGGACTATGGGAGAAATAGCAGGGGGTGGGGGATTGGGGAAGGATAGCATTAGGAGAAATACCTAATGTAGATGATGGGGCAATGGATGCAGCACACCACCACCATGGCACATGTATATCTATGTAACAGCCCTGCATGCTCTGCACATGTACCCCACAACTTAAACTATAATAAATAAATTAAAAAACAAAAAATGTTGGCTCTTGAAAGGTTTTTCCAAACATGCTCTGGGCCACAGGGGAACCCACTTCCCTGAAAGGCCAGTCCCAGCCTGGCATAATTCACCACAAGATGACTAAGGAGCCCTTGGGCTTTTGGAAACATCAATGGTAGCCCTGCAGTACACTCCAAGGGCCTGTGGTCATGGGGGCCATGGGGTGAGACTCTTCTAACTACGGAAAGGGGAGGGAAGAATGGGAAAGACTTTGTCTTGTGGTTTGAGTGCTAGTTTAGTCACACTAGAACAGAGTACCACGTACATTTCTAAGTTTCGGCTCCAGTCCCTGGCTATGAGACAGCATCTCCGGGCTTGCCCAGGGCCTAGAAGAACTCACTGTTCTCCTTGAAAGGAAAGACAGAAGTCTGGCTTCACCAGCTGCTAATTGTAAAACCCCAGGACCTGAATGAACAAAGGTGATAAGCAGGTAGAGCTACAACAGGTCTTTGCTGAGACCCAGTGATGTGCTGGCTTCAGGTCTGACCCAGTACAGTCCCAGTGGTGGTGGCTCTGGGGGTGCTTGTGTCACCCCACACCCAGCTACAGGGGGCTCAACACATATAGAGATTCCATTTGTTCAGAAGAAAAGAAACAAGATTCTTTCTTGAAAAGTCCAGCGATTTCTTCCAGATTATATCCTAGTCCAAGAAGTGGTACCTCCATGAGTCTGTAAGAACCACAGCATTACTGGACTTGGTGCTCTCATTAATGTACACATGGCTTAGTTTACAACACCCAAGTCTTTTTGAATGCCTGGAAAGCCTTCCCAAGAGGGATGGCACAAACTAGCGCATACTGAGAATACTACAGTAAATACCTAACTGCTCCATGCAGAGATAGGAGTTAACACCCACAAGCATCAAAGCTATCCAGAAAACCATAATTCACAAACTAAACTAAATAAAGCTCCAGGAAACAATGCTAGAGAAACAGATAAATGTGCTGTTTCTGACACAGAAATCAAAATAGCTGTTTTTAGGAAACTCAAGGAAATTCATGATAACAAAGAGAAGAAATGTAAAAGAATATCAGATACATTTAACAAAGAGATTGAAACAATTTTTAAAAATCAAGCAGAAATTATGGAGTTTAAAAATGCAATTGACATACTGAAGATTGCATCAGAATCTTAGTAGCAGAACTGATCAAGCAAAGAAACAATTAATGAGCTTGAAGACAGGCTATTTGAAAGTACACAGTCAAAAGAGACTAAAGAAGAAAGAATAGAAGGATTGAAGCATGCCCACAAGATCTAGCAAATTTGACAAGTTGAAGATGCAAGGGCTGAAAAGAAGGAATAATAAAAACCTGTTAGTGGCCTCAAAAAGAGGAGGAACCAGGAGAACCATCCCTAAGTAGATATCCATGAAGACCATTCTTGTGACGCTTTTTTTTTTTTTTTTTTAATTTCTGCAGCTTGCTCCCTGAGTTTTTGACATGGTTATGCCCTACTCTCTATTGATTAACATAAACACAACGTTCTTCTCCAAGGACTAAACAAATGCCCCATTGGGCTGCTATAAGCAGATTTATGGCACAGCTATTTTGCATTACAATTTGTGCTAGGAAGTTGACCTGACTTTGGAGGACTTCCTGGGTGTCTGAGATACGTTTGAACTTGGTGGTGAGTTCCATTGAAAGGCTGTAATAAGTATGGGCTGTGAAGCTCATATCTATTATTCCCATACTTAATCCAATGGCAATTGTTAGGCTGATGAGCAAGGCAATCAGATGGATTGCTCAGTTTTCCCTGCTAGAACTGTAATGTGGGATTGGGAAGAATTGTTTGGAAGGAGCAATTTGGATGTCTAGGACTAAGTAAATTAGTGTACAAGTTTTAGTTCAGTTGGCTGGAAGACAAACATATGCATTTGATTCACAGAGGAAGAATGCTCCCTCAAATTTAAGGCAAGATATTGAAGGTAGAGTGAAGAAAGGAGTGTGTTTTGGCCTTCTGACCTGAAGAGGAAATATTAGGTAGCCAGGGTAGCAGTTGTAATAGGTATAAAACTTGGATATTATAGTTTGCATTTGGGTGGATTTTGTTTTCCCAGAATAACTGAAAGCATTGGCAGTCTAGAAAAATCTGAGATTTGGGGTTGCTGAGCATGAGAATTTGTAGGCAATTGTTAGGGGAATTCACAACCTTGCAATTTCGCCATGGAGTTACATCAGGACAAGTGTGTGGAGAGGGCCTCACTGTACAGAAGTGACACATTATATTTCGGAGATTTGGGGCATTGAGGTTGGCTAGGCCTTATATTCTAAGTGGTACCAAATTATATTTTCTTCTGGTACACATTTTCTATTGATGCCATTTATAGCTATTGTGTAGTTGCAAAGGGGTTGAGGAACATTACCAACAAAGATGAAGTATTGTTTGTTTCCTGTTGCTTTAAAAAAATAGAAGCTTAATGTTTAAGTTGGACTTGTTTAAAAAGTGGGGCTACAATGGGGTTTTCTCTTGGGTCAGGGAACCAGTCCTTTGAGAGAGTTTCTGTTTTTGGCTTGGTTGTGTATCAACTTAAATGGGCAGAAAATGAAGCTACCATTCCTTGTGTATGCTTTTTAGGGTCTCCTGGGAGTAGGGAAACAGGAATTTGGGATACAAAGTGGTGTAAAAAGGGGTGAAATTCTGAGCATAAATGGGGAATGTGAAATCATGCCTTTCAGAGGTTAATGGTAAGCAAAACCAATAATCCTTTGTGTACAGAGCATGTTGTATGCTTAAGAGCTTATGAGTCCCTTCAAGTAGAGTGTAATCCATAAGACTTGTCAGAGTAAGATTCAATCTAAGTGTTAATGCTAAGTGGAGAGACATCCAAGTAACTAGGATGACCCCTGACCTGTTGAAATGGACAATATATAGAGAATTCAGGGAGACAGGAATGGAGAAGGACTGTAAAGAATATAAGAAAAATAGTTAAACAAGCACCTAGTATCTTGGTATATTGTTGTTGTGATGTGGAGGTATATGAGATTACAAGGACAAATACAAAGAAGTTTTATCTATCTGAGTGGTAATCTTGGAAGTCCCCCTGCAAATAGCAACCATATTCTACTTCGCTTATAATAGTATTAATATCAAGAGGATGATGCTGTTTAAGTGAGGCAGTTGGATAATTACTGTGAACCTGTAACAGAATTGAGTAAAAAGAGTTGGGTCTAAGAATAAAGTTTAGAAAAGGCATTGGGCTAATCTCCATCAACTTCAGGAGAGTTCAAAATATTCTAGGTCTCTTGGGAAAGCAGGAAGCCCTGTTATTAAATGTTTCAGGGATCTCTATAAATTACAACCTTGAAGTTCGTCCCTCCTTGCTTTGGTGACTGGTAATTTAGAAAGCACAATTACACACAAGGACATTAAGGATAAAATATTGTTTAGGCATCTGGTTTTTAGACATTGTTCTAGTTGTTTATCTTCACAGAAAATCCAAACGAGGTAAGATTTTACTGAAAATGTTATGCTATTTTCTCTATAGTATGTGTTATTGACTTGGTGACATTAAATTATATGGCTAATTAGATAAACTCAATGCTCAAAGTTGGTATTATTGCCTGAGTCCACCAGTACTTGCAGGTTTTTATGTGCTTGACAGAGTGCAAATTGCCTTGATGCGTATCTGTTTGCTAATTTAATAAATAGATTAACTATCTGGGATCTCAACCAGAAATTGAAAAGGACTCAGTAATAGCTTTAATTTTTAGCTGCAGTGGCCGAACATTGTTATGGTGGTTGGGTCATTGGAATGCTTATTCTTTAAGAGTGAGGTTCAAGAACAAAGGAGAATGTTATTCCATCCAGATGTAAAAAGGCAGGTAACGTGCAGGACGATGAAAGCAATGATCAGGATGCAGTTTACAGCTGTATTAAGTAAAGAATCCAGGAAAAAATAGAATTCTTTACTTTTAAAGACAGTAAAAGGAGTAAGGAAAAAGAAACTCCTTGAAGCTAGAGTTGAGAATTAGAGTTAATATTACCTGGGTCCAACTCAGAGTCTCAGTTTGTCTAAACAACAGATAGAGTCTGGTTTGGCTACGTCCTCATCCATATCTCATATTGAATTGTAGTTCCCCAAATCCCCGCAGGTCATGGAAGGGGCCAGGTGAAGACAATTGAATCATGCAGGTGGTTTTGCCCATCCTGTTCTCATCACAGTGAGTTAGCTCTCAGGAGATCTGATGGTTTTATAAGGAACTTCCCCCTTCACTGGGCACTCAATCTTCTTCTCTCTGCCACCATGTGAAGAAGGATGTGTTTGCTTCCCCTTCCGCCATGATTATAAATTTCCCGAGGACTCCTCAGCCATGCCACACTGTGAGTCAGTTAAACCTCTTTTTTTTTAAATAAATTACCCAGTCTCAGGTATGTCTTTGTTAGCAGCATGAGAATGGACTAATGCAGTAAATTGGCACCAGGAGTAGAATGCTCCTATAAAGATATCCCAAAATGTGGAAGTAACTTACGAAGGTAACAGGCAGACGTTGGAACAGTTTGGAGGTCTCAGAAGACAGGAAGATGTGGGATATTTAGAACTTCCAAGAAATTTGTTAAATGACTTTGACTGAAAGGCTGATAATAATATGAACAATGAAGTCCAGGCTGAGGTGGTTTTAGGTGGAGATGGGAAACTTGTTGGGAACTGGAGTAAAGGTCACCGTTGCTATGCAAAGAGACAGGTGGCATTTTGCACCTGCCCCAGAGATCTGTGAAACCTTGAATTTGAGAGAGATGATTTAGGGTATCTGGCTGAAAAATTTTCTAAGTAGCAAAGCATTCAAGAGGAAGCAAAGAATAAAAGTTTGGAAAACTTGCAGCCTGACCGTGGGATAGGAAAGAAAACCTCATTTTCTGAAGAGAAATTCAAGCCAGCTGCAGAAATTTGCATATTTAATGAGGAGCCAGATGTTAATCACCAAGTCAATGGGCCAAATGTCTCCAGGGCATGTCAGAGACCATCAGGGAAGCCCCTCCCATCATAGGCCCCAAGGCCTATGAGGAAAAAGTGGTTTCCTGGGCCAGGTTGTGGCCCCAAATACTGTGTGCAGCCTTGGGACTTGGTGCCCTACATCTCAGCTGCTCCAGGCATGGCTAAAAGGTGCCAACGTACAGCTCAGGCCATTGCTTCAGAGAGTGCAAGACCCAAGCCTTAGCAGGTTTCACAAGGTATTGGGCCGTGGGTGCATAGAAGTCAAGAATTGAGGTTCGGAAAACTTTGTCTAGATTTCAGAGGATGTATGGAAAGGCCTAGATATTCAGGCAGAAGTTTGCTGCAGGGCCAGAGCCCTCATGAAGAAACTCTGCCAGGTTAGTATAGAAGGAAAATGTGGGGTAGAAGCCCGCACACAAAGTCCCCACTGGGGCACTGCCTAGTGGAGCTCTGAGAAGAGGGCCACTGTTCTTTAGACCCCAGAATGATAGATCCATCAACAGTTTGCACCATGTGCTTAGAAAAGCTGCAGACACTCAATGCCAGCCCATGAAAGTAGCCGGGAGTAGGACTGTACCCTGAAAGTGGTCCTAACCCAGCCATTGGGTCCCTTCCAATGACCAATCACATAGTTATCAAAGAACCTTGATTGGTTGGCACAGGGCTGGCCTACGTTCCTCCAGGCACTAGCATCTGGGACTCTATTGGTTGAGGGGGTCTCCAAGCTAACTCTGGGCAAAGAAATAATGATATATACCCTACACAATGTAATAAATATTTTAAACTCAAAGACCTTCACTGGGTCAAATTAGCAGATATCAAACACTACTATAAACACCGTAATTTAACATTAAGCCATGTCAATTTCTTAATCCTGCCACCCTGCTATCAGATCCAAATGCAGATGGACCACTTAAACACTCCTGCTTACAAACTATTGATTTAACTGGTAGCACCAGAATGGACCTCCAAGACACCTCCCCTTACCAATCTAGTGGCCACTTGGTTCACAGACGGCAGGAGTTTCATGTTGGAAGGTACCCAGTTATCAGGACATGCTATTGTTAGCCTTACTGAAGTTATAGAGTCAAGGCCCCTACCAAGTGGCACCCCCTCAGCCCAGAAGGCAGAACTTATTGCCCTTACTGAAGCCTTACAATTAGGAGCTGGCATGAAACTTAATATTTACGGAGACTCAGCCTATGCATTCACATGGTTAATGCCAATGCAGCCATTTGATAGGAAAGGAAACTTTTAACAGACCCAACTTCTCCAATTAGACATGCTCCTATAATCATGATTCTGTTAGAGACAATTTTGCTTTCTGCACAGGTAGCTACCATTCACTGCAGAACCCATCAGGGAAGCAGTGATGAAATCTCAATCGGGAACAATTGAGCTGAGAACTAAGCAAAAGCCGCTGCCAGGCTGTACCTTCAGGCAGTTTTGGTTTCTAAATTCCTAATCCCAGTCTCCGCTCACACTATTGACAGAAAGAAACCTAAAGGGCTCTAGTGAAAGGCTTCTCCCATACCACGGAAGGCTGGCTAACAAGCTCTAATGGCAAACTTTTGTTCCAGAAGTCTCACAATGGAAACTTTTAAAAAGCTTACACAAATCAGGCCAGGTACGGTAGTTCACGCCTGTAATCCCAGCATTTTGGGAGGCCTAGGCTGGTGGATCACAAGATCAGGAGTTCAAGACCAGCCCGGCCAAGATGGTGAAACCCCATCTCTACTAAAAATACAAAAACTAGCTGGGCGTGGTGGCAGGTATCTGTAATCCCTGCTACTCAGGAGGGTGAAGCAGAGAATTGCTTGAACCCAGGAGGCCAAGATCAGCTGCTGCAGTCCAGCCTGCTCAACAGAGCAAGACTTCATCTCTTAAAAAAAAAAAAAAAAAAAAAAAAAAAAAAAAAGCTTACACAAATCAGCTAATTTGGGGGCCAAAGCCCTCCCAAACTTAATAAATCCACTGTTCATTGGCAAAGAAATAACCCGATCTTTAATGAACCATCTCGCAGGCTTGTGCCACCTGCTGCAAAAACCAATCCTGAAGGGACCCACAAATCTCCTCCTCCCCTCTAATCAATTTGAAGACGAGAAACCCTACCAGGAGAAGACTGGCAGCTAGAGTTGACACACATGCTTCCAGTGCAAGGAACTTCAATACTTGCTAGTCTTTATAGATACTTTCACTGGGCGGATAGAGACCTTTCCCACCAAAACTAAACAGGCATTAGAAGTCACCATGGCCCTTTGGACCACATTCTTCCCGGTGCTGGGCTTCCTTTACTCACTTCTGTAAGACAATGGCCCTGCCTTCATTTCTCAAAACAAGAAGTTGCTAAGGCCCTTCAAATCAAATACTACTCGCATGCATTCTGACATCCACAATCCTCTGGAAAGATAGAAAAATCTAATCAAACCATAAAAAGGCATCTCACAAAGCTAATGCAGGAAACAACAATTATGGCCCGCCGCGTTCCCTATTGCCCTCTTAAGGTCTTGCATTACCCCAAATTCAGAAACCCATCTCAGCCCTTTTGAAGTTCTTTATGGAAGGCCCTTCTTACAGACAGACCTCTTGTTAGATCCAGAAAGTCATTATCTCACACAGCGTGTTATACCTCTAGGACACACCATCAAAACCATTAACCATTACCAAACTCTTCATAGTCCAAAATCCAGTCCCTCCTTTCCAGAGAACACACAGCCAAAACTGATGACTGAGGACTGGGTGGATTTTAAAACTCTGTCATAGGATGAACGGCTTTTAGAACCTGTTGGGACTGGGCCATATCAAGTTCTTCCCGCCACTCCAATGGCTGTAAATCTCTGCGGTCTCTCTCCAGGGGTCCACCTCTCCAGGGTCAAAGTCACTCTGGCACCAAGTGAAGATCCTTTACTACATACAGCTGTGAGACAATCAGAGACCTCTGTATTGGTTTGTTGTATCACTGCTAATAAAGACATAGAGACTGGGTAATTTATAAAGGAAAGAGGTTTAACTGACTCAGAGTTCAGCATGGCTGGGGAGTCCTCAGGAAATTACAATCATAGCCCCTTTTAGCCACAGCTGGAGCTAAAGCAGCTGGGATGCAGGGTACCATGTCCCAAGGCTGCATAGAACAGGAGGGCACTGGGCCAGGCCCACATAACCAAGTACTGTTTTGAGGCCTTTGGGCCTTTGATGGGAGGGACTGCCATGGAGGTCCCAGACATGCCCTGGAGACGTTTTCCCCGTTAGCTTGGGGATTAACGTTCACGTTCTCATTACTTATACAAATTTCTGTGGCCCCCGTGAATTTCCCCCCATAAAAACGGGTTTTTCTTTTCTATCGAATGGTCAGGCAACAAATTTTCCAAACTTTTATGCTTTGCTTTCTTTTGAACACTTTGCCACTTTAAAACACCTTCTGTTAGATACCCTAAATCATTTCTCTCAAGTTCAAAGTTCCACAGATCTCTAAGGCAGGGGCAAAAAATACCACCAGTCTCCTTGATAAAGCATAGCAAGAGTCACCTTTATTCCAGTTTTCAACAAGTTCCCATCTCCATCTGAAGCCACCTCAGCCTGGACTTCATTGTCTATATCATTATCAGCATTTTGATCAAAAACATTCAACAAGTCTCTAGGAAGTTCTAAAATTTCCCACATCTTCCTGTCTTCTTCTGAGCTCTCCAAACTGCTCCAGCCTCTGCCTGTTACCCAGTTCCAAAGTTGCTTCCCCATTTTGGGGTACCTTTATAGCAGCACCCCACTCTCTGCTGTATCATCTTACTGTATTAGGCCATTCTCATGCTTCTGTAAAGAAATACCTGAGACTGGGTAATATACAAGGAAAAGAGGTTTAATCACCAGAGGGATGGAAGAAGCTGGCTGCTGAAAGACAGAAAAAACATGAGTAGACTCAGGTCCCTTACGAAACAAGTTACGGTGGTCAGACGCTTCCCCATGGACACCTTTTGGTCCCGCCAGAGTGTAGTTCCAATCTGTGACCTGCACTTGGCTCTGTGCTTAGATGCTGTCTCCTGAGGGTCCAAGGTGCAATCTTGGCTCACTTTCCCAAGTTGGGAAAGGGTAAGAGAGAGGGGAAAGAGTTCCCCGTGAAAAGAGAGTCCCCGGTCGGGCGCGGTGGCTCAAGCCTGTAATCCCGGCACTTTGGGAGGCTGAGGCGGGTGGATCACGAGGTCAAGAGATCGAGACCATCCTGGTCAACACGGTGAAACCCCGTCTCTACTAAAAATACAAAAAATTAGCTGGGCATGGTGG
>NW_016107469.1:4741335-4759988 GCF_001604975.1 Cebus imitator
AGGCTGAGGCAGGAGAATTGCCTGAACCCAGGAGGCGGAGGTTGCGGTGAGCCGAGATCGCGCCATTGCACTCCAGCCTGGGTAACGAGAGCGAAAATCCGTCCCAAAAAAAAAAAAAAAGAAAGAAAGAAAAAAGAAAAGAGAGTCTCTGGGCCACCAAAATGTTACAGGCAAATGACAACTATCTGTGCCAGTGGCATGGGGATAGAAGAATATACCATGACAATTGTAGATAAATACAGACAGACTTATTAGAAAATGTATTAGGAAAATCGCTTTCAAGGAGGAAATGGGCAGGCCAGCAGAAGCAGACTGCCAGGAAACAAAGGCTTACTGGAAATCTAATAGAATAGCATTTATGCTGTCTGCTGAAGAGAGCTTCGTGCAGTACTGATAATGCCAAGGTTGTGGTGGCCTAATTTGCAGGTAACTAATGGTAATTGGGCTCAGGAAGATTGTCAGTGGTGTGTACAGGAGATCTGTGTGCCCTGAACCATGAAGAAAGGCACACTTACAGCTTATTTGTTTTTTCCTTTTTGTTTTTCCCATCTCTCACCAGCCTAACTCCTTTGTCTATTTAAGACTCTACACATATCAAACTCGTAGATGGAAATCCCTTTTGGTACCAACCAATTTTACTTTCTGTCTCTGTTCAGAGAATACTCCAAGGGTGTATATATTTGCCTTAACATTTTCAAAATCAAAAAATGTTTCACATCTTTAGAAATAATGCAACTAAAGCAAACCTATCAACCAGAAGAAATAAATGAAAGACAGAAGTCTACGGTATGAAATTCAAATATGACAATATATAAAAAATGTACAAAGGTGGTGTTTTGCCAATTTTACATGTAAATAAAGATACAAATGGAAAAATTTTACATGTAGACATAGAGCTGGAAATACATACATAGAGTCGATTCAATAAGCTTTTGTTACCTAAAAGAAAAATAAGCAGTTTATTAAAATGTATCAAAAGACTTGTTTGCTTAGCATTTGTTTTCTCCACTAAACAGCCTTGAAAATGATGGGAGCCGTGGGTGATGAATGCTTGCTTGTCCCTTAAGCTACAGTGAATAAATTGCACAATAAATGAGCAGGGATCTATAAACATAGCTCCAGGATCCTCCATTCTGTTAGTTTCTGATTCAGTGTCCCTCCTGTATACTTTAGGCAAAATGATGCCTCTGTGAAAGTGCATTGTAACTGCTTAAAATGATTTTAAAGCAATAGCATATAAACTATTTCTAACCCATTTTATTTTGCAACTTTTCTCAGTTCTTCAAGAATTGATCAAGTTGGAAGGAATATCCAATTTCAAAGTCTGACTGTAAATAATTTTTATTTGCAAAAAAAAAAACTCTAGAAAATTGTCAGCTTACTCAAATTAAACCTATGAGATGTTTCAATCTACGAAAATTAACAAGGTATTTTCTAGATGTATTATAAATATATGTCAATGCAAAAATTGATTCTAGAATATAGAGATATAATAAAGTTATATATTATAGTCACTATGCTTCATGTTTCTTTGAAAAAGTGTCATTTATTTTATTGAAATTTTTTTGCATTTTTAGTGAAAAGCATTAGATATGTTTGCTTTAACATTTAAAAATCAAAAAATTTTTTTCATGTCTTTAGAAATAACTAAATAAGGCAACTTATTTATTAACCAAATTAAATAAATGAAAGAAGTCTGGGGTATGAAATTCAAATATGAAAATATATAAAAAATGTACAGAGCTACTTAAAAAACCATTTTGCTTACATAAAATTTCTTTTTTTCAATATTTAGATTTTTTCATAAAAGCCAAAAATTGACTTTTTCTTATTTATTCGAGCTCTTCAAATTTTGACACAGGCTATACAAGAAATTACCCATGCATGTATTCATTTGTTCAATCCACCAGTGAATAAAGCAAACAAATATTGATTCATTGGCCAAAATAAAGGTTTTTAAATAATTGGTTTGAAGATACATTGTTTCAATGATTTATTGCTACATAAGAAATCATCCCAAGCTTAATAACATAAAACAAACTTCTTTTAATTATTACCTTTTATGGTTTGAAATATAGGTTAGGATTAGATCAGGTAGACAATTATTTTTGTAGGTCTCCCAGGCTATAATCCGTAGGTGACTGGGGCTGGAGACATTTAGAAGGCTTCCTAATTCATGTATATGACAATTGATTCTGGCTGCTGCCTGGGAACTCAATAATGGCCTCAGCTAAAAGATATAAATATGTGACCTGGGCTATTTTCCCAAAAGGAGCCAAGTAGAGGCTCTATTATCTTGTTAAAGATGTGACATCTTTTCAAGGACGCAGTCTATCCTTGAACCTTATATATCATCATTTACACTGTATGTAATATCACTTGCATTGGGGCAGTAACAAAGGCCCACCCAAATTCAAGAGAAAGAAATACAGGCTTCACTTATTTATTTATTTATTTATTTATTTGAGACTGGAGTCTCGCTCTGTCACCAGGCTAGAGTGCCATGGCGCAATCTTGGCTCACTTCAACCTCTACCACCTGGGTTCAAGTGATTCTCTTGCCTCAGACTCCCAAGTAGCTGGGATTACAGGCACCACCACCACGCCTGGCTAATTTTGTATTTTTAGTAGAGACAGAGTTTCACCATGCTGACAGGCTGGTCTCGAACTCCTGACATCATGATCCGCCCACCTAAGCCTCCCAAAGCACTGGGATTACAGGCATGAGTCACCATGCCCAGCCCTAGACTCCACTTCTTGACAGGAGAGTAGCAAGGATGTAGAAGAGTGCGTGGGATCATAAATTTTGTTGCAGTCATTACTTGAACAAATAGTCTGCCACAGGCATTATAGAAAGCAATATAAGAAAATGGCTCAATGCAGTCCAAATTCTGACATCTGCTAGACGTATGAACTTAGTAAATTGCTTGACTTTCTTAAGGCATAGTTTCTTCATCTGTAAAGTGCAGATAATAACCCATAATTTATAGGGCTACTATTATTATTACACATTATTATTGCTATTATATGATATACAGCCATTCTTTGTGATAGTATTTTCTTCAACAGTGGAAATGTTCCATATCTTCACTGTCAATAAGATAGCTTCTAGCCATATGTGACTACTGAAATCTTAAAAGTTGACTCATGCACCTAAGGAACTGACTTTTCAAATTTAATTAATTAGTAATTTGGGGAGATAATTTTCAATAGATCTTTTGAGTGTCTGCAAGTCTTGTGAATGGGGCGCTAAGTGTCCCTTGTTCCAAACAAACATTTCAAGGATGTGTGTAGACAACAGCCTTGAAAGATTGAGACTGTTTCCCTCTGGAGAAAAAGAAAGGCATATAGAGAACCCATTATAAAAGATGTGAGTTTCATTAACTCAAGATTTCTCTCTTGTATATATCCTTTTATAAGAGAGACTATCAACTTGGTTTCTATTGCATCACCCTGTGAGAACTGGGGTTCAGTAAAACAGTGCAAAAAATGGTGACACTCTTGACTACTGCTATTGCTGTGAATAATAAACTGTTCCTTGTTGCTGATCCAGGAGTCTCAAGTCTTCTTTCTGAGGGAATGTATTCTCTCCCTGGGTCCACAAGGGGGTGCAGTTTTGAATGAAATAACTTCCCAGCGCCATACTTCCCCGCCTTCTCCACCTGGGGGCTTAGAGGTCTTTGTTAGACTTTCACCCGCACGGGAAGATAGACTGCCCAGAAACAGAGATCAATCACTCCAGCGAAAGTTTGAAGGAACTCTTCTCAAGACAAAAACCGTGAATAGGGCAGGAGTAACTCCCAGGTTAAATTCCCCTGCTCCTTTGCCCACATGGACTCCGTTTCTGGATCCCCTCTCACTCAGTGTGAGAGCTGTTTTTCACTTCTCTCTCTCTCTCCCTCTCACTCCTCTCTCTCTGTCTCTCTTTTTCTCCCCAAAATAAATCACTTTTCTATGAAACTTTTGGGGTCTGATATTTACTCTAAGGAGCTCACCGTCGCTGGCAGGGTCCACTCCCCCATTCTTGTGCGAGTGTGAGACCCAGGAACCTCAAACACACCTGATCAGGGAAGGAATAGGGCTGTCGTCCCTCTGGTAACATCATCCTCTTTGGTTACATTTCCATTCAGCTGGCCCAAAATCATGCCCACCTAACAAGTTTGAATAAAATTTCAGACCCTTCACAGTTGTTTGCAGAAGCATATGGCTTGTGATTACCGTATTTCAAATACTTTTCTTCAAATATTTTCTCTGTCCCCACTCTCCAATGTTGGGGGTCAACTTTAACATGTTTACTAGGTTAAAATTTTCTCCCAGCTCACATTTTTTATTCCTTTTTATTCAAGTTTCATTTATGATAGTTGACGATAAGTCTTTAAATTTAATATCTTTTCTTCCGTAATGTCTAATCTGCCATTCATCTAGAATATCATGTGAGACATTGTATTTTAAAATCTTTCAGATTTTGTGTCATTTCGAATATTTTTCTTGTCTATACATAATGTTGAATCCTTCCACTCTCTTGATGTGGTGGTGATTTTTCTATTCCATAATTCTTCTCAAGCTTTATTCTGGGATGTACTTTTATCTCATAAACAGCCTTATCCATGCTTTTTAAGGTTTGTTAGGTGAGACCTAAGAAACATTTAATGTAAAGCTAATTATCTCCAATCCTGAGGAAAGACTTTTAAAAACACTTTATATGCCTGGGCACGGTGGCTCACACCTGTAATCCCAGCATTTTGGGAGGCCAAGGCAGGTGGGTCACCTGAGATCAGGAGTTTGAGACTAGCCTAGTCAAAATGGTGAAACCCCGTCTCGACTAAAAATACAAAAAATTAGCCAGGCATAGTGGTGAGCACCTATAATCTCAGCTACTTGGGAGGCTGAGTCAAAAGAATTGCTTGAACCCGGGAGGCAGAGGTGACGAGTAAAACTCCACCTCAAAAAAAAGAAAAACACTTTACCTAATGCTCTGTGAATTATTACATTTACCTGTCCAGCTGGTAAGAACAGGCATTATTCTGGGCCTTTTTTGAGCTCTAAGTATTCTATCCTCTAATTCTTTTGGGCAGTTATTTTGTCTTCAGTAATTTTCTCTTGAGCATCAATTTAACAGTATTCTGTTAAATACTCAGTGATGACCCTATTGTGTTCTCCAAAGTGTTTTCTCTGTGTAGACCTTTCCTTTAAGTTACTCTACCTTGTAAACTCTAACCACCTTGCTCTCTCTTGACTCACAGGCCTATCTCCTCAACTGTGAGAGTCTGCTGGGCTTCCCCTGGCTTCCCTGTCTCTGAGCTGCATCTGAGAATCTCTCAAAAGGCGGTAAGCTGGGGAATTATTGTTATGCATTGCCTGAACCCCAATGTTTTGAAAAGCATTATTTTTCATACGTTTTTCAAGTTATTGCTTGCTTTTAGGCAAAAAAAAATCAAATATCTGTTACTTTCTTTGAGTTGGATAAATTGTTTTATTCATATTATCGGACAGTTCTTTTGCCTTGAGTAGTTTCCTCCCAAGCATGAACTGATCAGTACTCTGATAACTATTCGAGAAATTTTCCATCAATTATTTATATTGTTGTTGTTTTATTGACATTTTGTATTCCAGTTTTTCTCAAAAGTCAGAATATATGTTCATAGTTAAGAATGAGAACCTAAAAACTGTTAAGAAACTCTGTAAAAGTAAATCAAACTTGCTTACATGTAAGCTTAGGGAGACCTTTGTTTCATTAGAGATTTGGTCGTTATGTTGGTAAATGTTAAAATGGAGAACTCAGAAAATTTCACTCGAAGATAGCTCAGTTTTCTTTAATTGGAACAATTTATTATATCTGGAAGCTAGCACTTCCAGATGGGGAGGCAATACTTATTTTTTACAATAGATAGATTGAATGGGAAATTTACTCATTAATATTCATACCTTCAATCAATTCCCTATTGTCAACCCAATGTCTATCTCAAAAACTCTCTTATTTAGTAGAAAAAGTAATAATTGGGATTGAAAACCGCTAGAGAGGCTGAGTACTTAACACATGCATGGTGGAGTGTAAACTTGTCCATCAGTCAGAGAAGCGGAAGACTGTCTACAGATACTCCGACAACCTCTTCAAGTATAGAGGTGAGCGTGTGCATTCCAAGATATTTTCTAATTTTTAGTAACATTGTGAGACTTTTGTGGGTTTCAGAATTGGTCATGAAAGGCAGAATTGTATACAAATTTGAAAAAAAAAAGAATTAAAACAACAGATATAGAACTCACAGAAATGAGTTTTCTACACTGGAAGAAATAGTATAAGCACATATTTTAAGGCATCTATGATAGAACTTTTAAAGCAAGGCAGAACAGTTTTGTGTAAGTGTAGATGAGTGAATTACAATTAGAAGTACACACCCACCATTACTGTGTGTAAAGTACTATGACTTGCATGCTCCAAATAATTTAATCTCCACAGCCATCCTTTATTTTACCATGAAACAAGAAGTTTATAATCCTGATTTTATCTTTGCCTTTAGTATAGTGGGATTCAACTAATTTTTGAAACGAAAATAAATTAAATAATTAACCAATAACAGTACAAACTCCATTAAGATGATTTGGAATGTATATTTTTATAGACTGAGGGTCCAGAGAAAAATAAAGACAAGATATTATAAAAGTGGGTTACCTCTAACCCTAGATTTTTCCAGACTAATTTAGCATGGTACAAGCCTATTATGCTTTCATAAATATTACAGATTAAATAAAAATCTCAGTTTTTAATGTGTAGCACTTAGGAAGGCCAGTTTTCAAGTAGTCATTGAGAATCACCAAGAGGTAAAAACTATCACTTAATGTGGAACACTATCACATAATTATAGCAACAGTGATTGAAGCCTGGCTAAGATATGGAATGACATGCTTTGGAATCTAACTCCTTGAAGTTCATCTTAGCACAATACCCTTATAAGGTCAAAACAGCTGACTCTCCAGTCTGAATTTCATGCAAAATATCTAATTTATAAGACATATTTTTCGTTTTAATTCATACAAGATACAATATTAAATATTTCATGTGAGAACCTGACTCATTCTTCATAGAAGTATAAGTTAATGTGAAGAGTGATGCCTTTTGTTATATTTTACATAGAATACTGAAAATATTCAATTTGAGTACAATCTGTATAATTTTAATTTCCTTTAATAATTCACATGCATTCATTTATTCTTGATTAATGAATCAATATCTGAAAAAGAATATGTTTTACTTTATGGCTTGTATTATTAATAATTTATTACTTCACTCACAAATCTTTTATTTGAGAAAGGAGTGAAAAATATTCAGGGAAAATAATTTCTCCAATCATAATCATACTAATGCCAGGTAGCTATAGCATGCTATAAAGGGCAATATTGCTGAAATTGCAAGAGAAATTAGTGTGCAGAGAAGCAGAGTTATATAAAACTAAATTTCTATGAATTTAGAATGAGCACTTTTTCCTGGGATTATCTGGGTAACTGTACCTAAGTAAAATGCCTTCTATTTATGGTTTATCCTCAAGAACTCTCAGCTGACTTTCCAGTGTTTCTAATCTTTTTAACATGGTTGTACTTCTGTGACTGACCAGGCACACAAAATGGAAAATAGCAAATTTGGTGCTCTTAGATACCTTAGTAAACACAGGACCTCTACAATGAAAAGACTATGTTGAATTCCATTACTAAGACAAAGACTCTTAACTAGCCATGTGTGTGAAAACCCGTCTTGGTGTGTTGCCAAATCCTTTTCAAAGTGCATATTTTATTGTTGCTATTGAGAATACATAAATTTTGCGACAAAGTTTGTCAGAAGAAATACTGACTTAAGCAGTTGTGAGATGCAATGTAAGAAGAAAGAGGTATAAAAAATCAAGATACTCTTAATAGATTGAGAACGTTCTCCTGGATAATATCCTGAAGAGTGTTTTCCAACTTGGTTTCACTTTCCCTGTCACATTTAGGTACACCAATCAAACATAGATTTGGTCTTTTCACATAATCCTATATTTCTTGGAGGTTTTGTTTACTTCTTTTCACTCTTTTTTCTCTAATCTGGCCTTCAAATTTTATTTCATTGAGTTGATCTTCAATCTCTGATCTCCTTTCTTCTGCTTTGTCGATTTGGCTATTGAGACTTTCGTATGCTTCGCGAAGTTCTTGTGTTGTGTTTCTCAGCTCCATCATGTCATTTATATTCTTCTATAAGCTGTTTATTCTCGTCAGTATTTCATCAANTGCTTATCCGATTTGGCTATTGAAACTTGTGTATGCTTTGTGAAGTTATCCTGCTGTGTTTTTCAGCTCCATCAAGTCGTTTATGTTCTTCTCTAAGTTGGTTATTCTAGTTAGCATTTCGTCTAACCTTTCTTTCAAGGTTCTTAGTTTCTTTGCATTGGGATAGAACATGCTCCTTTAGCTTGGAGAAGTTTCTTATTAGCCACCTTCTGAAGCCTTATTCTGTGAGTTTGTCAAACTCATTCCCCATCCAGTTTTGTTCCCTTGCTGGTAAGGAGTCGTGATCCCTTGGAAGAGAAAACAGTTCTGTCTTTTGGAAATTTCAACCGTTTTGTGCTGGTTTATTCCCAATAGAATTATCGGATCAAAGACCATTTGATCCAACAATTTCATTACCGGGTATATACCGAAAAGATTATAAATCATTCTACTATAAAGACACACGCGCATATATGTTCACTGCAGCACTGTTTATAATGGCAAAGACTTGGAACCAACCCAAATGTCCACCAATGAAAGACTGGATAAAGAAAGTGTGGCACATATACACCATGGAATACTATGTTGCCATAAAAAAGAATGAGTTCATGTCCTTTGCAGGGGCGTGGATGAAGCTGTAAACCATCACCCTCCGCAAACTAACACAGGAACAGAAAACCAAACACTGCATGTTCTCACTGATAAATGGGAGGTGAACAATGAGAACACATGAACACAGGGAGGGGAACATCACACACAGGGGTTTGTCAGTGGGTGAGAGGAAAGGAGAGGGAGAGCATTAGAACAAATAGGTAATGCATGCGGGACTTAATACCTAGATGAAGGGTTGATAGGTGCAGCAAACAACCATGACACATGTATACATTCACCTCATGTATCTCAGAACTCAAAATAAAAAGAAAATAATAATATTTTTATGAAGATTCCCAAAACAATAACTCCATTGGGATTATTACTGGATGTAGTAAAAAAAAATGTAATTAATTACAAGGTCTTCATATTTTGATGGTATTCTGTCTTCTCATCTGAGACCATGGCTTGTTCTTCCATTTAGACTGATTTGTTTTTGTGTTTTCTATGAAATTTTATAGATTCATATAGATTTTTTCCCTTTTGTCAAAATTTATTACAGAGTAGTTGATGGTGGTGTTATTAGTGTGAATGAGATAGCTTTCTTTTCTATTTTTAGTAGGGTAGTATACAAAAAAATGTATTGATACTTTTATGATAAAAATTTGACCAAAAAAGTTAATAATAATTGTACTATCAAACTGTCTTAATTCTAATAATAGAAAGAAGAATCTTTTAAATTACTAGCATACTTTTATTTTTGAGTTTTTAAAAATTTTTTCAACATTTATAATGAATGTTTCATTTGCTTATTGCATTGCGTTAGCTAAAGTCTTGAAAAACATTGTTGAATAATACTGAGGAGGGCAGCTATCAATCTTTTTCTGACAGCAATAAAAATTAGTATTTCAGTATAAACTATGTTTGCTCCTAGTTTTGTTGCAAAATGTATTTATCAATTTTTGTAGTTCCTCTTAATTTCTATCTAAATTTTTATGTGAGTTGAATGTTTATTTTGACACCTCTTGATGCAATCAGATATTTCCCCTTAAATTTACTGATAAAGTGATTTCTTTCAACATTTTCTTTAAAAAAATGTTGCATTTAAGAAATAAGACATATTCAGAAATCACGGTATTATTCTCTTCATTTATTTCTCAATTGGATTGACTAAGATTTGTTTTAAATTTTTTCACTGATGTTTATAATTTACATTTGCTACCATTTTCTAATTTTGTACTACTGTTTTTAGTTATCATTTCAGTAGAAAACGTTTGTTAGTTTTATATGATTAATTATGGAGGTTTTTAATAGTTTTTTACCAATGGAATGAGTTTGGATAATATAGAAGTTTTCTTAGAAGGAAACACAAGAGAAAAGCCTCTTGACAGCAGCTTTAGCAATGATTTCTTGGATATAACAACAAAACACAGGAAACACAAATGTAGACAAAGGAAAATGCAGTAAAGTTAACAGCTTCTGCACAGCAGAAGGAATAGCCAGCAAAATGAATAAACAAACCTCATGAAATGGGAAAAAATATTTGCAAACCATATATCTGATAAAGACTTAATATCCAAAATATATAAGTAACTCCTACAGCTTGGTAGCAGAAATAAAACCAATAAACTTACAGAGAAATTAGTAAGACACCTGAATAAACATTTTTCCAAAAAAATACATACAAATGGACAGCAGGTATATGAGATGGTGCTCAGACCAAACTATAAAAAAAATTATGTCACATCTCTTAGGATGGCTATTATTAAATATAAAAGAAGAAAAATAAAATAAATGTCGATGAGTATGTATAGAGAGAAGATCCTTGTACACTACTAGTATGAATGTAAATTAGTATAGCTACCATGGAAAACAGTATGAAGGATTCTCAAAAAATTAGAAATATAACTACCATATGATCCATCAATCCTAAGTCTGAATATATTGCCTCAAAGAATTAAAATCAGGGTTTTACAGATGTATCTGCACTTATACTTATTTCAGCACTATTTATAATGACCAAGACATGGAAACAACCTAATTGTCCATCAACAGCTGAATGGATAAAGAAAATAGGATCTATACATAAAATGGAATATTATTCAGTCTTAAAAAAAGAAGAAAATTTTACCATTTGCTACAATGTAAATAAACTTGGAGAATACCATAGTATGTGAAATAAGACAGACGCAGAAGAGCAAATACTATATGAATCCATTTACGGCATTGTTTATGGTGATGATTTTGTAGGCATGTACTTATCTTCAAACTCACCAAGATAAACACATAAAATATGTACAGCTTTTTTGTACATGAACCAATTCTAAATAAAAAAATAAGAGTTTTATGGTTTTATGTGCCCAAATCATTATGTGTAATTAAAGAGCAAAATAATCTAAGCCTGATCTCTTTTTAAATAAGTCGATTTTAAATTGCCTTTGCTCTCTCTTCTGAGATTAATTTATTGTCTAGATATTTTACCATTTCCTCAGTCATTTTTGGTAATTATGTTTGCAGAGAAATAAATTACTTTTTTCCAGATTTTAGACTCACATTAATTTTTTAAAATTTTAATTAACACATAATTGTACATATTTATGAGCTATGTCGTAATATTTTGATACACGCAATGTAGAATGATTGCATCAGGGGAATTAGCATATCCATCACCTCAAACATTTATTATTTTCTTGTGTTGGGAATGTGACAATTCTTTTATTCTAGCTATTTAAAAATATACAATAAATTATAGTTAATTATAGTAACCCTACAGTGCTATAAAATTCTAGCACTTCCTTCTCCTATCTGGCTGTAACTTGTATTTTTTTAACATCTTTGTATTCTCCCCTCTTTCCCTTCCCAGCATCTAGTAACCACTATTGTACTTTCTACTTGAACGTGAGCAAGTTTTTTTGTTTTTGTTTTTGTAACCTCCAACATATAAGACAGAATATGCAGTATTTATCTTTCCGAGCCTGGTTTATTTCACTTAACATAATGTCCTCCAGTTCCATCCATGTTGCCACAAATGAAGGATTTAATTCTTATGGTTAAATGGTATTTCATTGTCTATATATACCATATTTTATTCACCTATTCATCTCTTGATGGACACTGAGGTTGATTCCAGACCTTGGCTACTGTGAAGAGTGCTGCAGTAAACATGGGAGCGGAGATATCCCTTCAATGAACTGATGTTCCTTCTTTTGGATACATATTCAATAGTGGAGTTGCTGGTTAATATGGTAGTTTCAGTTTCAGTTTTTTTGAGGAACCTCCATATTGTTTTCCATATCGGGTGTACTACTTTACATTTCTACCGACAGTATGAAAGCAATTCCCCTTTTTCCATGTTATCATCAGCATGTGTTAGTTTTTGTCTTTGATAATAGCCTTTCTAATTGTGGTGAGATAATATTTCCTTGCAGTTTTGATTTGCATTTCCTGATCATTGAGAATGTTGAGCATTTTTAATATACTTGTTCGCCATTTGTATGTCTTCTTTTTAGAAATATCTATTCAGATTACTTGTGCATTTCATACTTGATTTGTACTTTTCTGCTGTTTAATTCCATTTATATCCTGAATATTAATCTTTTGTCAGATAAATACTTTGCAAATATTTTTTTCCATTCTGTAGGTTGTGCCTTCACTCTGTTGTTTCCTTTGTAGTGTAGAAGTGTTTTAGTTTACTGTACCCCCATTTATCTGCTTTCCCTTTTGTTGCCTGTACTTCTGAGGTGTTACTCATAATTATTTTTTTCCAGACCACTGTCTTAAAGCATTTTACCTATGATTCCTTCTAGTTGTTTTATAATTTTGATTCTTAAGTCTTTAATCCACTTTTAAAATAGTTTTAGAGATGAGAGATGGGGTATCACTCTGTTGCCCAGAATGAAGTGCAGTGACTAGCCAACCACAGGTGCAATCATAGAGCACTACAGCTTCAAGCTTCTAGACTCAAGTAATCCTCCTGCTTCAACCTCTTGAGTAGTTAGGACTACAAGCTCGTGTCACTACACAGAGCTTTTTTAATCCATTTTGAGTTGATTTTTGTATGAGGTGAGAAACAGAAGTCCAGCTTCATTCTTCTGCATATGGATTTCCTGTTTTCTCAGCACCATTTATTGAAATGACTGTCCTTTCCATAATGTATGTTCTTGGTGCCATTGTCAAAAGTCAGTTGGCTGTCAATACATGGATTTCTTTCTAGGTTCTCTACTCTGTTACATGGTTGTATGTGTCTTTTTTTATATCACCACCATGCTGTTTTTAGTTATTTCAACTTTGTAGTATATTTTAAAGTCAAGTTTGGTAATTTCTATTTGAAATAAAATAATTTTATCCAGATTTTTAAATTTCTTGAATAATGTTCCACATTTAAAATTTTTCAGTAACTTCAAAATCTTTGAGTATGTAGTCTTTCTCATACTTTGATATGTTTTTTAACTTTCTTATCTTACTCTTCAGTTTCCCATTTCATTCCTATTTTTCAAGAATTAACTTTTATTTTCATTTGCGATTTCTTCAAATTAAAAAAAAATAGAGAATTTAATTCCAAAAAAGTAGTGTCAGAAGTTTTTCCCAAAACAACAACCATAACTGGTATAAATTATTTAATAACAAATATTTAAAGTGTCTGAAAATTGTTCTACAGGCATACTGTAAACTTGAAAGAAAACACTTTTTTTGTCAAGAAAATTTACTAAACCTTGGCAAGAGCAAAGCAGGCCTGTGGCATTTTGACTATAACCCACTCCCTCACCCCAACTCCAGCTTATAATAACAAGAGGCATACGCATGGTGGGGTCACCTAGGAACTCAGGGTTCTCTCTCTTTCAACTTCCAGTCTAGAGTTACAGTGTATTCCAGGGATGAGGAGGCCACCAGCATTTTTTTTCTCTCTCAGCTCTGTGTAACATATAAATTCCCTGTTCCAAACAATAGCATCTAAAATTTCTGAGGCTCTCTTCTACTACCCAGTTGCCACTCATAATATACAAGCTCTTCCTCAGGTGTGGCACACGAAGGATTCAGAGGCCCATTTGTCTTCACTTCAAATTACTTCTAAAGTGAGGATTTCACACTAAAGAGGGCAAACTGAGATAATCAGAAGCTACCACTTACCACCTTGGTCATGAAGCCAGTGTGCCTCGATGATAGTAATGAGTCACTGTCATCATAGCAAGTTTTGGAGAAGTGGCTTAAAAGTTTTACATAGGGAAGGAGGCAGGTTGTAAGAATAGAAAACTGTGAAGCTCATCAAAAGTTATAAGACTATCTTTAGAACAGACTGTGTAAAAGTTCAATCCCAGGAGTACGTTGAAAGTAATGGAAGATTTGGTCACAACCAATTAAGAGGAGACTTTTGGCTCCATGAGAGCAACAAGCCAAACTGTAGACCACATAGAGCTTTACCAGACAACCAGAGAAAATGGTAGCTAACAAGACACCTTCTGGGATTATAAGATACCTCGAAGACTATCCTCAAAACTATACTTGTAAATGGAACAGTGTTTAATTTAAAGCAATCAGTAGAGCGATTTATACCTTCGAGTATTGTTAAAACCAATAAAGGAATCAAATGGGAAGTTGAGGCTTACTTCTCAAATTTGATGGAAAACAATCTGCCCAACATTCTATTAAATGTTGCAAGGTAACATTGTCTTCTGAAGAGTGTATCCCAAAGATCCATACCCACACACATAATAGTAAAACTGTTGAAAGTCCTATGCAAAGAGAAAATCTTGAAAGCAGCAAGAAGAAAACTCATCATATGTAGGGGAACCCCAACAATATTAACAGTTGTATTCTCACTATAAACAATAAAATGGAATAGTATATTTAAAGTACTAAAAGAAAAAATAAAATGCTATCAACCAGGAATTTTAAATCTTGCCAAAACTATATTTCGAAAATAATGACAAAGTAGCAATATTCCCGGATAAACAGAAACTAAAACAAATTGTTACTAGAAGAACCACCTAACAAAAAATACTTAAGGAAAGAAATTCTTCAATCTGCAAGCAAATGACTCCAGGAAGAAATGTGAATTAATTTTAAAGCATATAAAGTGCTGGTAAAGGTAACTCTGTAGGTTTTGTAAAAGAAAGTATAATAGCATATTTCTTCTCCTTTTCTTAATAGTTTTAAAAAAAAACAATTGCATAAAAATGTATGTAAGTTATTGTTAGGCCTGCAATATATAGAAATTCAATGTATTTTACAATAGCAGTACAAAGCAAGTGAGTAGAAGCCAAGTTGCATTGAATTAAGAGGAGAACACCAAAGTGGTAGCTCAGACCCACAGGAACAAAGGAAAAGAAGAAGAAATTTTGATAAGAATGTTGATATAATGAACTCTTCAAAAATGTATTCTAGGCCGGACGTGGTGGCTCACACCTATAATCCCAGCACTTTGGGAGGCCAAAGCGGGCAGATCACAAAGTCAAGAGATCAAGACCATCCAGGCCAACATGGTAAAATCGAATCTCTACTAAAAATACAAAAATTAGCTGGGCATGGTGGTGTGTGCCAATAGTCCCAGCTACTCGGCAGCTGAGACAGGAGAATTAGCTTGAACCCAGGAGGCAGAAGTTGCAGTGAGCCGAGATCACGCCACTGCATTCCAGCCTGGTGACAGAGCGAGACTCAGTCTCAGAAAAAAACAAAAAAATGTATTCTATTCTTGTCTCTCTTCTTTAAAAGACATAAAATCATGTAAGATAAAAATTGTAACAACATATTTTTGGATTTATATAAATGTAGTAACAATAATAGTACAAAATGTGGGGAAAATAATAAGAGTTTTATAGGAATACCATTCCTATTACTAACTTATTTGGTATAAATTTGAAGTAGATTTTCATAAGTTAGGATGTATACTAACTCTAGAGAAACTACTAAAAATACTCAAAAATATATTGAAAAAATCATTAAAGGAATTAAAATGTTACAATAGACAATATTTACTGAATACCAAACAATGCAGTAAAAAAAGAACAGAGCCACAGAAAAGAGATGAGACACATAGAAAACATAAAGTTAAATGTCAGATATAAACCCCATTAGATCAATAAAATCAATGATTGTAAATTCATTAAAGAATCAAATAAAAAAGTAAAGGTAGCATTTTTCATCCCCCAAGGGGTCAGATTAGCAGTTTGTTAGCATACCTCTTCAACTTGTAAAGACAAGATAGTGTGTAGAGGTTCATGCTGTGAATTTTTTTCCACGAAGCAACACAAGAAATTAACAGAAAAACAGAACAAAACCATAGAGCCTTTGAAAGAAGCGGCAGGCAGCAGCCTACAATTTGAACCAGAGGAGAACCGTGAGTCTCCACTGCGTGAAATAGACAGAGACTGCTGCTTTGACACACACGCGCACAAAATAGCCAGGCAAGCCGGCCCATGAGGCAAGGCTGTGACTCTACCCACTGGAACTGATTTAGTGAACTTTCAATGGGGAATATATGAGAAGCAGCATGCTTTGTGCACACTCTCAGACTCCAGTGAGGATGGAGAGAAGCCATTCCTTCTCCTTCCTCACAGGGGACCATGGAAGTCTGCCAGCTGACTCAGGCAGCAGTTCAGAGACACTCCCAATGGAGATTTGCAAGGTAATCTTGAGCGGGGATGAACCCCATTGGCCGGAACCGAGGGGTGAGCAGGAAGTGTGCTATAGCCATAGGTGCAGGAGTTGCGAGACCCTGGGTGTCCCTGCTTCATGGGCATATAGAAAGCCATGGTTTCAGCCTTCCTGCAAAAAGGCTTATGGCTTGGGGCAGTTTTGAGTTCTGAGCTCTGGCTGTCTGGAATCCAGATAGCTGTTGCTGGCATAACACTCTAGATATGAGACCTGCCTTGCCGAATGTGTGACAGCTGAGTGGAGCTTACCGCCACCGGCTATACCCTGCTCCTCGTGCAGATTCTTATGTGCAACAGGGTTAGTTGTGCTCCTCCCTGTAACATTACTCCAGCAGCCAGGGAACTGTCATCTAATCTCCAAACAGCAACTGCTTGTGGCTGCATGTTGGGAGCCAGAGGATAACCCTGCCTGACCCACCCCCAACTCAGCTTTATCCCTTCACCACCCTGGTAGTGTAGCATGTAGACAGGGATATTTGGGAGCTCCACGGCCCTGCTTATTTCCTGTGGCACCATACTATCTCCTCTGGGTAACATAAGGCAAGAACACATTCTATTGCTCCCACTGCAGGTGTTACTCTTTTGCAAGTGCCACTTTCTGGCTGGAGGTCAACCAGCAAAGCCTATTACATCTGCAGGCACAGTAACACAGCACTCAGGAAGAAGACACTTGCATGACGTCAGTTATTTCCAATGCCGGCATCACCCTGATGAACCAAGAGGTTTTGAGTCTGTGCTAGCGTTTGAGAAAGCCAACATGCTAAGGCTATTTATAATCAAGGAAATCTGAGAATCTACATAATTCCCTTCCAGCCTGCATCAGAGAGGGTGCTTATGAACACTGCTGAGAGACGAGGACAGGTCACATCACCGGATCCCTTGCAGACATTTCTCAGGATCATCCTGGAGTGTGGCAGCCCAGCTGGGTGGCTAGACCCAGAGAAGTAACAGGATTCACAGTAGCCTTACCCTCAGGGACTGCGAATCCTAGGGGAATGGGGAGTACACCACATTAAGGGAGTACCCAATTCAAAAAAGAAGCCAGACTGAAGGCTTTGCATCTCTGAACTTTCCATGTGTCGGACGTTTTCTTCAGCATTGGCACAAGTGCAGTGTTAGGCTCACTGGAAAAGTCGGTGGTTTGGTTCCAACAGTCAGGCACCCATCATTCTCTTGTAGGATCTGGGAGGAGGGACCACTGCAGATACATCTGGGGTGTCTACGATGGGAATTTGGCATGGATCCATCTGCAGGCAGCCTTTCTGGAAGACTTCAGGGTGATTGCATTCCGAAAAGAAGAGTGCCTTACAGGTTCAGGTTTGCACTAGAGGGAAAGTCACAATCCCTCTCTTCATGGAACGTCAGCATTCCTACAGATGAATAGAGGTGCCTGCCTTATCTGAATAGCCAGAATGCTGGTTAGGAACATGACTGGGAGGCAGATTGCTTTTCTGAGGCCTAGAAGGAGAGCTATGGTAGCTTCCTGTCTTCTCCCTGAAAATACCACATTGCAATTTACTGAGAATTTTCATAGCAACATCTAATGGCTGGGACCTCTTCTCACCATTGAGGCATTGCATTTACTTACCTATTTTAGCCACTGCTGGTTTTATCTTTGGGCATCTGCTACTGGCCTGTAGTCTGAACTGTTCGACCCAGTGAAAAAAAATATTGGGAGAAAAGGTTAAAAATGCACACCACTGGGAAACAAGATAAGCTTCATGAGGACTCTGCCACTTCAGCCAAACAGGAGACAGTGAATCTGCTCATACACCTAGCATAACAATAACACAACCAACATCAGAGAAAGCCATGACACAAAATTTATCTATAACCAAGGAAGTCATACTGACATTTCTCCAATGAAATCACCCAGATCAAAACTACGTGACAATAAACTACAAACATTAATGTCAAATCCTTAAGGGGAAAAAAATTACAAAACCTAGTTGAATCAAAAATAAATTAAAAATAAGGAAAAGGAAAGGTTTACCCAAATAAGAAGGAACCAAATAAATATTTCTAGCAATATGAAAAAAACAAGTTTCTATATCATTCCTTCTCCCCAAATCACAATAACTGTCCAGCAGTAGATCCAAGTCAAAATAAAATATTTGAAATACCAGATAAAAATTCAAAAGTTTGATTATTAACTTAAGAAGACACAAGAGAAAGGTTA
>NW_016107469.1:4760039-4765908 GCF_001604975.1 Cebus imitator
ATTTGATTTTAAATTTTCTGGGAAGAATAATTTTAAAAAAAAAAGAAAAACAAATCAGAACTTCTGGAAATAAAAGAAACATTTAGGAAAACACAAAATTCAATGGAAAGTTTTAATATTTGACTAGAACAAGTAGAAGGAATTTCAGAGTTCAAATACAGGGCATTCAGATGAATGCAAACAGATAAAAATTAAAAAAATTAAATTAACAACATCTCCAAGAAAAATAGGATTATGTAAAATGCCCAAGTCTAAGAATTGTAGGTGTTCTTAGGGAAAAGAAAAAGAAAAATGTTTGAAAAACCCATCTGAGGAAATAATTATGAAAAACTTCCCTGGTCTTCGTAGAGTTTTAAACATATAAATATAAGAAGCTCAAACTCCTGTGATACTCATTGAGAAAAGTGCATATAGTTGTCGAACTATCTAAAATCCATGTGAAAGAAGGAATTGTAACAGCAATGAGACAAAAGCACCAGGTAACCTAAAAGGAAAACCTATCAGGCTAACTGCAGACTTCTCGGCAGAATCCTTACAAGCCAGAAGTGATTGTAGTCCCATTTTTAGTCTCCTTAAACAGTAAGCCAAGAATTTTTTATCCAGCAAAACTAAGTTTTATAAATGAAGGAGAAATAAAGTATTTCTCAGACAAGCAAATACTGATGAAATTTGTCAATGCTATACCAGTTTTACAAGAAATTCTAAAAGGAGTTCTACATCTTGAAATGACAGGACAATACACACCAGAATAAAAACTCCTGAAATCGTGAAAACCACCAGTCTTATAAACAATAACACAGTGAAGAAAACAAAGTTACTACCTAAAAATCAACATGATGACTGGCACAGAACCTCACAACCCAGTATTAATGTAGAATTTAAATGGTCTAAATATTCCATTAAAAAATACAGATAGATTGGATGAAAATATTGTAAATGAAATATCTACTACCTTCAGGAAATGTACCTAAGACATAAGAATTTTTGTGTCCTCAAGGCAAAGGGGTGGAGAAAGATATTTCATGGAAATAGAAACCAAAAGTAAGCAGGAATAGCTGTCATTTTATAAGATAAAACAAACTTCAAAAAAAAAAAAAAAAAAAAGGCAAAGACCATTATTATACAATGAACAAAGGATCAATTTGATAAGAAGATATCACAATTGTAAATATATATGCACTTAACCCCTGAGCTATCAGATTCATAAAACTATTTCTACTACAGTAAAGAGAGATCATAGCACAATAATAGTGGAGGACTTCAACACTCCATTGACTGCATGAGACTGATAATTAAGGCAGAAAGTCAACAAAGAAACATTGGATTTAATGTGTACTCTAGAACAACTGGATATTAACAAACATTTACAGAACATTATATTCAAGTACTATAGAATATACATTTTTCTCATCAACACACAAAACATTCTTCAAGACAAACCCTATTAAAGGACACACAACAAGCCTCAATAAATTCTTCAAAATCAAAATTTTTTTCTAGAAGTATTCTATTTTTTTTTTTTTTGTCTAAATCCTACTTTACTGGGCAAGGTTACAACCTCTTAACACTGTAAGGTTCTACTATCCCAAAGTTGTTTGGTTTTTTTGTTTGTGTATTTGTTTTATTGTAGTTTAAGTTCTGGGGTATATGTGTGGATTGTGCAGGTTTATTACATAGGTATACATGTGCCGTGGTGGTTTCCTGCACCCATCAACCCATCATCTACTTTACGTATTTCTCCTAATGGTATCCCTCGTGCTGCCCCCCCACCCCCCGACAGGCCCCAATGTGTGATGTTCCCCTCTCTGTCTTCATGCGTTCTCATTGTTCATCTCCCACTTATGAGTGAGAACATGTGGCATTTAGTTTTCTATTCTTGTGTTAGTTTGCTGAGAATGATGGTTTTCAGCTTCATCCACGTCCATGCAAGGGACCTGAACTCATCCTTTTTTTGTGGCTGCATAGTATTCCATGGTGTATATTGCCTCATTTTTTTTTTTTATCTAGTCTATCATTGATGGACATTTGGGTTGGTTCCAAGTCTTTGCGATTGTGAACAGCTGCAATAAACATATGTGTGAATTTTTCTTTATATTAGAATAATTTATAATCTTTTGTGTATATTCCCAGTAACGGGATTGCTGGATCAAATGGTATTTCTAGTTCTAGATCCTTGAGGAATTGCCACACTGTCTTCCACAATGAACTAACAACCAACAGTATAAAAGTGGTCCTATTTCTCCACATTCTCTCCAGCATCTGTTGGTTCCTGAAATTTTAATGGTCACCATTCTAACTGGGATAAGATGGTATCTCATTGTTGTTTTGATTTACATTTCTCCACTGACCAGTGATGATGAGCATTTTTTCATATGTCTGTTGGCTGAATAAATGTCTTATTTTAAGAAGTGTCTGTTCATATTCTTCATCCACTTTTTGATGGGGTTGTTTGTTTTTTTCTTTTAAATTTGTTTATGTACCTTGTAGATTCTGGATATTAGCCCTTTGTCAGATAGATAGATTGCAAAAATTTTCTCTCATTCTGTAGGTTGCCAATTCACTCCATTGATAGTTTAGTTTGCTGTACAGAATCTCTTTAGTTTAATTAGATCCCATATGTCAATTTTGGCTTTTGTTGCCATTGCTTTCTGTGTTTTAGTCATAAAGTCTTTGTCCATGCCTATGCCCTGAATGGTATTGCCTAGGTTTTCTTCTAGGGTTTTTATGGTTTTAGGTCTTACATTTAAGTCTAATTCATCTTTAGTTAATTATTGTATAAGGTGTAAGGAAGGGATCCAGTTTCGGCTTTCTGCATATAGCTCCAGTTTTCCCAACACCGTTTATTAAATAGGGAATCCTTTCCCCATTGCTTTTTTTTTTAGAAATATTTTATTTTTATTTCAAAATTATAAGGAAAAGAATGTACTTTTTTAAAGATTTATTTTTAGTTTGAGGATGCATGTGCAGGTCTGTTACATAGGTAAATGTGTCATGGGGTTTGTTGTACAGATTATTTCAGCACTCAGGTATTAAGCCTAGTACCCATTTTATATTAGCCCATTTTCACACTGATTACAAAGACCTACCCAAGACTGAGCAATTTACAAAAGAAAGAATTTTAATGGACTTACAGTTTGGCGTGGCTGGAGAAGCCTCACATTCATGGTGGAAGGTGAAAGGCACTTGTAACATGGAGGCAGAAAAGAAAAGAGAGTTTTACAGGGAATCTCCCTATTACATACTCATCAGATCTCCAAGGTGCTTCCATACATCTGAAATGAAGCTGGTGGTTCCCAAACCCCAATTCTTGTCTTCTGTACACTGGCAGGCTTAACACCATGTGAAAGCTGCCAATGCTTGAGGCTTACACCCTCTGCAGCCACAACCCAAGCTCTATGTTGGCCTCTTTTAGCCATGACTGGAGTGAATGGGACACAGGGGGCAAAGTCCCTAGGCTGCACACAGCATAGGTACCCTGGGTCCAGCCCACGAAACCACTTTTTCCTCCTAGGCCTCCAGGTCTATGATGGGAGGGTCTTTGTGAAGTCCTCTGACAATGCCCTGGAGATATTTTCACCATTGTCTTAGAAATTAACATTACGTTCCTTGTTACGTATGCAAATTCCTGCAGCCGGCTTGAATTTCTCCTCAGAAAATCGAATTTTGTTTTCTATTGCATTGTCAGGCTGCAAATTTTCTGAACTTTTATGCTCTGTTTGCCTTGTAAAACTGAATGCATTTGACATCACCTAAGTCACCTCCTGAATGTTTTGCTGCTTAGAATTTTTTTCCTTGAAATGCCATAAATCATCTCTCTCAAGTTCAAAGTTTCACAAATCTCTAGGGCAGGAGCAAAATGCCACCAGTCTCTGCTAAAAGATAACAAGAGCCATCTTTGCTGCAGTTCCCAACAAGTTTCTCATTTCCATCTGAGATCACCTCAACCTGGAGTTTATTGTCCATATCATTATCAGCATTTTGGTCAAAGCCATTCATCAAGTCTCTAAGATTTTTCAAACTTTCCCACATTTCCTGTCTTCTTCAGAGCCTTCCAAATGGTTCCAACCCCTGCCTGTTACCCAGCTCCAAAATCACTGCCACATTTTCAGGTGACTTTGCAGCAGCAGCTTACTCCTGTGGTACCATACGATTTACCATATTAATCTGTTTTCATGCTGCTGATAAAGAGATAGCCGAGACTGGTCAGTTTACTAAAGAAAGAGATTTAATGGACTTATAGTTCCATGTGGCTCAGGAGGCACACAGTCATGGCTGAAGATGAAAGGCATGTTCTCACATGGCGGTAGACAAGAGAATAGAGCTGGTGCAGGGAAACGCCTCCTTATACACTCATCAGGACTCGTGAGACTTATTCTCTATCACCAGAACAGCACAGGAAAGACCTACCCCCATGATTCAATTGCCTCCCACTGGATCCCTCCCACCACATATGGGAATTCAAGATGAGATTTGGGTGGGGACACAGCCAAACCATATCACCATTAGTTATTATTTTTCCTGGTCTTCTCCCTCCTCCCAACCTCCAGCTTTTTAGAGGCCTCAGTGTATGTTGTTTTCCTCTACATGTCCATGTATTCTCATCATTTAGCTCCCAGTTATAAGTGAGAATGTCCTGTATTGATTTTCTGTTCTTTCGTTTGTTTTCTAAGGATAATGGCCTCCAGCTGTTATCTTGGACATGGTTTCATTCTTTTTTTATGGCTGCATAGTATGTCATAATGTATATGCATAATTTTATCTAGTCTACCATTGGTAGACATTTAGGTTGGTGTCATGTATTTTTCTATTGTGAATACTGCTACAATGAACTACACATGCACATCATTATAAGAGAATGATTGTTATTTGTTTGGGTATATACCCAGTAATGAGATTGCTGGGTCAAATTGTATTTACATCTTTAGGTCTTTGAGAAATTGTCTCACTGTTTTCTACAATGGTTAAACTAATTTGCCCTTCCATCAACAGTGTGTAAGCATTTCTTTCTACCCACAACCTTGCCAGCATCTGTTATTTTTGACTTTATAGTAATAGTCATTCTTACTGCTGTGAGATGGTATCTCATTGTGGTTTTGATTTGCATTACTCTAATGATCAGTGATGTTGAGCTTTGTCTCATATGAATGTTGCCTACATGTGTGTCTTCTATTGAAAAGTTTCCGTTCATGTCCATTGCTCACTTTGTATGTGGCCGTTTGTTTTTAACCTGTACATTTATTTACTTAAGTTTAGTTTGGACGTTGGATATTAGAACTTTGTAGGATGCACAATTTAAAAAAAAATTTCAAGGAAAATAATTGTTTAATCTATTGATAGTTTAGTCTGTTGATAGTTTCTTTTGCTGTGCAGAAGCTCTTTAATTTAATTATACCCTATTTGTCAATTTTTGCTTTTGTTGCATTTGCTTTTAGTCTTCATCATAAAATATTTGCTCCTGCCTATGTCCTGAATGGTATTGCCTATGTTGTCTTACAGGGATTTTATAATTTTGGGTTTTACATTTATGTCTTTAATCTATGTAGAGTTAGTTTTTGTAAATGGTGTAAGGAAGGAGTTCAGTTTTAATCTTCCGCATCTGGCTAGCCCATTATCTCAGCACTGTTTATTAAAATGATAAGTATCTTAAATCATTGCAGAATAAAACTAGAAATTAATTGCAAAAGAAACCCTCAAAACTATACAAATGCATAAAAATTAAACAATCTGTTCCCAAATAATTATTGAATTAAAAATAAAATCAATCTCAAAAATTTTTTTAAATATTCAAAATGAATGTTATAACTGACACAGTTATCAAAACCTCTGGGATATAGCAAAAGCAGTGCTAAGGGAAACATTCATATTGCTA
>NW_016107469.1:4766278-4806071 GCF_001604975.1 Cebus imitator
AAAAAAAAAAAAAAAAAAAAAAAAAAAAAAAAAAAAAAAAAAAAAAAAAAAAAAAAAAAAAAAAAAACTGCCAACAACAATAAAAGCCCAGAGCTAAATATATTCAGAGCCAAATTTCACTAAACACTTAAAAAATTATTACCAATTCTACTGATATTGTTTCAAAATATTGATATGGAGGAAATCCTCCCTAACTCCTTTTTTAAAACCAGTATCACCCTAATATCAAAATCAGAAAATGACAGCAAAGGAAAGAAAAGAAAGCTACAGAACACCATTCCTAATGAACATAGATGCAAAAATCCTCAAGAAAATACTAGCAAATGAAATTCAACAGCATGTCAAAAAAAAAATAATAATTTGCCAGGAACATGTGTGTTTCCTTTCAGGGATGAAGGGATGTTTTAACATATGCAGGTCAATAGATATGATTCATCACATAAACAGAATTTAAAACAAAAATCATATGATTATCTCAATAGTTGCAGAAAAAGCATCAGATAAAATCCAGCATCTCTTTCTCCCTCAACAAACTAGGCATAAAAATAATATACCTCAAAATATTAAAATACTTAAATAAACCAACATCATGCTTGATATGGAAAAGTTGAAAGCATTTAACTTCAGAACTGGAACAAGACAAAGATGCCCATTTTCACCACTTCTATTCCACATCGAATGGAAAGTCCTACCCAGAGCAATCAGGAAAGAAAAAGAAATAAAAAACATCCAAATTGACAAAAAAAAATAAAAATTAAAAAATAAAAAGGAAGTCAACCTATCTCTGTTGGCTGATAATGTAATTTTACGCCTAGAAATCTCTAAAGACTCTTCCAGAAGACTCCTAAATCTGATAAATGAATTTAGGAAGTCTCAAATTACAAAAACAATGTACACAAATCATTACTACTACTACACACCAACAATGACCAAACAGAATCAAATCTAGAACTCAGCCCCTTTTACAATATTTGCAAATAAAATAAACTACCTAGGCATATACTTAACCATGGGTAAGGAAGATTTCTACACAGAGAACTACAAAATACTGATGAAAGAAATCATAGATGACACAAACAAATGGAAATATATTCCATGCCCATAGTTTGGAAGACTTAATATACCAGAAAAAGCCCAAATAGCTAAAGCAATCCTAGGCAAAAAGAACAAATCTGGGGGCATCATCTTACTGGTCTTCAAGTTATGCTACTAAACTATAGTTACCATGTCAGCATAGTACTGTTAAAAATTAGACACAAAGACCAATGGAACAAAACAGAGAGCACTGAAATAAAACCAAATACTTTCAAGAAACTGATCTTTGACAAAGCATACAAAAACATGAATTGGGGAAACGATACCTTATTCAATAAATAGTGCAGGGAAAACTGGACAACCAAAGGTAGAAGAATAAAACTGGATTCCTAACTCTCACTATAATACAAAACTTAAATCCAGATGGATTAAAGACCTAAATCTAAGACCTGAAACCATGAAATTTCTAGAAGAAAACCTAGAAAACATTGTTCTGTACATTGGACTAGACAAAGAATTTGTGACTAAGACCTTGAAAGTATATGGAAGAACTATAAAAATAAATAAATGGGATATAATTAAAGTAAAAACTTTCACAAAATAAATAATCATCAGAGTAAACAGACAACCTATAGAATAAGAGAAAACAACTGCAAATTATGCATCTGGCAAATGACTCATATCTAGAATCTACAAGAAATTCAAACAAATCAGTAAGAAAGAGACAACCTAATTAACAAGTGGGTAAAGGGCATGGATAGACTTTTCTCAAAAGTGGATAAACAAATAGCCAAAAAACACATGAAAAGATGGTTAATATTGTTAACCATCAGGGTAACTCAAATTAGAAACACAGCCTTACCACAGCTAGACTGGCCATTATTTAAAATTAATAAAACAATAGATGTTAGCATGGAGGTGAAAATAAAATGCTTATACACTCCTGGTCAGAATGTAAATTAGCAACCCCTGTATGGAAAACAGTATGGAGATTTCTCAAATAACTAAAAGTTCACACATATACCATGACATAATACTCTGCCACACACACACAGACACACACACAAAAAACCCTAAAATAAAATAAAGTCTTTGCAGCAATTTAGATGGAACAGGATACCGTGATTATAAGTGAGGTAACTCAGGAATCAAACCAGATACTGCAGGCTCTCACTTACAAGTGGGAGCTAAACTATGGATAAATGAAGGCATACAGATGTCTAGATTCTTTTGTCCTGCAGGATTTTCCTTCGATATACTTAGTACTCAGGAACTTTGTTAAGGAAAAACTTCTCTTCCCAGTATCAGAGTCAAAGATCACTCACTCCAGAGGAAGTTTGAAAGAACTCCTTTCATTAGATAAGAACATGAATGAGGAGGAAGTAACTTCAGGCTTAAAGCTCCACTGCTCCTTACCTATATGAATATCCCCACCAGATTCCCCTCCCATAACAGCGTGGGAGCTCTCTCTCTCTCTCTCTCTCTCTCTCTCTCCCCCTAATAAATCTCTTTTTTTCTGCAAAACGCTTTGGGTTCATAACATTTATTCGAACAGTAAGCTCACCACACCTCCAGGGCCCCTTTCCCCATTCTTCAGGGTAAAAGAGGCCAAGGACATTGGATTGGGGAATTGGGAGCATCTTCAGGACCCCCCACTCCCTCCCCTGGCTACATCTTTGGCAAGACAGCCAGGAGAAGTGTCGGACTTCAAAGCAATGAGTGATATCGGACCCCTTTCCCTTGCTAATCTGCCCTTTTGCTTCTTTTAAATTTGTTAAAGAGGTAAAGACTGGATACAGGGGCCATGCACAGCAGCGGAGGCAAGACTGGGTGGTTGCCACCTGTGGAAAGTGGCTGGTTGGGCCTGCATGGGGCCATGTGCGGCGGTGGCAGCTGGGCCCAGGCTGCAAAAGCAGCAGCTGCCTATGCAAGCCACGCCCAGACTTTCAGACCCCAGCCTCCCGTGTGCAGGTTTCTATAAGGCAAACTTCTTCCAGCTCTTTCCTCTAAGATATTTCCTACACATAAGGCTATTACCCTTTTTGCTAGGACTTTAAGGCTTTTGGTGTGGCAGTCAGGGACCCATGCCCATGGTGCCCTCAGTCTTAGGCCTTTGAGGACCTCCTGCAGTATAAATGCTCAGGGCAAGTTCCCTTAGTCCACAGTGCTAGGTTATGTCCTAAAGGAGCCAGAGTCTATCAGTGGGTACTGGAGGCTATAGGACATTGTGTTTTTTGTCACCCGCAATTTCCCAATCAAACTGAATGGTGCCAGAATCCGATAACGTACAATTTGTCTTGCCTAGGATTGGCTCTCCATACAGCAGAACTTCTCCATCTAGAATACCATAGTCAGACCAGGTCTGAGGGTCAAATAGTTAATTACAGGTCCCACAACCCTAGGACATATTCCTATGATGAAGAATAGGGTGGGGGGAAAAGGCCCAGGTCCCAAGGGCATGGTTCCAACCTTGTTCATGTGGCCAGCCATTGCCTTCTTTAAAACTGTTGTGATTAGGGGTCCCTCTCAGGAAGTTTATTCTCCTTGGACAGCTTTATGGTCATGCCTATATTGATTGAACTCTTGCTAGGGAATATTGGCACCCATCACCCAAGTCTCACTGGCCTAATTCTTCAAGGATGTGCCAGTACAGGGCCACTAATCCTAGCAGTCTTCATGTCCTTCAGGTGGCCATAAGGACATTTAGACAATGAGGATAAGCCCAAGATGCTGGTTAGTGTGATTAAATCCAGCACATGGGGGGGCCCAGGAGATGATCACACATCTAGGGCACAAGGAAACTACAAGGTGCTATAAATAGGGGATGCCCCAGTACTAGCAGTTACAAGGAATAACCAGGGATGCAGGCATCCCTGTGTTCAATTTCAGGTGGGTGCTACTCTTCCCAAGGCAAAATCACCCTTAAAGTGTATCCTGGATAATTCCGACCAATTTGACCCATGGTCTTTAAAGAAGTAGCTGGCCCTGGGGCCAAAGCAGAGTCTAAAATCATTACTAAATCTAGCAACCTTGGTATTCGATAATAGAGATTAGGAGGAACAGGCTGAAAGATACAGGAGGGACCAGAGAAAAACCACAGCTCTAGTCATGGCCTTCAGGCAAGCAGACCCAAGGGGCTCGGAAGAGAGAAAGGCTTGGTTTAGCCTTCAGCCTGGCAGAGACTGCTACCACTGTGGCCTACCAGGACACTTTAAGAGAGATTGTCCCCAGAGGAATGGACCACCTCCTCATCCTTGCCCACTGTGCCAAGGGGATCACTGGAAGGCACAGTGTCCCAGGGGATGAAAGTTCCCAGGGCCTGAAGTGTCTAACCAGATGACCCAACAGCAGGACTGAGGGTGCCCGGGCCAAGCGCCAGCACAAGCCATCACCCTCACCAAGCCCAGGTGAAGCTAACCATAGAGGGCCGGGAGGTCGATCTCCTCCCGGACACTGGCACAGCCTTCTCTGTTTTGCTCTCCTGTCCTGGACGGTTGTCCTCCAAGTCTGTAACTGTCCGAGGAGTGCTAGGACAAGCAGTCTCCTGATATTTCTCCCAGGCCCTAAGCCATAACTAGGGAGATATACCCACCTCCCATGGCCTTCTCTATTACCAATAGCACTCTTCAGGGCTCGAAACTCCCCTCAGAAAATAGGACTCAGCCCCTATGAGATGCTTTATGGATGGCCCTTTCTTACTAATGATCTCATATTAGACAAGGAAACAGCAGATCTAATAAAAGATATAACCTCCTTGGCAAAGGACCAACAGGCTCTTAGGACCTTACATGAAGTACACCCTAGGGAAAAGAGGAAAGAGTTGTTCTGCCCTGGAGACCTAGTGCTTGTTAAATCTCTCCCCTCAGACTCTCCCTCTCTAGGCCCATCTTGGGAAGGATGTTTTTTGGTTATTCTGCCTACCTCAATGGCAGTTAAGGTGGTGGGAATTGACCAGTGGATTCATCACACTCGGCTGAAGCCTTGGACACCTCCTGAAGAAAATCATAGGCCCTCCACCCCACAGCCTGAAGTTGCAGGAAATGACCCTTCATACACCTGTGAGCCGTTAGAGGATCTACATTTGCTCTTCTGACGAGATCCCCAGGAAAGTAACTCCTCATGAGTCTAACTTACATCCTGTCATTAATAGGACTATCACTTTTAACTTTACTATCTGTGACTGGACTCTCTGCAGTTGCCCCTATGGATTGGCCTAATCGCTTTCCTCCCCTCCTTCCTAGTACCCCCCATGACAATTTACACTGACTCTAAAGTGCAGAATCTTCTCTTGCCAAGGCCACGCCATACTCGATCTCCAATTGTTATTTCATAGTGGGCCGAGGGGAGGGGTGGAATAATAGGAGGACTTGGTACTGGAGAAGTTACTTCCTCTACTCAGTTTTACTATAAGCTATCTCACTCTGAACAGCAAATTCCAACTGCTGTTTAACTGCTTCATGCTGAATAGGGGCATAGAAGGGACCCTGCAGTTGAGGTTTCCTCCAGAGGGGAGTTTTCCAGGGGTGCAGGTTGATCCAGAGGTCCACGATAGAACTCAGGAGCCAAGGACATCTGGGGTTCCATTTGCAAGACCATTCGTGGCCTCATGGCCTCAATTCTAGAAGAAACAAATTTTACAAGAAGGTAAAAGACTAGAGGCCTGAAGGCCAGCAATAATAGAATGGTTATAAACAGGCCTAGAAGAAGGCAGAGCCAGGATAGCCAGTCGTTAAACAAGCTCCACGATACTCTCTTGAACATTTTTAACCCTGTGTTTGATTTGTTCCCTGAGTTCTTTAACTTTGTTTAAGAAAATACCCAATCAGTTCACAAAGTAGCAGCATTCTTTTCCTAGAAAGAAACATGTTCCTCCTTTCTCTGCTGTTAGCAGTTTCAGGGCCCTTCTATTTTGAAAAGCCACAGCAGCTAAAGAGTTAAGCTGCTTCTGCAGAGAGAATTAGCAACATTTTCCATGTTATTATTTGACTCCTGAAATAGAGATAAGAAAACTTAATTCATCATAAGACATGTTAAAATGGCCAAAAAGCGATGAACAGTTTCAACAAAGTCTCTAACAAAATTTAAGCCGGCATTGTTTTTGGCAAAAAAAAAAAAAATTAAAAGCCTATTTAAAGTTCTTATGAATTTTTAAAAAAATATTTTGTATAAAACAATCTTCAAAAAGATCAAAGATCAAGCAGCCAGAGAAAATATTGATATTTCAACTGCATATAAACTAAAGCAAACGTTCTGTTTCAAAGGCCACTTTCAAGAGTGTAAAAGGTAACCAGAAAAATTTTAAAAAAAATTGCATGTCATATATCTTATAATGATTTTGTATATAGAATATATAAATAAGTCTTACAACTCAGCAATAAGTATTCAAATAATCCAATTAAAAATGAGCAAAGATTTTGAACATAAATTTATCCAAAGGAGATGTACAAATGGCCAATAAGTGCATAAAAAGATGCTCAGCTCTATTAATCAATAGGAAAATGAAAATGAAAAACACAATGAGATATCACTTAAAACTCATTAAGATGGCTGTAATCAAAAAGACTGACAATAACATGTAAGTGACAATGTAGAGAAATGGGAACCTTATGCATTGCTAGTGGGGCTATATAATGTCACAGCTGCTTTGAAAATAAGTGTTTGGCAGTTCTTCAACGTTTAGATATAAAGTTGCCATTTGACCCAGGTATTGCACTCCTAGGTATGTGCCCAAGAGAACTGATCACATTTGCCCACACTTTTTTTTTTTTTTTGAGAAAGGGTTTCGCTCTGTCACCCAGGTTAGAGTGCAGTTGCACAAATATGGCTCACTACAGCCTAGGCCTCCTGGGCTCAAGAAATCCTCCTGCCTCAGCCTCCAACACAGGCACATGCCACCATAATCCCTCTTTTTTAATTTTTATTTTTGTAGAGGTGGGGTTTCACTTTGCTGTCTAGGCTTGTCCCAAACTCCAGGGTTCAAGCAACACTCCCACTTTGACCTCCCAAAGTCCAGAGATCATAGGCATGAGCTAACGCGCCTGGTCCTCACAAAAATTTGTACATGGATATTCACAGCAGGATTACTTATAATTTAAATAGTGGGAATAACACAAATTTCTATCAGCGGAGGAACGGGTAAACATAATGTTTATCCATACAATGGAATACTATTCTGCCTTAGAAGTAATAAAGTACTATTAGGTTATTGCAAATGTAATTGTGGTTTGTGCATTGTTGAAATTTGTAGTTTGATATTGGAATACATTCTTAAATATGTGTGGTTATGTTATACATCATTTTAATGCACATTTCTCTCTTTATGTTTTTTTGCTAATGACATTATTTGCTGTTTATATTTATTTTAAACTATGGAAATGATGTTAGACAAAAAGCAAATTTGAGCGATTTTCTTATTCAAGATCAAAATGGGTCGTAAGGCAGTGGAGACAAATAGCAACATCGGCAATGCTTTGGGCCCAGGAACTGCTAATGAACATACAGTGCAGTGGTGGTTCAAGATGTTTTGCAAAGAAGATGAGTCCCTTGGAGATGAAGAGCTTAGTGGTCAGTTATCAGAAGTTGAGAATGACCAACTGAGAGCAATCATTGAAGCCGATCCTCTTACAACTACACGAAAAGTTGCTGAAGGACTCAACATCGACCATTCTACTGTCATTCAGCATTTGAAGCAAATTGTAAAGGTGAAAAGGCTTGACAAATGGGTGCCTCATGAGCTGAGCAAAAATTTTTAAAAATTGTTGTTTTTAAGTGTCATCTTATTTTCTTCCCTGCAACAGCAATTCATTTCTCTATTGGATGGTGACGTGCAATGAAATGTAAATTTTGCATGACAATCAGTGACCACCAGCTCAGTGGTTGGACTGAGAAGAAACTCCAAAGCACTTCCCAAAGCCAAACTTGCAGCAAAAAAATGTCATGGTCAGTTTGTTGGTCTGCTGCCTGTCCGATCTACTACACCTTTTTGAATCCCAGTGAAACCATTACCTCTGAGCAGTATGCTCAGCAAATCGATAAGATAACTGCAATACCTGCAACCCGCATTGGTTAACAGAAAGGGCCCAGTTCTTCTCCACAACAATGCTCAACTGCATGTGGCACACCAAGCTTCAAAAGTTTATCCAATTGGGCTACGATGTTTTGCCTCATCTGCCATATTCAACTGACCTCTCCCAAACCGACTACCACTTAGTCAAGCATCTCGACAACTTTTTGCATGAAAACGCTTCTACAACCAGCAAGATGAGAAAATGCCTTCTACGAATTCATTGAATCCTGAAGCACCGATTTTTATGCTATAGGAATAAACATACTTATTTCTTGTTGGCAAAAATGAGCTGATTGAAATGGTTTCTATTTTGATTAACAAAGATGTGTATGAGCTGACTTATAATGATTTAAATTTCATGGTCCAAAACTACAATTACTTTTGCATCAACCTAATAATACATTCTACAACATGAATTAACCTTGTAAACATTATGATAAATGAAAGAAGCCAATCACAAAAGACCACATATTGTGTGGTTCCAATTATATAAAATATTCACAGTTTGTAAATGTGTAACAGAAAGAAAATTATTGGTTGCCTAGGCCTTGCACCAGGAGATATGGAGTAGTGACTTTTTGTTGGCGTAAGATGTCTTTTGGGGATGAAGAAATATGTTCTGGAGTTAAATAGTACTGATGGTTGCACAACTTTTTGAAGATACTGAAACCACTTAATTCTTCACCTTAAGCAGATGCATTCTGTGGTACGTGAATTACATCTCAGGGAAAAACAGATTGTATGAGACAGAAAAAGACCTTGGGGATATGATGAGAAACCAGAATAATTGAAAATAGAAGCAACAGCTAGAGCTGTAGGAGAAAAACCAGACACGTGGTGTCATACAAGTCAAGTGAAGAAAAGTTTTCACGATGGATGCTTAAATTATGTCAAATGTTTCTGAATACTTCCGTAAGAATTGAAAAGCTAGCCATTGCATTTAGCAGCATAGCGTGATTGGTTATCTTGATAAGGGAAATTTTGGTACAGTTGTGGGACAAATAGCTGATTAGAGAATAATCAATGGCTTAATTGGATACATTGACTAAAAACAGTGCCCCTAAAGAGTTTTGTTAAAGGTGAAAGATAAAAAAGGAACAGTAACTGGAGGATGAAATAAGGTCAGGAAATAACTTTTTAAATTGCAAAATCAATTGCACATTTTAATGCTGATAAGCATGTACGGTAAAGGTATAAAAGTTAATGATACAAAATAGAGAGGGGAAGATTGTCGAAGCAATTTGCTTAAGTAGGCAACAAAGGATTTGACCCAATGCATATCTACAGAGACTCACCTTAAATTAGAGTTTCAACAGCTCATTGATACTAACAGGCGAGAAAGAAGACTACATAGTCACAGATGCAATAGTTGGAGGTAAGTATTGTTGCTAGGAGCTGTGGATATTCCATTTCCTCTAATATTCTCGTTGAAATAGAAAACAAGACTATCAACTATGAGAGAGTGAACTAATAATCTACAAAAGCAGGAGAGGAAACAAATTAATATTGTATGGTTGTAGGCCAGCACTAAGGTCCATTTGAGGGGAGAGACCATTAACCTAAAGTTCTGACATTTAGCAGAACCAAATATTCACATTTCATTGATATTATTTTCCTCTTTGGCTTCCAAAAATTACTCTTGGTGTTTCCTTTGTCTATGTCATCTTCTTCTCACTCTCGAGTCATCACATATTTGTCTCTTTTTATTGTTCATATCTCCTCTCAAATGTCTTCTCACAAATACCTTCTAAATTGGTTATGGTGTTTACACCAAATCTATTCCATATAGTCTAATTTATTCATGGCCTTTCACTCAGTTTAGCAGTGATTGGTTTTAATAAGGGCATGTGACTTCATTTTGGCCAACAAAATAGTCAGATGGAAGGCTCCTGAGAAGATTTTTCTCTTTTTTAAAGAATGATATCTCCTCCTCTAAGAATGTTGCTGTGTCTAGATGTAACAGTGAAACTGCAGCAAAATTTTAATATTATCCTGAGGAGATAGCCAAAAAACAACACTAATATAAAGCAATGGAAATTCAGGAAAACAAATTCAGAGCCTGGATGTGCCATGCTTGAAGTTTTCTTACCTCTGTATATCATGTAAAGGAAAATAATAAAATTTCTCATTTCGAAGCTCTGTGAATTAGGGTTTTCCTGTTATCTGGAGCTAAACTCATCTTAACTGATACAAATCTTAGATAAAATAGCCTCTATTGGCCGAGCACGGTGGCTCATGCCTGGAATCCCAGCACTTTGGAAGGCCGAGGTAGGTGGATCACCTGAGGTCGGGAGTTCAAGACCAGCCTGACCAATATGGAGAAACCCTGTCTCTACTAAAAATACAAAATTAGACGGATGTGGTGGCACATGCCTGTAATCCCAGCTAGTTGGAAGGATGGGGCAGGAGAATTGCTTGAACCCAGGAGGCGGAGGCTGCAGTGAGCCGAAATTGAGCCATTGCACTCCAGCCTGGGCAACAAGAGCGAAACTCCATCTAAAAAAAAACAAAAGCCTCTATCATATTACCTTGTTTGATTTTCCTTACTTATCACCATCAGATCATTAGATCATAAGCTCTATAAAAGCGACACTGCTTTTCTTGTCAGCATTGTATTTTCATCACCTATAATGATGCTTGCTACATCATAGGCACTCATTAAATGCTCATCAGATACATGAACATGCTCTTTTAGGCCTCTCTTATTTTCTTTCTTGTCTCACTAGCTCACGCCTGAAATACTTGTTTCCCTGGAGTCTTTCCTTGGCTGCTTTCTTCCTCACTAATGGTGTTGTAAGTAGAAATTTTTAGCCATAATGTGATGGCCATGGTCAGGTTAGGTATTTGAAAATGACTATAAGCATTGCCTCAAAGCAATAAAGAACCACAGATTCTTTGGTTCTTTAGGTGAGTGCTGTGGTCTGACTGTATCTCCCGCAAAATTTATATGTTGAGACTTAACCACCATGGCGATGGTATTAATTGCTGAGGTCTTTAGGAGGTCATTAGGTCATTAAGGCTTTGCCTCATGAATGGAATTGTTTCCCTTATAAAAAGGCCTAGGAAGACTTTAACTCTTTTTACCATGTTAGGACACAAAGAAGGTGCCATTCAAGAGGAACAGCTCTCATCAGACACAAAAATCTTCTCGTGCCTCGTTCTTGGATTTCCCAGCATCCAGAACTATGATCAATAAATTTGTTTGTTTCTTTCTTTTTTTTCTTCTTTGAGACAGAGTCTCGCTCTGTCGCTCAGACTGGAGTGCAGTGGTGTGATCTTGGCTCACTGCAACCTCCACCTCCCAGGTTCAAGCAATTCTCCTGACTTAGCCTCCTGAGTAGCTGGGATTACAGACATGTGCCACCACACCCAGCTAATTTTTGTATTTAGTAGAGACATTGAGTTTTACCATGTCGGTCAGGCTGGTTTTGAGCTCCTGACCTGGTGATTCGCCCACCTTGGCCTCCCAAAGTGCTGGGATTACAGGCATGGGCCACTGTGCCTGGCCAATAGATTTGTTTCTTATAAATTACTCAGTTTAAGATATTTTGTTACAGTAGCCCAAATAGGCTAAAGAGGACCTTGGTTTTAAGAAGTGGGGTGCTGTTGCAACAAACACAAAAAATATGAAAGCAGCTTTGGAACTAGGTGATGGGTAAAGCCTGGAGGAATCTTGAAGTGCATGCTAGAAACAGCCTATATTGCTCTGAACTGACTAAAAAGGGAAAATCAGGCAAATGCTTCAAATAAGAAGAGAGTCGTAGAGAAAACTTCCGTCTTCTTAGAAATTACCTAAGTGACCACTGCCAGAATGTTTGTAGAAATGTGGCAGCAAAGGTCATTCTCATGAAATATCAGGCTGAAATGAGGAAAGGTTATTAAACACTAGATGAAACGTGATTCTTGACATAAAGCAGCAAACAACTTGGCTGAAATGTCCAGGTCATAGCGTTCCATGGAAGGAGTTATGGAATAGAATATTTGGCAGAAGAAATCCTTAAGCTAACAGTTGAGGGTATGGCATGACTTTATTAGACTGCGTGAAGTAAAATATGAGAAACAAAGTTGGAATTGATAATCGGAAGGGAAGGAGGGCTTAAAGATTTGAAAAATTCTCAGCCTGGCCATGTTGTAGAGTGGGGAAAATGTGTTCAGGAAAGAACATCAAGGATGTGGCCAAGTGAGTGTTTGATAAGGAGATTACTCTGAATAGAAGGAAGCCAGATGTTTTTTATCAAGTCAATGGAAGAATGATCCTAAAAGCATTTCAGACATCTTTGGGTTGTTCCACCCATTATGGGCCTAAAAGCCACGGCTTTTGGGGCACAATTATTACAAAGTTCCACTCTCCACATTCCAGTAAAGCACTCTTTGGCTACCCTATCTGTGGCTCAAGCCAGGTGCAGCTCAGGTTGTCCCTCTGAAAGGCATAGATGGTAAACCATGGTGGCATCTACATAGTGGCATCTCCGGGAGTGTGCAACTTGCACAAGGTTTGGCAGCATGCCAACCTTCACCTAGATTTCAAAGGATGCCCTGGAGAGCCTCGAAGCCCAGGCAAATAACTGCTAAAGTGGTAGAACCACTATAGAAAGCCCCACTAGGGCAATGACCAGTGAAACCATAGGAGGAGGGCCGCCAAAAATGACCCCCACTAGGGAAATATCCAGTGAAAAGATGTTTACGGGACCACCTTCACATCCTCAGATTAGTATAGCCACGACTGTACTAATATACAGTAGCCGTAATTTCTCTGTTTGCCGTAATTTCTGAAATTTTCATTGCTAGTGGGATGTACCACACAACCCATTTCCTATTCAGAAAATTGGAAAGGGAAACACATTTACTTAATATGTTTCAATTAATATTTTATTCTCAATTGTTTTATTAGAGACTGAGAGAGTAAAATAAAATTGGAATCTGAGGAAGGAGCATGTCCTGAATTGTCCTAGCCTTCAAACTTAGAAAGGACAGGTGGGTCTCTGCTTCAGTGAACAGTAAATCCTGAGCATAGAGCAAAATGATTCCAAATGCTAACTTATACAGGTTAAAAATGTGCTATCCCTTACTCCTGATGGCATGTGATGAGACGAGATACGTTACCTCTGAAATCTTCCACACAAAAACCCATAACCCTGGTCTAAACACAAGAAAACTTACCACTGAAATCTCAACTAAGGAACATTCTACGAAATACCTGATCAGTACTCTAACAAGCTGTCAAGGTCACTATCAACAAGGGAAGTCTAAGAAAGTGTCACAGTCCACAGGAGCCTACGAAGATACAATAAATAAATGTAATGTTGAATTTTGGTTGGGATTCTGGAACCAGAAAAGGATACTAAGTAAAAATTAAGGAAATTTGACAAAACTAATGGATTTCAGTTGACAATAATGTAGGAACATTGGCTGATTAATTATAATAAATATGCCATTTTAAAAATAAAGAAAACTGGGAGTGGGATATTTGAGAACTCTGTATTATCTTCACAGTTTTTCTGCAAATCTAATACTGTTCAAAAACACTTATGAAGAAAACAGAATACGACCAGATTTCAGAATTAAATTGCTGACAAATTAAACTTTCAATTTTCCATTTTCTTCATTTATATATTTTGCCTCTGTTTTATCCCAATTAACTTTAGAATACTTTAACAGATAAAGGAATTAAGCCAGTGCACAAATTAAACTTCCATTGATTTTATGCATGTGTTGTTGATTCTCACATACTTGGTTATTAAATTTGTTAACCAATATACAGAAAATTCTGAACTGAATTGCCTGCATCAGGATTGTCCTTGTTTTAATTTTTTATTTTATAGCAATCGCCATTACTTTATCAACATTTTATGTTGTAAGTCAGTGTGACCAGTTCTGACAATAAGACCAATAACTTCAATGTTTTTGACCAAGCCAAATATTAGCTCACTTACTTTCCCACTTGTTTAAATGTTAGAAGAAATTTGTAATACTCGTTTTCAGTAGGGTATTTTTTCTCCCATTCAGAGTATGTTTTCATCATATTCACTTTCTCAGGCTCTAGAGTTCTTGCTAAAGTTATTATTATAATAACTATATAGAACCTGGTTATTCTCAATCAGCTTCACAAATTAATTCACAACAACTTGTGGGTTTTTTTTTTTTTTTCCCAAATGGCTGGAGTGAAGATGAGAAATAACACAAATTAACCCACACATATATTGTACTTTTAAAACCCCAATCTCCCTTTTGCCAGAGGTTAAAATGTTTCTTGATTTAAATTTTTCTTTTTTTGCTTCTTCACCAGCTAATCCTTGGTAAAAATGAATGAATTAATATCACAGTAATAAATATATGAGTGAGAAAAGAAGTAAAACAAAAAGCACTAAACAGTGCAGTATGTAATTCTAAATCAAAATTCTAAATGGAATTACATATTGAGTGACACCATGTAGTTTGAGAGGTTTCAATGAATTCTCTCCATTTAGCCAAAGTGAAAACAAAGCCAGGAGTAAAGTTATTTTGTTCCGCAAATATCATCAACAATCTCCAGAAACTTATTTCACGTGGATCGCCTGTGGCTGTACAGAGAAATCCTTACGTAGCTTTTACATCAAGTCAAGCCATAGGTCTAATCTGGAATAAATAAATATCTCTTAAACCACGTCTTAAAAGATGCAAAATAAATGCTCCAAAACACTATAATAGTGTTCACAAATTTTCAAAGTGATTGAAATTATGTTCAAGTCAGGAATTTTATTGATGGAGCTATCTATCAGAGTGAACAAAAATATGCTAACTCCAAAATATACCACTGAGAAAGGGTATTTTACTCTACATAAATTTAAAAATTCATTTAAAATAAAGTGAATCCTTTGTGTTTTTAATTAATGAACGCACATAATAAAAATGAATTTTTTCATAACTTTTATTAATATATATATTAATAAGAAAACATGCAATACAGAACCTGAAATAGAACAATTAATACAAGTTTGCTGCTGGATTACATACTGCCACCCTCAGCCATACGATAGCCAACCTTCTTACTTCCAAAGCACGGTTAGAACTGCTTTGGGATACTGTTCACTTTCAGATGCTGTATAATATCACAGAGGAGGAATCTTTCCACAACACAAATGTAAATATATATTTTATAAAATTCTTAACATTTTAAGCAGGGATAGCATAAATTTCACACAGTTTACTCCTAAAAAAGTATCACTTACAATCACTAAACAATTGCCATCATTTTTTTAAAATTTGTGCACATACATTTTTCTGAGCATGACTGTTTCTGCTGTTTTCAACTTGCACTGCTTTTAAAAATCGTATTTACTAAAAGCACATGATGGTTAGCATAAGAAAGCTACTGTGAAAGAATATTTTAAGGCCTCTGCATAAAATTGATCTGGTGTGGTAATTGGCACATAATATAGAAAGGTTCTTGTAGAAATATATTTCAGCTTCTCTTGCTCCCATGTTTTCCAGGCCAATGGGGCCAGTTGGAAACATTCAACATAGTTTCTAATGATAATGATAAAAATTTTATCCAAACTAACTATAGATTTGGTTTTCAAAAAATATAAAAGAAAGATAAATAATAATAATGAAAAATATAAATCAGAAGTGTATAAATGAAAGTCTAAACAAGTAGATTTTCATAAATGTATATTAGGAAGTACACACGACTTCAGTAATAACATGAAAAAGAAACAAACAAAAAAAATTAATGTTGAAATATACATGTGAGTAAAACCCCCTTAACTTTCTCAGGATTGAAAAGGATTTTTTTTTGTGTGTGATATGATTACATTTTAAGAACTGAACAATTTGTGATTTTTTTAGTCTTATTTTTTCCCATTTAATGGCTGTGTGTGATAAATATTAGTTTGGGAAGGCAGAGGCTCTTTGCAACTGTTACCATTACACAATAGCACTAACCATTTAACAATCATTTTTTTTGAACCAAACTTACATAATTAAAAATAAAATGTTAAGTAACTAAATAAGACTACACAAAATTACTCTCTCAATTTGTTACATTGTAGTTACCACATGTAAAAGCTATTTTTTAATACACTGACACAATATTAGTTAAAACGAAGATAAAGTTTAAGAAAAGAGTGTGTATGCACGTAGCATAAAGGTACTTAGTATTTGAATACATACTTACACGTGTAATAGTAATGCAATAGCTAGAAAATTAATAATGACAATCTAATTGAATATGGACACAAAATAGAATAAGTAGTTTGATTGAATCTAGTATTCTCATATAAGACATTCAATTTGAAGTTTTAATTTCAAATAAAACCAAATCCTTCTTTTTAAAACAGAACCACTTTTTGATTGACAGTTAAGTAAGACATTTTGCAGTTCTAGGACTACACATTCATACATCACAATAGCCACCTGTGAGCTGTGTCAACCGATACCTCTGTCTATTTAGTCAAAGGAAGAATCTGTAATGTGATGAAACAGATTTCATCAGATCTGAAGCCCTAGAAGTTACAGGCTTCCAGGGTCAGTCCTAGTGGAAGCTTAGAAAGAGAATGCATAGGGGAGAATAACTGGGCTCACTCCCCTTGCCTCTTTGGCTACTCTCAGCCTGCTTCCATTCAAAGCCTCTCTGGTACAAACCAAGAAGAGGGTGCCCAGTCATTTAATATTCTAAACGCAAATCTAAGTCTGATTATAAAATCAGAGTTAGAAAGGGTAATAAAAGCATATTGGTTCATTCCTATATCTATAGGAAAGGTGTCAAACTTCACAAGTTTTTAGACATGAGGATTTAAGAACCTCCCAAGTAACTCAGTAAATTGTACTACCAGAAGAAAAATCCCAAATATCCATCTTGAGGTCCTATTCGATTTTCATTAACATAGATAGTAACCATTGAGATGCCTGATAAGTTATTTAATAATTTTTCAGCCTCTTCCTTTTATATCCGTTAAGAGTGTCTGTCTGTGTGTGTGTGTGTGTGTGTGTGTGTGTGTGTGTAGAACATAACAAAATTAAAGGTTTGCAGAGAGAAAATGTGAAAAAATGTGAAAATAATTAAAATACAAGAAAAAATCTTATTCACATAATCTTTCAAGTTTTTTGAGGCAAAAAATTTTCTAAAATCTACTGTGAACACTGATTTTTGTCATTATTTTTTCTTTTTTTATCTTCCTCAAGTTCAAAATTTTCATCAACAATAGCAACAATATCAACACATTTATATAATAATACATTAATAAACGTTCAAATATCATCAGTCCTTCAGGATTCACATACTGGAAAACCAGTATGCTCTAAATCCCTTGGAACATCAACAAACACAAAAGAAAAATAAATATTAATTAATTGTATTAATTAAACTGATAGTTAAAAGTTATTCTGCACGCCCAATCAAATATGATTTAAGGAGCTTTACAATCGATGGAATAATATATATTCTGAAAACGGCACTTTACCTGCTGGGCACATGAAAAGCTTTCTCCACATTCAGCAGAGATCCTCACTAATGAAATTATGCAATTACCACAGTTTATGTTACACAATTTACACACAGTTTAGTTGTAAATTAAATATCAAGTTACACATCACAAAATCTATGTCTAACTTAATCAATAGGAGATATTCACTCCTCCCGACTGCCCTCATTAAACATCAATTGGTTTAGTGTTACACTGAAACAAGATATTTTCTCAGTTTTACTATGGAAGAAAAATAAATTGGTGGTGTTTCTGTAAATTTATGAAATATGCACATAGAAGATAATGGCCAGTTAAGAGGATAAAAGAAAAAAAGTAAAGAACAGATAACAGGAGAAAACTAATGTTTTCTCTGAATAATACTCTTTCTTTGCTTAGAAGGACATATTATATATTATATATGAGATTTTCTTGTTTTTTTTTTGTTTTGTTTTGTGTATATTCTTGTTGACTGCAAGAAGCAGTCATGAGCCTTATTTCTCCCTCTGCATTTCTCCTTAAAATTCTGTGTTTGATGTAGGCTTAGAATTACATTTCTTAAAAAGTTTGTTCCTGACTTTTCTGTTGTTATTAGTCATTTTCTTAAGTAAATTGAGCTAGAATAAGAAAAATCCCTTAGTCTTGTAGATTGAGCATATGGTTTTATGTACAGTTATATGTATTTGTTTGTTATTTTTACTGAACACCCTTTGGTAACAGCCTATTGAGCTGTCAAATCAACATTTAAATCTTCCTGAGTTTCTCTACAAAATAGTAGTTTACAGTCAACGCTGTAAGTGACTCGTGCATTGAATGCATCCACATCCTTTTAATTTTCTAGACTGTTACGTACAAATTCCCCGAATAAAGACCCAAGTAATAATGGACTACAGGCTTAAAATGGCAGATATAGTTTTATTTCTGATGTACTTTACACTAAACTATTAAAGTAAAAAGAGGCCCTTTTTAGCAAATAGTTGCCTAATTTGGCCAGTTATTGCACTTTTGTGTCTCGGACTCTACTAAAGAGTAGAGAAATAGGTTATAAACCTAGATCTGTACAGTTTATATATATTCTTTATTGAAAATGTATATACAAATTGTATCAACAATATAGTACTACAATAAAGTAGAAAATATAAAAGCAGAGACAGAGACACAAACAACAAGCGGTATTTACACTACCTACTGTGTATTTTGAAGGGAAAAGCACTAAAAACAACAACAACAAAAAAAACCGAAAGCAACAAAAAAATCAAACAAAAAGCCAAAAAACAAATGCTAGAGTATGTACACCTTTTAATATTATCTGAAGAAAAGTTGACATAAACTAAAGGTAAACTTGGAAAATAAGATATTTCTAGGCTTTCCATTAGCTACATACTGGTTCCACACAATCAGAAAGGAAAAAAAAAAATCAGTAATATTGCACATGGTGACAAAAAACAACAAGAAAAATACTGTACATCAGAAATAGTACACGCTGTCATGATAAGCCTTACTGTACAAGGGGATGCAAATTGTTAAATTCCTTTTCTTTTGAAATATACATTCTGAATTAAACAAATTGCAATTTTTTTTGTTAACCTTTGACTAAGGGTCTAGCTCTAGACTTATTCTGGTGTCTGTTTCTATTTACATAGCTATTTACAAACCTGATAATCAGAATACTCATTGAAATTGTATCTTGAATTTTGACTGCATACTTCTTTTCTGAAAGTTTGAAATAACTATTTTAGTTTTACAAGAGATGTTCTTCCATAATGGGGAAATCAGGACTAGTGGGTCTGGCCTGTTGGCCTGGAGTGAAGGTTGTCAAAGGAATGACTTTAATTGAATCATCACTGGGATGTAGTCTTTCAGACATGGTATAAAACTGAGATGTTGCACTACCTTGCACTCCCTGATCAACAGAGCATAGTCCATCATCACCTTGCACCCTACCTTGCTGCAAACTCATTGACATTTGGGCCTGGCTGAGATGGACGGCAGTAACCTGTGGCAGAGGAGAGCTGTGGCAGATTGCAGCAGCCTGTGCTAAAGGAGGGCTGTAGCAGAGGGCGGAGGCCTGTGCTGACGGTGGGCTGTGGCAAAGTGCAGTAGCCTGCACTAGCGGAGGACTGTGGCGGAGAGCAGAGGCCTGTATCGGTGGAGGGCTGTGGCACAATGCGATGATCTGTGTCACTGGAGGGCTGTGGCAGAGAGCAACGGTTTGTGTCACCGTTGGGCTGTGGTGGTGAGTAGAGGCCTGTGCTTGCGAAGAACTGGAATGGGTCAGAGATGCCGGCATCCAGCAGGAATCAGAATGGCCCAAGATGAGACATTCTTGAGTGCAGGTGTCGGAGGCCTCTTCCACAGTTGGCTGAACAGTTATTTCTGCAGCTGTTGGAATGAGGAAACAAACAATAAAATTTATATTTCAAAGGCATATTTTTATTAGCTACTTAAGTAACACTGTAACAAAGAAAGGTAAAAACCTATATACAAACGCACTAGAGACTTCCATTATTTTCAGAGTTAGTATTTTTAATTTGTCGCGACATAACTCCTAGGGAAGTATAAATGACTTGGAGTGGGTGGATGAGATCTCATTATTATAATTAGGATCTTTTGGCCTAGTCTCCCAAATGTAGGTATTTTTTATTGTGTTTGTGACCCTCAAGGGAAACTATGCTCATTCATCAAAACATGTAAGTCAGCTGAAATATGGCTTCTAACTAGCAGTTAGAGAGGACATAAAAGTAAAATGAATAGGAAAACAAATTAAAAGAATATATAATGAACTAATTATAGCTAAAAAATAGTTGAGAATTACATAAATTTGGAAAGGTAGTTTATTGAACTCTAAGATATGACTTAGTTTCAAGAATAAAATATAGTTGCCATTGTTTTAAAGACAATTATTTCTGTATTTTTCATTTTCTGAAATCATCATAAAATAGAGGTTAGCAACATAATAGAGATCAAAGTACTTAGCTATAAACTATAATAGCTTGTAATACTCTTTTTATAAAATTTCTGTATAGTCCTCAAATGTCAACAGATAATCAGACATCAATAAAAATATTATACGAATTTTAGTAAAATAGAGATGGCGTTACCTTATCTATATCAAGTATGAGAGCAAGAAATACTATCTAGTATAAATAAATACATTATATAACAACAAAAAGACCAACTCTCCAAGAAGACATATGAATCCTAAGTGTGCATGCACCTTACAACAGAGCTTCAAAATATGAGAAGCAAAATAAGCCAGAAATGAAAGGAGAAATAGACATATCCACAGTTACACTTGGACACTACAATACTTTTTAGAACTTGATGGAAAAAATAGAAAATCATTAAACATATAGAAGACTTGAAGAATAAAATCAACCAATTACATCAAAACTAATATTAGTAGAACTATCCAATCTTAGCAAATTAGAAACCGGGGAATATCTTCAAATTGACATGCAGGTTCTACAAAAAGAGGCAACTGACATTATATTTAAAGGTTAAATATTGATTACCTTTCCCCCAAAATCAGAAACGGTAAGGTTGACACCGCTCCTATTTGACATAATATTGTAAGTTCTAGCCAATGAAATAAAGCAAGAAAAATAAATGAAAGACATACAGATTGAAAATAAACAAATAACACTGTATCTATTCACAGACACATTTAGGTATATATCTAACAAAATGTGTGTTATATCTGTGTGCTTAAATGTTTTTTTAAATGATTAAAAAATAAAGAAGATTTAAAGAAATGGAGAGATATACCATGTTCAATAGCTTGGAATACTCAATATTGTTATGATGTCAGTGGTTTCACAATTGGTCTGTAAACTCAACATAATCTAAACAAAAAAAAAATCCTAGATGGATTTCTGTTTTTGTAGATATCAACAAGCTGACACTTTATAGTGAAAGATAAAGGAATTAGACTAGGCAATCAATTTTGATTTAAAAAAAAAACCTATTTGTGGACTCACATGATCTGATTTCAAGATTTACTATAAAATATAACTAATCATTACAGTGTAATATTAGCAAAATGATTAACAAAAATAGAATAATCAGTCCAGAAATAGATTTACAAAAATATAAAGTGATTTTCAATGAAAGTCTGAATTCAATGGAGAAGGTATAGGCTTTTCAGCAAATGGCAATAGAACGATTATAGGTTATAAACAAAAAATTAAAACTTGACCCACATTTTTAATCTTATAAAATAATCAACTTGGAATCAACCAAAAGTCTAAATGTAAAACTCTACAATCTCTCTTAGAAAATATTGGATAAAATCTTTGTGACTGTGGGTTAGGCAGCATTCTTAACTGCAACATCAAAAGCACAATTTATTTTTAAAAACATAATAAGTTGAGCTTATTTGTAATTAAAAATATTTACTTTGCAAAAGGTAATGTAAATGAATGAAAAGGCAAGCCACAGACTGAGTAAAAATATTTGCAAATCACAGTTCTTACAAGAGACTTCTATATTTTGAAAAGGATGTAAACTAACTGTAATAATAGATTATTTTTCCATGACGACAGATTAAAGCCTTTTATCATGCCTCAGTGACTTGGAAATAGCAATACAGTATGTAAAGAGCAACTTTGTAAACTTTAATTCAAGAAGAAAAATAAGAATCCACCAGTATTGTGAAGGATGCTCCAGGCCCCAGGGAGGAGAATGTGGGCAAACAGTCCACGTGATGGCATCCAGTTGATAAAAGTAAGTGAAGCCCCAGTACATGAGAGAGGCAGAGAGCCTCCCTCTGACTCACCTTTCTACTGGGGATCTGAGCAACCCAAGAGTAGGGAGAATATTTTGTTTCTTTAAAGTCCTGGTGTTAACTTGGGGAGAGGCTTGGAGACCTGTGAGGAAAAAACACCAGGAAAAACTACAGACATTTTCCCAGGCTGAGGACTGAGAGCAGGATGCCATTTTCAATCCAGGCACATACAAATCAGCCATTCCTTTGAGACCTAGCAGCATGGCCATGCAGGTATTTTAGTCTCAGGTCAGAAATTGGAACACCTGCTCTGGAGCAGGGTAGGGACCTCCGTAGCCAGAACTGTAGAAAGCAACACAGCAGTAGGCACCAGAATTGTACACTCCCCTTTTGAAGCCCTGGGGCAGGAGAAGAGCTGCTATAGCTGTAGTTTCTCCTGAGTGATGAGGCTTTCATTCAAGGCCAGCTGGCAACCTGAAACTGACCTGCATATGCCATTATTGGGTGCCCCAGCATGCTCCCTTGAGATTGTAGTATAGCAGGGCCCTCTCCGTTCCACCTCCATGCAGAAATCCAAGCATTTGAAGCACCCACTTGCTCCAATCGGCAATCTGAGTTGCCCCGCTCTTCATGGGCATAAATTGTGGTATAGCAGGCACTTTGCACTCAATGCCCAAACAGATCTCCAGGTATTTATCTGAAGCACATCCTCACCTGGATCAACAGCCTTAGCTGCCCCTGTTTCTGTGCATAGGTGGTGATGCAGTGAGGCTTTCATCACAACACATGCAGACAGATCTCCAGGAATTTGGAGTACTTGCTCACATGGACTAGTAGCCTGAACAACCCTGCCCTTTTTGGGCATGGATCATGATGCAGTCAGGCCATCTACACTTTATGCCATTCAGATCTTCAGACATTCAGAGCACCCACTCACCTGGTTCAGCAACCTGGAGCTGCCCCACACCTACTGTGCAGAGATCTTGGTGAAGGGTGGCTCTCTCAGCTTCACACACAGGCAACTCTCTCTGTTCCCTACCAAGGCATATCTCCAGGCATCTGGAGCACTAGCTCTTCTGGATTAGAAATTTAGGCCTCCTCTAATCCCTGTCCAGAAAACTTGGGGCTCAGGAGGTCTCCCAGCTCCATGCCTAGGCACACCTTTGGGTGTTTAGTGGCTGTACACTGGATCCTTGCTAAGTGCTGGTGCTTGTGCCTGACATCCGGGGACATTTAGGCAGGTCACACCCATCTTGGACCTGCCCCAACATAGTGCTGAGCAAGGAGCTCAGACAACTGTGTACTGCACATATCAGCCCATTGCCTTAGAAGACAGAGAGCTTCTCCCAGTAAACAAGGATCAGTGTAAATCCTGCCACATCAGCTACAGCCAGCTCCCACCCACAAGTACCATCTACGGGCTTGTAGGTTGAACTACATACATCAATATAAAATCTGCCAATGAAAGTACATAGCGTTATAGAAGCAAAGCCAATTGAACATACCCAGCATTCACTATAGTCACACCCTGCAGGGAGGAGAGGAGAGGAAAGGGAAAGGGAAATGAAAAAAACAAAAAACAAAAAAACAAAAAACCATGTTATACTGAAATAAAGAAAAAAAATCCTACTGACACAAAATTGCAAAAATTAGAAGTGCTAACATTCTCAGATGAGAAGAAACCAATGCAAGAATTTTAGCACTAAAAAAATGTGAATGCAGTGACATCACCATAAAATTGCAGTATGTCTCCACCAATGGTTCTTAACCAAAATGTAAATGCAGAAATGACAGAAAGAAATCAAAGCCTGGACTTCAAGGAAGCCCAGTGAGATCCAAGACAAGTTGAAAATTAATACAAAGAACTTCTAAAGCAGTCCAGGAAATAAAGAAAGAAATAAACATCTTGAAAGAAAGCAATCAGAACTTCTAGATTTGAAAAAGTAACTTAAGAAATTTTAAAATACAACTGAAAGCTTTATCAATAGATAAAGCTTTATCTACCTTTATCTTTATCAATAGATAAAGCTTTTTCTACCAAGCAGCAGAACAAATTTTAGAGTTTGAAGACAAGTATTTTGAAATAACATAGCCAGATAAAAAGAAAGAAAAACAGAATTTTAAGAAATAAATAATGTTTTTGAAAAATGTTAGATAATGTAAAGTTAACAAACCTACAAATTACTGGCATACATGAGAAAGAAGCAGACAATGTAGGTAACTTGGAAAACAATATTTGGGGTAATAATTCAATAAATGTTCTCCATTCTTGCTAGAAAGACAGATATTAAAATTCAAAAAAATCCACAAAACACCTGACAAATATTATACAAAATGAGTATCACCAAAGTGTATAGTCAGTCACAAGACTGTCAAAGGTCAACACTAAAGAAAAAAGTCTTAAAGGCAACTAGAGTAAAAGATCAGATCACATAAAAATGAAGCCTATCAGGCTAACAATGAACTTCTCAGCAGAAACCTTACAAGCTAACAGAAATTGGGGGACAATTTTTAATATTCTTAAGAACAAGAAATTTGAACCAGGAATTTTATATCCCACCAAACTATGCTTCATAAGCAAAGAAGAAATAAACTATTTTACAGACAAGCATGTCCTGAGAAACTTTGTTACCACTACGCTATCCTTACAAGAGATTATTGAGAAAGTTCTAAACATACCAGCTACCAGGAAAACAAAGTTAAATATATAGCCCAAAGACCCTATATAGTGTAACAAGCTGCATAAAAAAGCCCTATCAGTCTGCTGACTTCAACAGACCCAGTTCACATGCATAAACATCCATAGACTCAAAGTAAAGATCTAGAGAAAGATCTACAATGGAAACAGAACACAACAAGAACAGGGATTGCTATTCTTATAACAGATAAAACAGAGTTTAAAGGAATAACAACAAAAAAGGGGGGGGGGCATTACATAATGGTAAAGGGTTCCATTCAACAAGAAGACTTAACTACACACATATCTATGCACTCAGCATTGGAGCACCCAGATTTATAAAACAAGTTGTTCTTGATCTACAAAAAGACTTAGAAAGCCACACAATAATAATGGGGGATGTCAACATCCAACAGACAGCATTAGACAGATCATCAAGACAGAAAACTAACAAAGAAATTTTGGACTTGAATTTGATACTTAACCAATTGGACCTTATAAACGTCTACAGAATACTCTACCCAATAACGACAGAATATACATTATTCTCTTCTACACATTGAACATACACTAAAGGTTGACCACATTCTTGCCCATAAAGCAAGTCTCAATAAATTGTTTAAAAATTGAAATTATACAAACTATTGAAAAAAAGAAACAAACAAGATTGACGGGCTACTAGCTAGATGAACAGGAGAAGATCCAAATAAGCACAGTCACAATAGACAAAGGTGATATTACAACTGATCTCACAGGAATTCAAAAGATCCTCAGAAAACATAAACACCTCTTCAGACACAAAATAGGAAATTTAGAGGAAATAGAAAAATTGCTGGAAGCACACAATCACACAAGATTGAATCAGGAAGAGATTGAAACCTTGAACAGATCAATGCAGAGTTTTGAGATTGAATCAGTAATTTTAAAAACTACCAAACAAACCAAAAGCAAAACCCAGACCAGATGGATTTACGGCCAAATTGTTCCAGACATACATAAAAGAGATGTTACCAATGCTACTGAAACTATGCAAAAAAAAAAAAAAAAAAAAAAATTCAAGTAGTAGGGACTCCTCCTTAACTGCTTCTATGAGACCAACATCATCCTGACACCAAAACCTGGCAAAGACACAACAAAAAATGAAAAATTACAGGCCAATATCTCTGATTAACAAAGACACAAAAATTATTTTAAAAATGCTAGCAAACTGAATCCAACAGCACTTCAAAAAATTAATAGATTGTGATGACTGTGATCAAGTAGACTTCATTCTTGGGATGCAAGGTTGGTTCAACATATGCAATCAATAAATGTGATTCACGGCATAAACAGCAGTAAATTTTTAAAAACCATATGATAATCTCAATAGACACATAAATGGCTTTTGGTAAAATCCAACATCTCTTCATAATAAAAATTTTCAAATATTAGGCACTGAAGGAACACACCTTAAAGTAACCAGAGTTATCTATGACAAACCCACAAACAACATCATACTAAACAGGCAAAAACTGGAAGCATTCTTCTTGAAAAATAGAATAAGAAAAGGATTGCCCGTCTTCAGCACGCCTATTCAACACATTACTGGAAGTGCTAGACAGAGATATCCAGAAAGATAAAGAATTAAAGGCATCTAATCAGATAAAGAAGATGTTAACCAAACTCTATTTGTGGCCAGTAGTATTCTACATGTAGAAAACCCTAAAGAGCACTGAAAGGTTCCTGAAACAAAAAATTCAGCAAAGTTTCAGGATACAAAATCAATGTGCAAAAATCAGTAGAATTTCTATATACTAATAATATTAAAGCTGAGTGCTGAATCAAGAATAGAATTGCATTTGCAATAGCCAAAAAAAAAAAAAAAAAAGCTAGAAATGTATCTAATCAAGTCAGCAAGAGATTTGTACAAGAAGACTACAAAACACTGCTATAAGAAATCATAGATGACACAAACAAATGAAAAACTATCCTATGCCCATGGATTAGAAGAATAAATATAAAAACGGCCAAAGCAAAATTCAGATTCAACACTCTTCCTATCAAACTACCAAAGTCATTTTTCCAGAATTTGGGAAAGAAAAAACTGTTCTAAAATTTATTTGGAACCACGCAATAAGCCAAATAGCCAAAGTAATCCTAAGCAAAAAGAACAAAGCTGCAGGCATGACATTATCTGATTTCAAACTGTACTGTAAGGTTACAGTAATAAACAGAGCATGCTGCTGATACAAAAGCAAACACATAGACCAATGGAACAGAAATAAAGTTGCAACCTACAACCATCTAATATTTGACAAAGTTAACATAATTAAGCAATGGGGGACAAAACTTTCTATTCAATAAATTGTGCTGGGATATTTGACCAGTCACATGCAAAAGAATGAAACTGGACCCTCATCTATCACCATAAACAAAAATTAACCGAAGATGAATTACAGATTTAAATGTGAGACCAAAAACTAAGAATTCTTGAAGGAACCATATAAAACATCATTCTGGACATCAGTCTTGGCAAATAATTTATGACTAAATCCTCAAAATCAATTGCAGCAAAAATAAAAATTGATAAATGGTACCTAATTAAACGAAAGAGCTTCTGCAAAGCAAAATAAGCTACCAACCAACCAGACAACCTATAGAATGGTAGAAAATATGCCCAAACTATACATTCAGCAAAGGTCTACTATCTAGAACCTATAAGGAACTTAAACAACAAGCAAAAACCAAAATAATCCATTCAAAAGTGGACAAAAGTTATAAACAGACACTTCTCAAAAGAAGACATACAAGGGGCCAACAAATATATGAGAAAATATTCCACATCACTCTTCACCAGATAAATGCAAATCAAAACCACAATGAGAATATATCTCCACCAATCAGAATAGCTATTATTCAAAAATCAAAAACCAACAGATGCTGATAAGGTTGTGGAGAAAAGAGAATTTTTATACACTGTTGATGGGAATGTAAATTAATTCAGCCTTTGTGGAGAACATTTTGAAGATTTCTCAAAGAACACAAAACAGAATTACCATTCAACCCAGCAAATCTCATTACTGTATACATATCCAAAAGAAAACAAACCGTTCTACCAAGAAAGACACATCCACTTGCATGATGACGCAGCACTATTCATAATAGCAAAAACATGGAGTCAACCTAGGTGCCCATCAATGGATCAATGATGGACTGAATTTCTTAAATGTAACACACATATACTATAGGATATACTCAGTCTTAAAAAGAACAAATTATATTATTTGCAACAACATGGATGCAGCTGGATGGAGGCCATTATCCTAAGCAAATTAACACAGGAACAGAAAGCCAAATACCGCATGTTCTCCCTTATAAGTAGAAGCTAAATATTGGGTATTCATGAAAATAAATATGGCAACAATAGACATTGAGGGGTATTAGACCAGGGAGAGAGGGGAGAAAGGATTGAAGAACTATGAATATGATGGGATTATTTATACCCCAAACCTCAGCATCACGCAATATACACAGGTAACAAATCCGGACATGTACCCCCGAATCAAAAATAATAGTTGAAATTTTTAAAAATTAAAAACAACAATAAGAAAATAAAGAGCTCAATTAAAAAACTGGCAAAGGATCTGTATAAACACTCTAACAAGGAAGATATGAATATGTCAGATATACATATAAATAGAGGCTCAGCATAGTCAGACACTGAAGAAATGCAAATTAAAAACACAAAGAGATGCCATTGTATTTGAGTGATTAAAAGAAAAAACTAAAAATACCAAGTGCTGGTAAGTATTCCAAACTTCTGGAATCTTCAACTAATGCTGCTGCTGACAGAATGGCACAGGGTATTTAGATAACAGTTCGTCAAATTCCTATAAAGCTAAACATAGACATGAAAAACAAAAACAGAAGAAAACCAGCAATCTCAGTCCTGCACATTTATGCAAAATATTTGAAAACTTATGTTAACACAGAAATTTATATGTGCAAGTTAAACAGCATTATTAATAATCACCAAGAAGTAGAAACAACCCTTACTGTTTTTCAGCTGATAAAAGATGAACTGTATCATAGCCATACACTAAAGTTCTACTCATCAGTAAAAAGAAGCATATTGATTCTTAGAGCAATATGGATGAATCTCAGGTGAATTTTGTTAAAAGAAAGAAACCATAATCAACAGTCTACATCATGTATGATTTCTATTGCATAATATTCTGGAAATGGCAAGTTTACAGGGATGAAAAACCTATCAGTGATTGTCAGGAGCTGGGAATTAAGGTAATGCTGACTAGCAGAGCAGCACAAAGAAATTTTAGGAATAATGAAAGTGTTCTCTGTATGAAAATTGTGATGGGTAGATGATTGTAGGCATTTGTCAAAACTGGTAGAACTATAGAACATGAGTGAATTTTATTGTATGTAAACATAAAAAACATCAATAAGTGTTTTCAGCTGTTGAGAAATTGTACTTTTTATAAAATATCTTTTACCTATTTTATTCAGTTCAGAATTATTTTTCCAAAAAATATCCTAATCAAATTAAATAGCATTGGATGCAAATATTCATGCTTCTTTGTGGACACACTGTCTGAAATATTTGTAATATAAAGTTATCAAATTCAAAACATAACTTTGAAAATAATGTGTGGAAATATTTAAAAACATAAGCAAATACCATATTTCTTTACAGAAAATGTAGGAAAAACTATAATACAAAAGTTTTCTAAGACATTTAGCCTCATACATTTTCTACTTTCATAAAGCTACAAAAATGACAATGATTTTCATTTAGGTGCATGGTATTAAAAGAAGAGCAGAGCAGGAAGAAAGAATTTGGTTTTTTTGGTGGGGGGAAGAAACGGTCCATATAACCCTCACTATTTTCTTAACTTTGAATTGAAACTACCAGTTAATTTCAAAAACTTTATAAGTGATTGATATAAGTTGTTTTCACACTTAGTTTCCAGAAAAGAAAAAAAAAATATTTTTTTCTCCCTGAACATGTGTGCTTGCTGAGTGATAACGGCAATTCAAATTTTTGTGCATAATTTAAAAAATTAAAAGGAGAGCTTCAATTTCTTATAGAGTCCAGGGACTCATTATCTTATCATGCTTAGTACTAAAGAATGGGATGTAAAATAAGTTATGTTAAGACTAAGAGATCCCTATTAGATAACCATTTATCTTTCTTTATTTAGAGCTCACTTAAAATAAACGTGTCCCTAGGTCATTAACATTTAAAATGTTCTATATTTTTTGCACAATTATATTTGAGAAATAGTTGGGAATATAGAGTTTTATATATTTCAGATGATATTAAACCATAATCACAGGCATGAAAATATGTGAACACACATATTCTTTTACTTTCAAACAAAGTTTAATGTCCTGGTCATCAGAAAAGCAATTAATCTGGTAGCCTGAAATTTCATAGAAAATAATCCGTCATAGTTTCAACATTGAGCTTCCAGCCTATTTGTGATAAGGAAATTGATGCAAAGTCATTTTCTCTGGAAAATGATATAATTTATAATTATTCCTTTTTAACAATGTTCTTGAGATATAGTTTATACCTCAAAATTCACCCATTTAACATGAGAAATTCCGTGGTTTTTAGTATATTCACAGCATTGTGCAACCATCTCAATTCTGGGACATCTTTATCACTTCAAAAAGAAACTATTAGCAGCAACTGCCCAATTCCTGTCAAACTCCAGAGCCCTAAGCAATCTCTAATCTACCTTGTCTCAATAGACTTGTCAGTACTATACGTATAATAGAATGCAATCCTTTATTCGGTCAGTTTGGTAAGTGGTCTGTTGTATTTAGCATAATGTTTATCAAATTTCATTCATGTTGTAGTATGTATCAGTATACATACTAATATGTATCGGCATCTTTTTAATTACCCAAGATTATCTTTTATATGGATATGTTACTTTTAATTTAGCCATTCATCAGATCATAGATGTTTGGGTTGTTTTTATCTTTTGGCTATCATGAACAATGCTTTTATTAACATTTATGTAAAAGCTTGTATGTTGGGTCATATGCCAACTCTGTTTTCCATTTGAGGAACTGCCAAATTGTTTTCCAAATTAGGTGCACGATTTTACATAAACATCAGAAATGCATGAATGTTCCCATTTCCCTGTGCACTTGCCAACCTTCATTACTATTTGTCTTTTTATTACAGGAATCTTAGGAGTAAGAAGTACTGTCTCACTGTGATTTAGATGTGCATATCCTTAACTGCTAATGAAGTTAAGTATATTTTTATATACCTGCTGGCCATTTGTTGACTTTCTTAGGAAAAATATGTCTATTTGTATTTTTTACCCATTTAAAAATTATATCTTTTGCATTACTATTGTTGGATTTTATACATTCTTTTTATGGTCTAAATTTAAGACCCTTATAAGATATACAATTTACAAATATTTTCTCACATTCTGTGGTTTGTCTTTTCACTTTCTTGATGATATCCTTTGATGTACAATAGTTTTGAAGTTGATGAGGTATAATGTATTTTGTTGTTGTTGTTGCTTGTACTTTTAGTGTCGGATCTAAGAAAACTTTGCTTAATGCAAAGTCATAAAGGTTTACCTCTGCGTTTTCTAATAGTTATATAGTTTAAGTTCCCATATTAAGGAGTGGTTATTGTCATGCATTTTGTAAGAAAGGAATCTAAAAATTGTTCTTTTGCATGTGCATATCCAGTGATCCCAGTGCCACTGTGGAAAGACTATTTATTCTTTGTTGACTTTAATTGGCGGAAAATCAATTGTCCATAAATATGAGGGTTTATTTGTGGACTGTAAGTTCTATTAAATGCATATATATTTCCTTATGTCAGTATCACACTAGCTTGATTGCTATTGTTTTGCAGAAAGTTTTGAAATTGAAAAGGCTTAGTTATGCAACTTTGTTCTTATTTTTTCACAATTATTTTGGCTAATCTAGTTCTCTTAAATTTCCATGGTTTTAGGATTAGAGTCTTAATTTCTGCAAAATCCAAGTGGAATTGTGTTGAATCTGAAGATCAATTTGTGAAGGATTGCATCTTATAATGTTGTCTTACAAATTATGAACATAGAATGTCTTCACTTATTTAGATTGTTCATTTCTTTCACCAATACTTTAGAATTTTTAGAAGATAAGATGTACTTGTGTTAAATGTATTTCTAAGTATTTTATTTCATTTTATTCTACTGTAAATCAGATTGTTTTCTTAATATTTTTAGAAATGCTTAATGCTAGAGTATAGAAATACACTCAATTTTTAGTATATTGCTCTTATACCTTGAAGCACTTCTTAAGTATTAGTTATAACAGGCTTTTAAAAGATTTCTTAAGATTTTCTGTATAAAAAAACTCACATTATCTTCAAATAGAGATAATTTTACTTCTTTCTTTGCAATCTGGATGCTTTTGTATTTTTTTTTTTCTTCTAATTACCTGTGGTAAAATGTTTAATAGAAGTGGTAAGTATGAACATCCTATGTCTTGTTTCTGATCTTATGGGAAAAGCATTGAATATTTCACCATTAAATATTTTGTCATTTCTCTTATTGTTTCTTCTTTAACCAATTTATTACTTAGGAAGATCTTGTTTAATTTTGATATATTTGTTAATTTTCCAAATTTCTTTTGTTATTCATTTCTAATTTCCTTTCAATTTGGTCAAAAGAGATATTCTGGATGAGTTCAATCTTTTCAAATTATTGAGGCTTCTTTCATAGCCTACCATATAGTCTATCCTGGAAAATGCCTGTGTACTTTCAGAGTATATGTATTCTGCTCTTACTAGTTAGATAGAGCTAGTTGGGCTAGAGGGCTGTTTGAGTCCCCTGTTTATTGATCTACTGCTTAGTTGTTCTATTATTGTAAAACAAATATAGAAATATCCAATTTTTATTGAAGTGTATATTTCTCTCTTCAATTCTGTCAGATTTGCTCCATGATTTTGGTGGCACTGGAGTTAGGGGCATATATGTTTATAGTTACTATGTCTTTATGATAGTTTAACCTTTTTGTCATGATAAAATGTTTCTCTTTATTTCTGATAACATATTTTAAAGTCTTTCATTGCCAAATATTTGTGTAGTCACTTCAGCTTTCTCATGATTCTTACTTACATGGTATAAAGTTTTTCCATAATTTTACATTCCATATATTTGTATATTTGAATCTCGGGTATGTGTGCTGTAGGCATATGTTCAGATCTTATTTTTATTCTATCTGACACTGTTTGCCTTGTTTTATGTTGTTTAATCCATTTACTTTGTTATTAATATAAAAAACTTATATCTGCCATTTTTCTTTTTATTTTCTATGTATTTTGTGGTTTCCCCCTACTTCTCCCTGCAGCTTTCCTTTGCATTAGGTGAATACATTCTAGTGTAATATTTTAATACTTTCAATATTTTTCACTATACATGTGTAGGTATATATATGTGTGTGTGTATATGTATGTATGAGTGTTATTCTCTTAGTGTCTACTGCTTGAATCTTAATTTATCAGAGTTGCTTTTGACTTATTGTAAGTTAATTCCATGGGGACATAGAGATATTACTCCTATATACCTGTATTTACTATTTCCTTTCCTGTAACATATGTATGTAAAAAATTCAATAACTACATTGCCATAATTATTATTTTATGTATTTTAATGAAGCTGATAAAAGGGGAGTAGTACATAATTATAAATTATATTTCATTAACCTTCCTATTTTACATTTTTTGTTCTTTTATTTCTTTCCTGTGACATTTAATTATGATCTGGTATCATTTCCTTACTCCAGTGCTTTGTTTCTACCTATTTTTGTGTTATTGTTGTAATTATGTATTATTATTATACATGACATTTCTATATGTTATAGACCCAACAACAAAATTATATGTAATTGTGTATATATATATAATTATATATGTATAAATCTTGTCTTATACAATTGTTTATATTGATGTATATATCTTGCCTTATACAATTGCTTTTCAAATTCATTGAGAAGAAAAGAGAAAAAACATAAAATTATACTGTCTTTTGTACTTACCTACATGATTGCATTTACTGACAATATTGTGTTTTTTAATGTGATTTCAATTATTATCTTGGGTCTCTGACTTCCAGCTTGAAGAATTTCTTTTTGTATTTTATGTAACATGGATATGCTAGTAATAAATTTTCTCAATATTTGTTTGGCTAGAAAGGTTTGTATTTCATTTTCATTTCCGACAAATATTTTGCTGAATAAAAAATTATTTCTTAACTTTTTTTTTCTTGTAATTTTTTGTTATTTCACAGCCTTCTTCCCTTCTGGTATCCATTGAGAGTCATTTTTTTCCTCCAAAATTTTCTCATTTTCTTTATCTTTCAGTATTTTTACTGAGATGTGTCTGTGTGGATCTCTGTGTTTATCAGGCTTCATTAAGTTTATTGTGTGTATATATATGGCTTTTTAACAAATTTGAGAAATTTAATAACATTATTTCTTCTAGTATTATTTCCACTCCTTTTTTTCTGCTTTCCTTCTGATACACCATTTCTTCATAATTGTTCTTTTGTTCTTTTTTACTTTAACAAAGTAAATGGATTAAACAACACAAGGCAAATATTGTCAGATAGAATAAAAAATAAGATCTGAGTATATGCCTTTTTCTTTTTTTCTTTTTCTGTCTTTTACTTTAGATTGCATAATAGCTATCTACCTAAATTCAAGTGTTCTGATTCATTCTTCTATTGGTTCAAATGTACTGTTGAATCACTCTAATCAATTTTACATTTTGGTTATTGTACTTTTCAACTCCAGAGTTTCCATTTGGTATTTTTATGCCTTTTAATTATTGATACTCTGTATTTGGTAAAATACTGGCATTTTACCTTCCTTTACTTATTTAAGCAGAGCTTCTTTTAAATCTTTGAATATTATTATAATGGCTTCCCTTTAGCCATTGTCTGTTAAATCTGACATAAGAGCCCTCTCACAGTTTTTGTTGCTTGCTTTTTTTTCATGTATAGGTCACAGTATAACTCATAATTTTGTCACAGATTACCTCATAATTTTGTCAAAAAAGTAGACATTTTAGATTACATATTGCATTAACTGCAAATACTGACACCCCTACCCTTTCTGGGACTTGATTTTCCTGTTGTTTATTTGCTTATTTGTTTTGTTACTTGGGTGGAATATTTGGCGAAGTCTATATCCCACTTAATGTGATAGCTCCGATGTCATGCATCAGAGGGTGCAGCCTTAAATATGGACATATACTAAGATGTCAGTGATTTTAGCTGAGCTTTCTTTGATAGTCTCTTTCCCTGATTTTTCAACTAAACTACCTGCTTCATTTGGTATCCATTCTCAGCCAGTTAGGCTTCACTCATTTCTGGGTGATTGCTTGATTGTTTTTGGCAATGTCTTGGGGCATAAATTGCTCAGCAGTCTGATCCAATTAAATTTGAGCCCCATTTGCAGGGGTAGTCTTTGAGCCAAGGCTTTGATGTTGGTTCTGACCCAAGTGGGCTCTTTCTCTGCACTTTTTCCTCGTTCTCTCTGCTAAATGTAGAGCTAATCTACAGTCATTTAATTTTTAATGTAATTTTTATATTTTTGATCTCATGGAGCTATCAGCTTCTTCTTACTGCCTTACCATCAAAATCTCCACTGATTTTGACAACTCCCTTAGCCGGAACTTTTCCATACTTTGCCTCAAATGAAGTCCCTTCTCTTGAGGACAGCTTTGGTGCTCTCTGTATTTATGGTCCCCTGGGCAAAATATGCGTGCCACTGCTTTGGAGATAAAAATGAGAACAATAGCCTGCTTCTTCTAGATTGATACCCCTTCTTTTTATCAGACAGTTGAAGTATCCTCTGGTCTTCTTAACTTGCTTAACCCAGCATGGGATTTCTACCATATAAGTGAATGGGAGTATGGGCAATTAGGCACAGTATTCTTAATCATTCTTGCCTATAATAGAGTTTCTGCAACATACACCTGTTATTAAATTAGAAAACCTGGAAGCCTGTGCCTCAGTGGAAGATCCCTTAACCCTAGACCTGGAGTTGGAGGGAAAAGGAGTTCTATGTTTTTGAATGATCCTGAAAGGAATGACGATTTTGTCACACTAAATTGTGGGGAGAGATATGGGTTATGATTCCCATGCCACAGCCTCTCACTATTCATGCAGAATACTAGCCGATTTTGTAGAATAAGTGCTTTTGCATTTGCTATTTGCTCTTAGGACAATCTCTTAGGTTCCTTCTAACTCTTGGCTGCTGTGAATAATCCAGCTATGAATATGGGTACTGATATCTGTTTGAATCTCCATTTCAAATTCTTTTTTTTTTTGAGACGGAGTTTCACTCTTGTTACCCAGGCTGGAGTGCAATGGTGCGATCTCGGCTCACCTGCAACCTCCGCCTCCTGGGTTCAGGCAATTCTCCTGCCTCAACCTCCTGAGTAGCTGGGATTACAGGCACGTGCCACCATGCCCAGCTAATGTTTTGTATTTTTAGTAGAGACGGGGTTTCACCACGTTGACCAGGATGGTCTCGATCTCTTGACCTCATGATCCACCCGCCTCGGTCTTCCAAAGTGCTGGAATTACAGGCTTGAGCCACCGCACCTGGCAGTCAAATTCTTTTTAATATCTACCCAGAGTATAACAGTTGGGTCATATGGTAATTTTATGTTTAATTTTTTTTTGATGAATCACCATACTGTTTTCCTTAGTATCTACACCATTTTACATTACCACTGGAAATGTATTAGCATTTTAATTCCTTCACAACATTGTCCTTCCTTCCTTCCCTCCTTCCTTCATTCCTTCTTCCTTTCTTCCTTTTCCTAAGACTTATTCACTATCACCAGAATAGCATGGGAAAAACCCACCGTCATGATTCAGTTACCTCTCACTGGTTCCCTCCCACAACACATGGGGATTATGGGAGCTTCAATTTAAGATGAAATTTGAGTGGGGACACAGACAAACCATATCATTCTTCCCCTGGCAACTCCAAAATCTCATATTCTCACATTTCAAAACAAATCATGCTTTCCCAACAGTTCCAAAAAGTCTTAATTCAGCATTAACTCAAAAGTTGGCAGTCCGAAGTCTCATCTGAGACAAGGCAAGTTCCTTCAACCTATGAGCCTGTAGAATCAAAAGCAAGTTAGCCTGTAGAATCAAAAGCAAGTTAGTTACTTCCTAAATACAATGGGTATATAGGCATTGGGTAAATATACCCATTTCAAATGGGAGAAATTGGCCAAAATGAAGAGACTATAGGCCTGATGAAAGGTTGAAATCCAGCCAGGTGGTCAAATATTAAAGCTCCAAAATAATCACCTTTGACGGCATGTTTTACATCCAGGGCACAGTGATGCAAGAGGTGGACTCTCATGGTCTTAGGCAGCTCTGCCCCTGTGGCTTTGGAGAGTTCAGCCCCTCTCCTGGCTGCTTGCACAGGCTGGCATTGACTGTCTGTTGCTATTTCAGGTGCATGGTGCAAGTTTTTGTTGGATCTACCATTCTGGGGTCTGGAGGCCGGTGGCTCTCTTCTCCACTAGGCAGTGCCTCGATGGGGAATCTGTGTGGGCGCTCTCACCCCACATTGTCCTTCTGCACTGCCCTAGCAGAGGTTCTCTTTGAGGGATCTGCCCCTGCAGCACACCTCTGCCTAGACACCCAGAAATTTCCATACATCCTCTAAAATCTAGATGGAGGTTACCAAACCTCAATTCTTGACTTCTGTGCACCCACAAGCATAACAACAAATGTAATACACCAACGTGTGGGGCTTGAACCCGCTGAAGCAATGGCCTCAGGTGTACATTGGCCCCTTTTATCCATGGTTGTGATACAGGGCACCAAGTCCCAAGAATGCAAAAAGCAGCAAAACCCTGGGCCTAGCCCACAAAACAATTTTTTCCTCCTAGGCCTCCCAGCTTGTGATGGCAGGTGCTACCACAAGGACCTCTGACATGTCTTGGAGAATTTTTTCCTATTGTCTTGGTGATTAACATTTGGCTTCTCATTACTTATGCAATTTTCTGCAGCTAGCTTTGAATTTTTCTTCAGAAAATGGGCTTTTCTTTTCTATTATGTCATCAGGCTACTAATTTTCTAAACTTTTATGTTATGCTTTCATTTTAAACGTAAGTTTCAACTTCAAACTATTTCCTTGTGAATACAACTGAATGCTTTTAAAAGCACCCAAGTTACATCTTGAATGCCTTACTGCCTAGACATTTCTTCTGCCAGATACACTAAATCATCTCTCTCATGTTTAAAGTTCCGCAGCTATCTAGGGCAGTGGCAAAATGCTACCAGTATCTTTGCTAAAGCATAGGAATAATCACCTTTGCACCAGTTCTCAATAAGTTCCTCATCTCCATCTGAGACCACTTCAGCCTGAACTTTTTGGTTAACACCATTCAACAAGTATGTAGGAAGATCCAAACTTTCCCACATCTTCTTGTCTTCTGAGGCCTCCAAGCTGTTCCAGCCTCTGCCTGTTACCCAGTTCCAAAGTCATTTCCACATTTTCAGCTATCTTAATAACAGTGCCCCAATCCTGGTACCAATTTGTTCTATTAGTCTATTTTCTTACTTCAATGAAGAAATACCCACAACTGGGTAATTTAAAAAGAAAACAGGTTGAATGGACTCACAGTTTCACATGGCTGGGGAGGCCTCACAATCATGATGGAAGGCAAAAGGCATGTCTTACATGGTGGCAGGCAATAGAGCATGTGCAGGGGAACCGCCCTTAAGAAAACCATCAGATCTCATGAGACTTATTCACTCTCATGAAAACAGCACAAGAAAATCCTGCCACCATGATTTAATTACCTCCCATTGGGTCTTCCCACAACACATGGGGATTATGTGAACTACAATTCAAGATGAGATTTGGGTGTGGACACAGCCAAGCCATATAAGGGCAAATAAGATGTTTTGTTGCAGACATGCAAAGTGTAATACTCAGAAATGAAATATGGGCAATCTATCCCTCAAGCATTTATCCTTCATGTTATAAACAATCTAATTATAATCTTTTAGTTATTTTTAAATGTATAGTTAAATTATTATTGACTATAGTCATCCTGTTCTACGAAATATTAGGCACTATTCATTTATTCTAACTACTTTTTGGAACCATAAACCTCCCCTGCCACCCACTCACTTTCTCTACTATGCTTCCCAGCCTCTGATAAGCATATGCTACAGTCTATCTCCATAAGTTCAATTGCTTTTTTAGATTCCACAAATAATTGAGAACATGCAATGTTGATCCTACTGTGCCTTTCTTATTTCACATAATATGATAACCTCCAGTTCTATCCATGTTGTTGCAAATGACTGAATCTCATTTTATGTATGAATTAATAGAACTACATTGCATATAAATTTTATATTTTCTTTATCATATATCTGTTGAGGAACACCTAGGTTGTTTCCAAATCTTCCTTATTGTAAACAGAGTTGTCAAAAACAGGGGGTGCAGATATCCAATTTCTGTACTTTGGATATATACCAAGCAGTAGAATCATTGAATCACATAGTAGCTCTATTTTTAGTTTTGTGAGGACCCTCCAAATTGTTCTCCATAATGGTTGTACTAATTTACATTCTCACAAACAGTGTATGAGGGTTCCCTTTCCTCCACGTCCTCTCCAGCATTTGTTATTGCCTGTCTTTTAGATAACAGCCATTTTAACTGGGGTGAGATGATATCTCATTGTAGTTTTTATTTGCATGTATCTGATAATCAATGATATTGTGCATCTTTTCATATCCTGTTTGCCTTTTGTATGTTATCTTTTGAGAAATGTTTATTGA
>NW_016107469.1:4806156-4808139 GCF_001604975.1 Cebus imitator
TTAAATACAGTTGTTTGAACTCCTTATATGTTCTGGTTGTTAAAACCATGTCAGGGGGTAATTTGCAAATATTTTCTTCCTTTCTGTGGGTTGTCTCTTTACTTTGTTGATTGTTTTATTTGCTGTGCAGAAGCTTCTTAACTGGATATGTTTGCATTTGTACATTGTTGCTTTGGTTGCCTGCACTTGTGGGGTATTACAGAAGAAAACTTTGCCCAGATTGATGTAGAGCATTTTTCAAATGTTTCCTTTTAATAGTTTTCTTTTAATGCTTTCACAGTTTGAGGTCTTAGATTTAAGTCTTTAATCCACCTAGATTTGATTTTTTTATATGGTGAAAGAAAGGGTTCTATTTTATTCTTCTGCATGTGAATATCCAGTTTTCCCAGCACTATTTTTTGAAGAGACTGTCTTTTTCCCTAGTTTATTTTCTCAGCATTTTTGGAGAAAATGAGTTCACTTGTAGGTGTTTGGATTTGTTTGTAGGTTCTTGATTCTGTTCCTTTGGTCTATGTGTCTGTTTTTATGTCATTATTATGCTGTTTAGTTACTATAGCTCTGTAACATAATTTGAAGCCAGATAATGTAATTCCTCCAGTTTTGTTCTTTTTGCCTAAGATAAGGTTGGCTATTATGGGTCTTTTGTGGTCCCATATGAATTTTAGGATAATTTTTTCTATTGCTATAAAGAATGCCATTGATATTGTGATAGGTATTACATTAAATCTGTAGTGGCTTTGTGTAATGTGCACATTTAAAAATATTAATTCCTATAATCCATGAACACGGAATATTTTACCTTTTTTTGGTGTCCTCTGAAATTTTTGTCGTCAACATTTTATAGTTTTTTATTATAGCGATCTTTTTCTTCTTTGGTTATGTCAATTCCTAGGTATTTAGTTTTATGTGTGGCCATTGTTAATTTGACTACTTTTTAATTTCTATTTCAGTTTGTTCACTGTCGGGATATAGAAATGCTACTAATTACAGTCTTTTGATCTTGTGTCCTGCAAGTTTACTAATTTTTTAAATCAGTTCTAATAGTTTTTTGGCACTCCTCAGTTTTTTCCCAATATGAAATTATGTCATCAGCAAAAAAAGATAATTTGATTTCTTCCTTTCCAATTTAAATGTATTTTATATATTTCTCTTGTCTGATTTCTCTAGCTACAAATTCCAGTATTTTCGAATAACATTGGTGAAAATGGGCATCCTTGTCATGTTCCACATCTTGGAGGAAAGGCTTTTATTATTTTACTATTCAGTGTAATACTAGCTATGGATCTGTCTTATGTGGCTTTTATTATGTTGTGGTATGTTCATTTTTTCAGAGTTTTTCTCATTAAAGGTATGGAAGTTTATTATTTTGATATCAATTGAAATAATCATAGTGTTTTTTTCTTTCATTCTGTTGATATGATCTATCACATTGATTGATTTGCATATGTTGAACCATCCTTGTGTCATAGAAATACAGATTTCTTGGTCATGACAAGTAGTCTTTTTAATGTGCTGTTTAATTCAGTTTGCTAATATTTTGTTACATCAATATTCATCAGAGACATTGGGGCCTGTAGTTTTCTTTTATTTTAACATGTCTTTGCATGGCTTTGGTATCATGGTAATACCATATTCATAGAATGAGTTTGGAAGAATTTTCCCACCCTCTATTTTTAGGAATAGTTTGAGTAGGCTTGGTTTTAGCCCTTTAAATTTCTGGAATAATTCAGCAGTGAAGTCATAAGGTCTTGGGCATTTTTATCCTGGGAGAATTTTTATTACAGCTTTGATCTCATTTTTTGTTATTGGTTTGTTCAGGTTTTGGAGTTCTTCATGGTTTAATCTTGGTAGATTGCATGTCCCCAGAAATTTACCCATTTCTTGCAGATTTTCCAATTTTTTGGCATATAGTTGCTCATAGTCAAAATTTTTTCACTGATATATTTTTTGCAAAGGTAGTTTCAATCCCTGTTAGGCTTTTTT
>NW_016107470.1:0-2690 GCF_001604975.1 Cebus imitator
CAAAAGGGCACCTGGACCAGTGTATTTTGTACGGAGAAGCGCGGCTCCGGGGCGCCGACAAAGCAGCCGCGCGTGGCAAAGCAGCGGCGCTGGCCGAAACAGCCGCGCTGGCGACCGTGGAGCACCTCTGCCCGGGAATTTCCTAGTCTGTGGGCAATAAAAACACGGCGTCCACTCACCCTCTGCGCTTTCACTGGGAGCTGCAATCCTGGGCTGTTCCTAAACGGCCATCTTGGATCGTCCTCCTATCCTTGTTACATTCTTTCAGACTTTCCCTAACGTCCTTTACCTTATCGCCTGTTACCCAAACTCCTTGTCAAGCACTGACCAAATTACCAACTGGAGTAACTATGGTAATGATTGTTTACTGACCACTTAGATCAGACGAATGTGCTTTTAAACTTGACCATAACCTTGTCGATGTTCATATCCCTGCTGACAAGATGAGAAGCTGGAGCCAAGGAGACTTGTGCAAAGTAGCAGAGCTAATTTTGGGGAGAAAAATTGTTGAGAAAACTTATTTGTGTTTTGTTCACTTTTTCTCACTTTGGCTCAGAAGTCAGGCATCATTCAAATGCTGCAAATTTAGAACTTTAAAAATACAGCTAGAGAAACATCCATTAAATCATATGGATGCTTAACACACTGCTCAATAAATGGCAACCAATATTATTACTATTTCTACTGATGACCAGGAAGATAAATATCTTAGTGTGTGGAGAACAGAGTCCATCATGGCCAAAATCTTGGTACAGTTTGATATTTCAACAGCTGGGCAGGAAAGAAGGTAAAGTGCTTTGGGAAGACAGGAGATCCTGGGTCAGATGGAAACAGGGATTTGGGTTTCCCCTTTTCTTTCGGATGGGAATCTTGTTCAGGTTTGGCTAATACTGTGGAGAGGCCATTTAAGGACCTTGTGGTTTAGTTTCCTCACCCATAAAATGACAGGTCAGGATGTTGGTGGTGAATCTGTAGGAGTCTGCAGCAACTTCAATTTTTACCTCCTCAGAAGAAAGAGTTTGACTGAGGGCCATAAGGCAGAAGGAGAGACTGAGGCAAGTTTTAGAGCGTGTCAATGAAAAGAGTCAAACTCTGTAAAATATTTAACGACATTTACTCTGAGCCAAATATGAGTGACACGGCCCGCAGGAGCTCCTAAAAACATGTGCTCAAGGTGGTCAGATGCATTTTAGGGAGGTGTGAGACATCAATCAGATACATTTGAGAAAGACATTGGTCCAGAAAGGTGGGGCAATTCAATTTGCAGGGGGCAGGGTGGGGGCACTTCCAGGCTATAGGTGAACTAAAGATCTGGGATTCATAGAAAGGGAATGTTCGGGTTAAGATAAAGATTGTGGAGATGAAAGTTCTTTTGAAGTCTCATAGTGGCTGCCCTTAGAGACAACAGATGATAAATGTTCCTAGTCAGACCTTCATTAATAATCTCTTTAGGATTGGAAGGGTCTGGAAGAAAAAGATCTAGCTATGTTAATAGAGATTGTTTATAGATGCATTTTTTCCCTTACAAGGGACAGCTTTGCAGGGCTATTTCAAAATACGGCAAACATGTTTTGGGGTAAAATATTTTGATTTTCTCCCTTGTCTCATAATGTTATACCAGAGTCAGACTGGAAAGTAAGTCACAATATATAGGGTTGAATAAAACCCATCTGATGAGAATTAATGATTTGTAGGGCATGACTCCCCAGACCCTTTAGATAGGAATTTGGGCAAGATAAAAAAAAAAAATAGAATTTAGTCCTTTCGGGGTTTCGCCATGTTGCCCAGGCTGGTCTTGAACTCCTAACCTCAAGTGATCTGCTCACCTTGCCCTTCCAAAGTGCTGGGATTATAGGCGTGAGCTACAGTGCCCAGCCTGATCTATGCCTTGCAGGCACTTTATCTGTGATATTTCACTTAACGTTTATAACATCACATTCATTTGCCTTGTAGAATTTCAGTGGTTACAGGTCTAGAGGCAGGCATTTTAACCATCCATATTCTACAGATGCAGAAACGAGGGCTTAAAAAGGTAAAATCCCTTGCTCAAAGTCTGGTAAACTGGAAGCTAGGAGTCAAGTTAGGTGTCTGGTTCCAGAGTTCCTGCTTTCTTGAACCCTGCAGCATGGCGGCGCTCGTTCTCCATTGCAGAGCACTGGGGCTGGTCCTAAGGTGATGGTGATGTCGGTGGCCATATGGTAGAAGGAACTCCATCCCTTTCAGAACAAGGGAGATAGAGGAGAGTGCAGTATGCAGAATCAGACACTAGGTGGCAGAGTGCCACAGGGCAGACAGCTCCCCACGCCTGGATCTGCAGGGTGTGGTTCTCTTCTGTGTCCTGCATTCTTTTAAATTAAGAAAAGGCTACACATTCCTGTAAACTCTGTGGTCTTTTACACTAGGACCAAGATATGTGCAACGAGATATATGCCCAAACTGTACATGTTTCATCCTTTATTGGGAGACATGAAGGAATTAATGAAAAACCAAAGTGGAAAGGAAAAGAGAGCAGTGGAGTCAATGCTGTAAAAGGCAAAGGTTCGCTTTAAATTGCTTTTTAAAAATTTTTGATAAATATTTTTAGGTTTTTTTAAAGAATTTTAATAATTGTGTTGTTTTATTTGGAGACATTTAATACCTTTTTTTTTTTTTTTTTTTTTTTTTTTTTTTTTTTTTTTTTTTTTTTTTTT
>NW_016107470.1:3830-9521 GCF_001604975.1 Cebus imitator
TTTTTCTTGAGATGGAGTCTCACTCCATTGCCCAGGCTGGAGTGCAAATGGCATGATTTTGGCTCACTGCAACCTCTACCTTCCAGGTTCAAGTGATTCTCCTGGCTTAGCCTCTTGAGTAGCTGGGATTACAGATTTGTGCCACCATGTATGGCTAATTTTTGTACTTTTAGTAGAGACAGGGTTTCATTACATTGGCCAGACTGATCTCGAGTTCCTGACCTCAAATGATCTGCCCACCTCTGCCGCCCAAAGCCCTGGGATTACAGGCGTGAGCCACTGTGCCTGGCCCCAAAATAGGCTCATCTCTTGCTGTTACCCACAGTGAATAAAGTTAAGGCAGGAGGTGGGTCTAGTGTAGCTGGCACAGGAAGCCTCTCTCCTGGCCCTCATCTCACTTGAGGACAAAGTAGGATCTGTGCAGTGGCCTACGAGAGGAAGCAATTCCACCTTTTCCAAAGTTGTCTGCAGCATGTTTTCGAAAATGAAGACTCTCACTTTAACCATATAAAGTCTGGAACACTCTATTTTACATGCCATGGTTATTTATGCTTCATCAATGAAAAGAAACAGTAGAGCAAGAGCCGAGCTTTAGTCTAATAAGAAATGAGAAACGGAAGCTGTCGGCCACGGAATGGGAACTAGGATGCGCTGAGCCAAGGACATGCCACCTTCCTATCCTACAGCTCAGAACCTCCCAAGGGAACCTGTTTTCCCTCTTTAGTCCCATATTAAGTTGGTTTTAATCTCCATCTTGATTGCCTTTCTTTCAAATGGATGGATACATTTGGACAGCTTCTCCTGATCAATCCTGATTGTTTATTGATAATCAAGTCCTGATTATCAATTCTATTGTCTATTGTGTATCCACTGGTATGGATAGGGCCACCTGATGTACCCCTGTAACCATGCTCCTGTCAATCAGACAGTCACATTTCGTGGCAAAGGAGACCTGCATTTGAAGCTCAGAAATGAGAGAGCCCAAGGAGCCTCAGTGCTTGGTTGCAACACTGGGGACAAACTATGAGTAATATAGTGGGTGACAGAGGCTTAAGGTAAGACCTCCTGTGGCATTTGGTTTCGCTCTCTTGGGGGTGTGGGAGGAGTGTGATGGCGCTGAACCCAGATTACGGAGGAGGCTTCATCATGCCAGACCAAGTTGAAGCCACTGGGTGGCTTTCAACAGGGAGTAATATGACCACACTGAAGGCGACAAGGCTGACAGTGGGCAGACCAGTTCGGATTACCTTGCAGCACTCCAGGAGAAGTGGCGGTGCTTGGAACTATGGTAGCTGCAGTGGGAGAAGGGGGTGGACCCAAGAGCTGTAGGGAGGAAGGACCTGTAGACTTGGCGACCACCTAGCTGACGTAGTCATCGGAATGAGTTTTGGAAGTTCTACAGCGCACCTCGATGGATGGTGGGATGAGCGAGGCCAAGACTGAGAGGAACACGGGCATGAATGCCCTGGCACAGCCTCACAGCAGGTCCTAATTCCTGAGAGGACCCCTTTGCTCCCCACATTCGATAAAGACAGTCTACAGATTCCCTGGAAAAGCCGCCTCGCTGCCCACAGGTTGCTTTTTCTGTTTCCCATCAGAGCAGCCTGCTGGAACTCCGCAGTGCCGTGGACGGTCCAATGGTCGGACCAGCCACCGTCCATACTTGTGGGATAACTTGGAAGACTGTTGTTTTTGTGTGCATGCCTGTGTGCTCTGGGGAGAGATGCCAGAGGGTGAAACTGGAATGAACAATGTGACCTCAAGAAAAAAAAAAATGACCTTATTGTTAGCAAAATAGCAAATGCTTCCCCAGTGCCTGTTGACAGGGTGCTTTCACAAGCATGAGCTCATGTGATTTCCCCATCACTTGCTTTTCCAGCTGTAACAGGTTTGGAGAAGGCAGCTGTGGATTCTCTTCAGCTTTTGTTTGAGAAGTTTCTCTTCCTTGTCAAGAAGCCACAGGACCTGAATGTAACTGGGGCGGTGCTGGGCGCCTGCCCGTGTGACTCCCCCCGGGTCTGCAGGTGCTGCTAGTTTCTGACCTGCGTGGGTTCTTTCTCGCCCCAGCTCTGGGCAGGTTCCCAGGCTTCATTAGAATTCAAGGATGCTTATCTGCAAAGACTTCTGGACCAGAGGGTGTAATGGTTCTTTTATGTGTTAATTTGACTGTGTTAAGGGATGCCCACAAAGCTGGCAGACCTCTGTGCAGGTGTCTCTGAAAGGGATGAGCATTCAAATTGGTGACTGAGTAAAGAGGGCGTTCCTCACCAACATGGGTGGGTACCATCCAATCTATAGAGGGCTTGAATAGGACTAAAATGTGTAGGAAGGTAAAATTCCTTTTCTGTTGGAGCTGGGACCTCCATCTTCTCCCGCCTTCAGTCATTGGCTTCCCTGGTTCTCAGGCCTTTGGCTCTGGGCTGGAGCTACGCCCCTGGCTTTCTTGGGCCTCCAGCTCGCAGATGGCAGAGCACAGGACTTCTTGGCCTCAGTAACTACATATGCCAATCCCTTGTAATCCATCACTTTCTATACATCTGAACATATATCCTATTGGCTCTGCTCCTCTGGGGAGCCCGAATACAGTGGGGTATCATGGGACTGCCCCCCCAAACCCTGTGCCATGTAGCACCCTGATTCCTGTGGCACCTTCCTTCTGATGTAGGAGCTGTTGGTTATTACTGGTGGTAAGATTGAAAAAAAATTTTTTAAATGGCTAGACATACAAAGTAGCAGTGCATTTAAACCTTGTCTGCCATTTTAACAGTGTGAGGCATTCCCAAATAAAAAGGAAATAGCAGAAGCAAGCAAGCTGGTCGCTGGGGAAGGGCACCTTCAGGGAGCCTTATCAGAGCTGCAGCCTGAGGGACTGTGGCAGGTCAGTAAGTGCTGTTAGTGTTGACTTGAAAACGCAACCCAGAGAACACAGACAACCCACTGCAAGGACCAGGAGTCTGTTGGAGCTCAGACTTTCTAATCGTCTATTTCTCCCCAGTGCCTGGAAATGAAGTGTCCTCTTGTGTTTTCTGGGAGACAGCAAGTCTCCCTCCTCTTTCCTGCATCCTCAGGTGGGAGTGACAGCTTCATCACTCGCATTTCCAAGTAAACCAGCCTTGGAGAAAGCAGCTGTGGATTCTTTTTGGCTTTCTAGAAGTTTCTGTCTCCCTAGTCAATGAGTCATCTGACTTAAATGTAACAAGGGCAGGGTTCTTGGGTGCCTGTGTGATACTTCTGGGCTTTGTAGAGTACTGGCCAAACCCACCATGGTGGCCATGGTAGGCTGGGGCATGGGGCTCAGAGGCACACAGAGCACTGCACACTTGTGATCTCAGGAGCAAGGGCATCTCCAGAATCAGACTTCTGTGTCCTTAACAGAGTCTAGAATGTGTCAGGGAACCAATTCTGGGCCTGAAGAATTGTCGTTTGTCCTGTTGCTCTTAGATAAGAAGAGACTGTCTCACAAGCCCCATGCAGAATTCGGTACCAGAGATGTTTGTGTAAAGGCAGGTAAATTTGCAGTCTTCCCCTTGGAATACATTTGTCTTCCTAAGTTCATCTGTTACAGGATACCTTATTTGATTTCTTGTCTGGAATTTGAGTCTCACTAGAAATACAGTGTTGCTTTGGCAAAGAATGCTTTTCTCTCTGCAAGAGCGGCAGTGTGGCAAAGTGATCAGTACAGGGACTTGGTGCAGCTCTGCCTGGCTTTCTAACTGACAGCTGTGTGATCATGGACAAGCTACTTAACCTCCCAACGTTCTGCTGCTTCATCTATAAAAAGGAGATAGTAGGCCAGGCACGGTGGTGAATGCCTGTAATACCAGCACTTTGGGAGGCCGAGGTGGGCGGATCACAAGGTCAAGAGATCAAGACCATCCTGGCCAACATGGTGAAATGCTGTCCCTTCTAAATTTATACAAAAATCAGCCGGGTGTGGTGGTGTGCATCTGTAGTCTCAGCTACTCAGGAGGCTCAGGCAGGAGAATCACGTGAACCCGGGAGGTGGAGGTGGCAGTCAGCTGAGATCGTGCCACTGCACTCTAGCCTGGCAACAGAGCAAGACTGTCTCAAAAAAAAAAAAAAAAAAAAAAAAAAAAAGAGAAAAAAAATTCAAAAAAAAAAAAAAAAAAAAAAAAGTCAGGGGGTGTTGGGGTGGGGGGATAGTAATGGTGTTCAAGTACTTGATAGGAGAAAAGTGAGTTAACATGAACCAAGCGCTCACAACAGCGCCTGCTGTGTAGTTAAGTGCTATCTAAGCATTTGTTATTTTTCACAACTTGAAATTGGAGCAGAATGTTAAATGGTGTCAAGGCAAAGCAGGCTCTCAGTAGCTTGGGGTAGTGACAGAAGTCTTGGCTTAGGAGGCAGGAGGCCTGCTGTTTGTGATCAGGCCTCCCACTAAGTGCTGGACTCACTCTGAGCCAGTCACAGCTTCACTTCCTTCATTTTAAAATGAGGTGGTGGCTGGGCGCAGTGGCTCTTGCCTATAATCCTGGCACTTTGGGAGGCTGAGGCAGGAGTGTCATTTGATCCCAGGAATTTGAGACCAACCTGGACAACGTGGTGAAACCCCATCTCTACAAAAAATTTGCCAGGCATGGCAGTGTGCACCTGTCATCCCAGTTACCTGGGAGGTTTGAAGTGGGAAGATCACCTGAGCCTGGGAAGTCCAGCCTGCAGTGAGCCATGATTGCGCCACTGCACTCCAGCCTGGGTGACAGTCAGACCTCATCTAGAATAAAATAAGGTGAGGTGGTGATAACAGATGAGTGGATAAACAAAAGGCGGAATATTCGTACAATGCGCTATTACTCAGCCATGAAAAGGAATTTAGTTCTGACATGTGCTACAACATGGATGAACCTTGAGGACATGATGCTAAGTGAAATAAATGAGACACAAAAGGACACCTGTTGTGTGATTCCACTGTCTAGATGTGAGCTATTTAGAACAGGCAACAGCATAGAGACAGGAAGTAGAACTGAGGCTTCCAGGGGATGAGGGAGGGGACGTGGACAGTATTGCTTAATGGTCACGGAGTTTCTCTTATGGGTGATGAAAAAGGTTTGGATGTAGGTAGTGCTGCTAGTTACAGAATACTGTAAATGCGCTTCATGCCACTGAGTTATACACTTAATAGTAAAAATGGCAAACTTCATACTATGTCTATTTTACTACAATAAAAAAGTCAAACGTCATTAAAAAGAAGAGTGAAGTAGGGTGATATGGAAAGAAAAGTTACTTGCTATTAACTTTAAAACTTTTCTGGCTGGGCGTGGTGACTCAGGCCTGTAATCCCAGCACTTTTAGGAGGCTGAGATGGGTGGATAATGAAGTCAAGAGATCGAAACCATCCTGGCCAACATGGTAAAACCCTGTCTATACTAAAAGAAAAAAAAAAAAGAAAAATTAGCTGGGCATGGTGGCGCATGCCTGTAGTCCCAGCTACTCAGGAGGCTGAGGCAGGAGAATTGCTTGAACCTGGGAGGTGGAGGTTGCAGTGAGCCAAGATCACGCCACTGTGACTGAGATGACACATATACACATACACATAAAATCTCATGAAATGATGTTGAACATTACAATCAAGATTTCAGGTTTACAGCTGGGCATGGTGGCGTGTGCCTGTAATCCCAGCTACTCAGGAGGCTGAGGCAGGAGAATTGCCTGAACCCAGGAGACGGAGGTTGC
>NW_016107470.1:9610-24431 GCF_001604975.1 Cebus imitator
AACTTTTAAAAACGCTTGTAGTTACATTAATTTTGTAACCCAAAATGTCCTGTTTAAAAACCATTGTTGGCCAGGCGTGGTGGCTCATGCCTGTAATCCCAGCACTTTGGAATGCCAAGGCAGGTGGATCACTTGAGGTCAGGAGTTCCAGACCAGCCTGGCCAATATGGCAAAACCCCATCTCTACTAAAAATATAAAAATTAGTCAGTGTGGTGGCTCATGCCTATAATCCCAGCTACTAGGGAGACTGAGGCAAGAGAATTGCTTGAACCTGAGAGGTGGAGGTGGCAGTAAGCTGAGATCACGTCACTGGACTCCCGCCTGGGTGGCAAGCCTCTGTCTCAAATAACCAAAAAACCGTTGTTATTGGGAGACTGGATCATGATGGGAATGTGTCTACCACTGGCCACTAGGGGGAGCTGATAGGTCAGGCTGAGGAATGAAGGGAGCTGGTGGGGTTGCAGGTAGTAGTTCTCTCTGTGCTGGCTGGGACCTCCCCTAACCTCTTGGACTCCTTACAAAGGCCTTTCACAAGGGGGCGGGTGGTGGTCCTCAGAGTTTAGTTGAACGAATGTCTGTTTATTTGAAGAAACCTTCCCTGCCTCATTCCTGCCTGGGGGAGCCCATTTAAATATGTGCTAGTTGTTGGATTTTTGGCTCAGCCTCTGGGCTTGCTTCTTCCTAGTGAAGCACAGAACGCGCCTCTTTCCTGTTTGCACGATGGCCGCTTTTAGATGTGTTACTGGCTGCCTTAAAACTTGCCATGAACTGCTGAGCGCGGTGGCTGACGCCTATAATCCCAGCACTTTGGGAGACCTAGGAGGGTGGATCACCTGAGGTCAGGGATTCGAGACCAGCCTGGCCAACATGGCAAAACCCAGTCTCTACTAAAAATACAAAAAAGATTAGCCGGGTGTGATGCCACACGCCTGTAATCCCAGCTACTCAGGAGGCTGAGGCAAGAGAATTGCTTGAACCTGGGAGTTGGAGGTTGCAGTGAGTGGAGATCGCACCACTGCACTCCAGTCTGGGTGACACAGTGGGACTCCATCTCAAAAAAAAATCAAAAAACAAACAGAAGTCCTCTATCTTAGCTCCAGGATCTTTAGAGTTTTTGCAGGGAGAAGCCAGAGGTGGTCAGGAATTTGGCCTTCCTCCGTTTAGTGCGAGGTGGATCAGGCCACTGGCTGATTAACCCCATCATCTTCAGTGCTTCTGAACATGTTGAACACGATTCTTATTTTTGTTTTCCCCATTCACTCCACCTGCTCTCCTATAAGGCTGTTAGTCCTGCTTGACCAAAGCGATGACTGCAGCACGCCCCACCTTCAGAGCAGGCAGAAGAACTGACTCGTCCTTGGGGAAAGAGGATTCCCTTAACTTCATTAGCAAATGGTAATGCTTGGTCAGCATCTCCACTTCCCCTTCCTGGGGTTGGTATGGTACAACCAATGTTGTCTAACCTTTGTGACAGGTTAGACTGGGATCAGCTATCAAAGGGAGGGAAGATGCCTTCAAGTCACCGCCCGGAGATAGAGCTAGACTTGCTTGATAAGACTGCCTCAGAGCAGTTCTTCCACAGGAATTCAGAAATGACTGTGCAGCCTTTTCCTGTTGGCCACAGGAAATAGCCATGGCTTGTGGTGAAATTACGTTCACCAGCTAAGGGTTCAAGGGGACTCTACTACCCCCCTGCCTGTCCCTGCTTTGATTCATAGTTGGAAGCCAAAGGCTGTGGAGATCAGATTTCCCCAGTGCTTTATGGCACAGTCTCCTTAGTGGGAACAGCCTGGAGATGGAATTCTTCCCTCAGTGGTGTATCACCCTGGTACTCAAGAATACCACTTGAAACTAGCTCCCAAGGCCATGTGTGGTGGTCACGCCTGTAATCCCAGCACTTTGGGAGGCTGAGGCGAGTGGATCACTTGAGGCCAGGAGTTCAAGACCAGCCTGGCCAACATGGTGAAAAACCATCTCTACTAAAAATACAAAAATTAGCCAACTATGTTGGCACATGTCTGTAATCCCAGCTACTCGGGAGGCTGAGGCAGGAGAATCTCTTGAACTGAGGGGGTGGAGGGTGCACTGAGCCAAGATGGCATCACTACACTCCAGCCTGGCGTCAGAGCGAGACTGGTAATAACAGCAAACCCCTCAAAAACTAGCTCCCAAGACTTTTATGATAGCTCTCTTCTCACATCTGTTTTTGGGTTACCACACCCATATTTACCAACAGGCTACTGCTTTCTACTTTCTGCTTACATTCAGTCACTGGATGCTTAGCAGATGACTCTGGTTAGGGGCTTTTTGATGGCAGCGCTCAGGTAGTGATAATGATGTGGCTGAGAACTTACAAGAGGCCTCCACCACAGAAAAGCCTCGGCAGTCAGTCTCGAGGGTGGACCAGAGTTCCTAGCTCCACACATCCCCACAGGTATTTAGGTAGGTTATAAGAAGTATGTCTCGAGCAATTCCAAAATCCTGGCCAGAGCTATTATTGGGACAGGATCCCACTATGATAGATGTATTACATTTTATGGCTCCAAATCCTTTATTTTTATTTACGTATTTTCAGATGGAGTCTCGCTCTGTCACCAGGCTGGAGTGCAGTGGCGCAATCTTGGCTCACTGCCACCTCCGCCTTCTGGTGCAAGGGATTCTCCTGCCTCAGCCTCCCGAGAAGCTGTGATCACAGGCGTGTGCCACCATGCCCAGCTAATTTTTGTATTTTTAGTAGAGATGGAGTTTCACCATGTTGGCCAGGCTGGTCTTGAACTCCTGGCCTCAAGTGATCCTCCTGTCTCTGTCTCCCCCCAAAGTGCTAGGATGACAGGCATGAGCCACTGTGTCCGGCTCTTTCTTTCTTTCTGTAGCCAAACACTCTGGCATGTAGCTTTGCAGTTCGTTTCACTGAAGGATTTGTTTCCTAATCTCCTTGAATCTGGACTGGTCTTGTGACTTGTTTGGGCCAATAGGGTGCCATGAAAATGAGGGAGTCCGAGTTCTGGGCCTGAGCCTCAAGGATCCTTGTCCACCTCTATTCTTGCATTTTTGTGATGGCCATGAGAACACACTTTATCCAGCCGAGGCCAGCTGACAGCTGCAAGTGAGACTGGCCAAGGTCTGCTGAGCTGCTTCACTGGGCACCCAGAGGTGTGAGAAATACATGCTTACTGTTGTAGGCTCCTGAGGCTTCGCGGAGTGTCTGTTACATAACAATATCATGACCATAAATAACTGACATATCCCATCTAGGAATCAGAATGACGCACTCCTTGAAGAGTTATCATAAGCAGCTTTGACCTTCAAATAAAATAGGTCCCTGTAGATTGCTTCTTTACTAGCAGTGGCCCAAACTGAGTATCTTTCACTGGTCTTTAACGCTATAGATGTATTTCATATCTTGGTAAAATATGGACAGGGAGCACGAGTGAAATGTCATTCTTTATTAGGCATCACATGAACAGAAGGGGGAAGCAAAGGGAAGAGTGACCACTACATTTCGGTAGACTCTGGCTGACAGCCTGTCTGCCCGGATGGGTGGGTTGCTGATAGCAGTTAACGTTCATCATGTTGGCTCCTGGGTGAAACTCCTCTCCATGCAGAGGTAAATGTAGGTCCAGGTCATTGAAAGGTAATCTTTAATTAATTAATTAATTAATTTGTTTTTGAGACAGAGTCACTGTTGACCAGGCTGGAGGTGCAGTGGCAGAATCTCAGCTCATGGCAAACTTCACCTCCTGGGTTCAAGGGATTTTCCTGCCTCAGCCTCCCGAGTAGCTGGGATTACACATGCAAGCCACCATGCCTGGTTGGTTTTTGTATTTTTAGGAGAGACGGGGTTTCACCACATTGGCCAGGCTGGTTTCCAACTCCTGACCTCAGGTGATCCGTCTCCCTTGGGCTCCCAAAGAGCTGAGATTACTATGAGCCGCGTGCCCAGCCGAAAGGTAGTCTTTAGAAACTTAGTGGTGGGTAATGACAGTGTTTGGGCCCCCTAATTTTAAAAAGGATTAGAAGCATTGACAAGAATTTGGCAAAAAAAATTCTGAACCCAAGATTGTTTTGTAGTAGTAAGTGGAGGATGTTTGTCCTCAGCTGGAGTCCCTAAACTCTGACACACAAAGGTAAGCAAAAGTAGTTGGCTCTACCCTTTTAACTGTTATATGCCAGGTGCAGTGACTCACGCCTGTCATCTTCGCACTTTGGGAAGCTGAGGCGGGCAGATCACCTGAGGTCATGAATTCGAGATCAGCCTGGCCAACATAGTGAAACCCTGTCTCTAAAAATACAAAAATTAGCCGGGCATGGTGGTGTGTGCCTGTAATCCCAGCCACCCGGGAGGCTGAGGCATGAGAATCACTTGAACCGAGGAGGCAGAGGTTGCAGTGAGCCAAGATTTCATCACTGCACTTGAGCCTGGATGACAGAGTGAGATTTCACCTCTAAAAGATGTTCTGTAGACCAAAATCTATAGCAAGGTTTATAAGACAGACACCAAGCTTCTGGCTATTTGGTTATGTATGTGGTCATATATCCTGATGATGATTGAATGAAGCATATGGGGAACTTCATTAATGTTCCTTCGGTCATTCAAGGCTTCCATCAATCAATCTTAGCAAGTGTACTTTCTGAGTGTCTTGTCTCTTGGAGATTGATTTATAGATAAGAGAAGATATAAACAAGTTGCTTCCTTTCCCAGTGAAACACTGATGTCTTCTCCTTTTTTTTTTTTTTTTTTTTTTTTTGTGGAGACAGAGTCTCACTCTGTAGCCCAGGCTGGAGTGCAGTGGCACGATCTTGGCTCACTGCAACCTTCACCTCCCAGGTCCTGGTTCAAGCAATTCTCCTGCCTCAGCCTCCCGAGTAGCTGTGATCACAGGCATGTGCCACTATGCCCAGCTAATTTTTGTCTTTTTAGTAGAGACGAGGTTTCACCACGTTGGTCAGGCTGGTCTCGAACTCCTGACCTTATAATCTACCCACCTCGGCCTCCCAAAGTGCTGGGATTACAGGCGTGAGCCACTGTGCCTCGCTGTCTTCTCCCTCTTCTAACTCATCTCAACTGAGTCTCTGACCTCAGAGCTGTGGACATAAGTATGTGTCCTTAGGCAAGAGGATCTTCAAATTGGTTCCTGGGTCCATTGGGTCCCTGTGGCTTTCCAACAGATTCATCTGTCTCTTGTATCTTAGTGCGAACATCTAGGATGACTGCTTTTCTGCTCTAGAGTGGAAAAACGCTGTGCTTTTCTGCCCAACAGCAGAATCAGAACCCAGGATGGAATGTGGAGGCAGCAGCTAAGAGGGCGGTGGTGTAGCACTCTCTCCTAAGCCACGACGGTTTCCAGAGACCATGAGTTTGAAATGCGCATTCATAAGGGAGTGAGCCAACAGAGAGAGATTCATGGGGTTAGCATAAAGAAACATTACTGAGTGAAATATGAGTCATTTAGTGATTTTTTTTTTTTTTCTTACTGCTGTGAGTCAAGTTGAGTTCTGTGGCCAAATTCTAAAACCAAATTCTGGATGAATACAGGCTTTATAAACACTTGATATATTGTACTATACGCCGTGGAACGAAAGACTTCCCATTGGGCAATGGCATCTTTGCAGAATTCGCTTTTTATACTGGGGAGCACACGTTCCACGGGGAACAGGCCAGCCGGTAAGGCTTAGTCACTGGAAACTGCAAAAGACAAAAGCCCTGCAAAGATGAAAGAACAAAGACCCCTAGGGTTCCTGCCCACCAGGGAGCTCTGTTACCAGAGCCCTTCCTCTAGAGCACAGTTTCTCCATGTGGGGCTTTTGGACCAGAAGCATCAGCATCACCTGGGAACTTGTTAGAAATGACAATTCCTGAGCCTCTTTCCAGACCTACTGAGTTGGAAGCTCAGGGTTGAGGCCCAGCAGTGTGTAGCCCATCTCTTCATAAGCCCTCCTGGGAGTTCTGGTGTACACCAAAGTTTGAGGGCTACAAGTTCCTAAGAGACAATCTAGGGAGACTGTGCATATAGGTACACAGGAAATGGCTTTCCTTACACCAAATTATTTAGTCCCTAGTGCCCTAAGACATCCATTGTAGGCAACAGATTACTTTCTTTTGGGGATTATTAAGAAAACTGTCATTCAAATAGTTGTCAGTGTTCTATGATTAAGTCCCCAGTGACAGTTTTGTTGCTGTCCAGAAATCAGCTACTAAGCCATTTGTTTACAGCAACACCTCACTTCCAGGAACCAGTTTCTGTATCAGGAAACCTAAGTTATGGCCGGGCATGGTGGCTCACGCCTGTAATCCCAGCACTTTGGGAGGCCAAGGTGGGTATCACCTGAGGTCAGGAGTTTGAGACCAGCCCGGCCAACATGGTGAAACCCTCTCTCTACTAAAAATACAAAATGAGCTGTGTGTGGTGGTGAATGCCTGTAATCCCAGCTACTTGGGAGGCTGAAGCAGGAGAATCACTCGAACCAAGGAGGCAGAGGTTGCAGTGAGCCAAGATCGCACCATTGTCCTCCAGCCTGAGCAACAAGAGCAAAACACTGTGTCAGAAAAACAAAACAAAGAAAACCTAAGTTAAGCTGTGCCAGCAAATCACTCCCTAACTTCTCTGGCTTAACATGATAAAGGATTATTTCTTGTTCCTAATATACCTGCAACACAGCTTGGCAAGGGAGCTCTATTCCACATAGTCACTTAGGGGCTGAGGCTAATGGTATGTCTATGTCAACACCTGCTTCTGTGATCACTGTGACAGGGTGAACTGCACTGGCTTTTAAAGCTTCCATCTGGAATTGACATTATACTTTTTCTAGTGTTTGACTGGAGAAGTCACATGGCCAAGTCTAACTTCAAAAGTGGGTGGGCAGTACATCCTATTCTGTTGTGCCCAGAAAAAGAACTGGAGTCTCTGAGAACAGCCCTAGTGACTATTCAAGGTTATGTGTGGGCCGCAACAGCCATCATGCAATGCTCTGTGTTCACATTCAAGAAATAGCAGGGCTAAGAGTTGTTCAGTTTTTACATCCTTTCACTATCTCTTTGATCATATTGATTCTCAAATCTACAGCCTCCTTCCCAAGATTTTTTTGATCAAACTTTTTCATTTTCTTAAACTTGAAAAAAATTGAAGTGAATATATATACAGGAAAGCACACAAATCGTGCGTATACCACCTGATGAATGGTCACAAAGTAAGCATAACAGTGCAACTACCCCCAGGCAAGAAATCGACTGTTACCAGGAGCTCACCAGCCCCGTCTGGGCTCCTTCCCAGTCATCTCCTTCCTGCTTCCTCATGGCGACACTCCTGACTTCCAACACCATACTTCAGTTATTTTTTTACACTCATTCAACTAGTATTTATCAGCCAGGCTCTGGAACTTCTCAGTCCTGGCAGATGGTGTTACAAACGCAAGTACGAAATTTGATCCTAGTAAGTTTCCTGTTGGAAGACTGGATATTCTGGGGGGTGGGTGAGTTCTCTGAACTCTCAGGGATTCTACCTAATACATATTTTCCTTATTACCTGTTTATTTAAGCACATCCAGTACTTCCTAAAAGAGCAGATGGGACCATAGCAAGAATCCCTTTGCTGCCTGACATGTGCTGCTCTCATACAACCAGCTTCAACACAGCATCGGGCTTCCTGCACCAGACAGCAAAGCATCACCTGCCTGCCTGCAGCTCAGGTATGCTCTCTCACTCTCTGTCACACAGCCTCAGCCTTCCAGGCGGTTTCTAGGGCTGGGTAACTAGTTCCTTCTGGGTTGGGGAATGGGAAACAAGTGTAAAACTTACCTTGGCTCAAAAACAAGATTCACATTTGGTTTTAGAAATAGGAGTATTTCCGGTGGCTCACGCATATAATCCCAACACTTTGGGAGGCCAAGGCGGGTGGATCACGAGGTCAAGAGATCGAGACTATCCTGGTCAACATGGTGAAACCCCGTCTCTACTAAAAATACCAAAATTAGCTGCGCATGGTGGCGCATGCCTGTAGTCCCAGCTACTCGGGAGGCTGAGGCAGGAGAATTGGTTGAATCTAGGAGGCAGAGGATGCGGTGACCCAAGATTGTGCCATTGCACTCCAGCCTGGGTAACAAGAGCGAAACTCCATCTCAAAAAAAAAGGAAACAGGAGTATTTCTTATGCAGCTTCCATTTTATTAAAATTAGGGATATATTTCCATTCTCTTGCCTATTTAATCAACAAAGGTCTTAATGCAGAGGCAGTGGGCAGCTGGATTCTTAAAATGCCAGCTCCTTCCTTGTGTCCTCTAATCAGGCATTTCTGTCTAAGCATGTACCTGTAAAAATGGTATTTTGGGCTGTAATCCCAGCACTATGGGAGGCCAAGGTGGGCTGAACATGAGGCAAGAAGTTCGAGACCAGACTGGCCAACATAGTGATACCCATCTCTACTAAAAATATAAAAAATTAGTTGGGCGTGGTGGTGGGCATCTGTAAACCCAGCTACTCGAGAGGCTGAGGCAGGAAAATCGCTTGAATCCAGGAGGCAGAGGTTGCAGTGAGCGGTGACGGTGTGAGACTGTCTCAAAAAAAAAAAAAAAAAAAGAAAAATAGCTCTTTTGTTTTCCAGCTTCATTGCAAGATCCTTGCCAGAATTCAGGGTAGCTATCTCAAGGATACCACTTCAAGTTCCAAATAATTTCATCTTTCATGCCTGAAAAGCTGTGACTGTCCCATAGGGAATGGCTGTGCCTTCAGTGGGGAGGGGCTTGAATGAGCAGTTCAGGAACATTGTGGCCTAGGGTTCAGCCACATCCTTTTGTGGTAATGAACTACAACAAAATGTACTTTAAATATATTTTTATAATTAGTTGGCTTTTAAATTACAGCCATGCTGAATAAGAGCAGAGAAAACATATGATTAGTAATTTCCTTATGCAGAAAGTGGAACACTTTCTGGCTAAGGCCAGGGCTTTTTAAAAAATGTGCTTTTAGTTAAAAAAGAAAATAGAAAACCGTCTTAATTCCAAAGCCAAAGCAATGGTTCATGGCCTCCTTCTGGGCAGGAACATTCCAGCTCCATGAGGAAGTGCAAATGGAAAAGATTAGCTTGGGAAAATATTCTGAGAGCTGTCTGCATCTAGCCACTGTCACCTGTGTACTGAGCCACTTCTCTGGTCCTTATAAGCACAGAAAAATGGATCTGTGGCAGCCGTGGTTCCTAGCCTTCTAGAAATGACTCTTCCAGGAGACATAAATGCTGCTGCACATGGGTGCACAGCACAGAAAGCCTGTGTAGATCCAGATCACCAGCGAAAGTCTGGCTCCTTCTAGAGCTAAGGTAGTGCTAGTGTTTGCTTTGATGTAGCTCCCCCACCTGCCTAACATGTTTGGGGAAGAATAGTAATGTATCATGTCTCATATTTTGGGAGTAACAGTTTCTTAGTGTGGACCAAAGACTATATTCAGAAACACCTGGGATGCTTGTTAAAGAAGGGGATTCTCAGACTCAAAGACACAGAATCCTCAGAGCAGACTGGAAATTTGCTTTTTTTTTTTTTTTTTTTTTTTTTATGGGGTTTTTTTTTTTTTTTTTTTTTTTTTTTGAGATGGAGTCTCATTCTGTCGCCCAGGCTGGCGTGCAGTGGCATGATCTTGGTTCACTGCAACCTCTGCCTCCCAGGTTAGCAATTCTCATGCTTCAGCCTCCAAAGTAGCTGAAGTTACAGGCATGCTCCACTAGGCTTAATTTTTTGTAGTTTTAATAGAGATGAGGTTTTGCCACCTTGCCCAGGCTGGTCTCAAATTCTTGAGCTTGGGTGATTTGCCCACCTTTGTCTTCCAAAGTGCCCGGATTACAGGTGTGAGCCACCACGTCCGGCTGCAATTTGCATTTTCTTAAATTCTTAAAGATGCTCTGAAGGGAAGGCTTATACAAAAGCACCATAAAAATGAAAGCAATTCTACTTGCAGCAAGCTCCCCCCAAAAAAAATCTAGCAGGATTTGAAGAAAGGTTACATTTGGTCATTATTTCTTTTGAAGGAAAAATAGTTTTGTGATTCCATTTGCAAAGATTGTCAGATATTGGCAGTATTTCAGTACTACCAAAATCAGGGATAAAATTGTTCTGCCAAGTATTGACAGCTTACAAGGAAAAGGCTCAGTGCTTCATTTATTTTAGAGACCAGTGCTAGGTAGTATTCCTAGGAAGTTTCTCCAGAAGCATCCTTCTTCCCCCTTAGTGAGACATTTAGTTGACAGTTTAGTTGTAATACTGTCAGGACAAGTTGTCAGTTTTTCTTTTTCCTTTGCTTTTTAAAAGAGTTGGGGGTCTTACTACATTGCCCAGGCTGGTCTCAAATTCCTGGACTAGAGCAATCCTCCTGCCTCAGCCTCTGTCCCAGTAGCTGGGATTACAGGTGTGAGCTACCACACCTGGCTTAGTTTTCTTTCCTAACGTTAAACTCTCAAAAGTCCCACCTTTCCATTCCTGTTGTCTTGGGGTAGATCCCAGCCATCAGTGGCTCAACTTCCAAGCCAAGGTTTCTGGGAAATTGGCTCTTCGTCACTTAAAGGTTTAAGCTTTTTTTTTTTTTTTTTTTAATTCAAATGAGACAGGGTCTCACTATCATCCAGGCTGGAGTGCAGTGGTGCAATCATGGCTTATTGGAACCTTGACTTCCTGGGGGCAAGGTGATTCTCCTGTCTCAGCCCCTCAAGTTGCTGGCACTACAGTGCATGCACACTGGCTAATTTTTGTATTTTTTGTAGAGATGGGGTCTTGCTGTATTGCCCAGGCTTGTCTCAAACTCCTGGTCTCGAGTCATCTGCCTGCCTCAGCCTCCCAAAGTGCTAAGAGTACAGGTGTGAGCCACCTCACCTGCCCTAGACTTCTCTTAAGCCTGAAAATAAGATCAGGAGTTGCCAACCCCATGCTGACCTTACTTGGGGACTTTGCCTGAGCCTTCTGTCACAAGTCCCTTTATGAACTTTGTGCCTCAATAAACTGCAGTTGTACCGATGGGATAAATCAGGCAGTGTACCAGGATCCCAAGAAAAAAGGCATTCTAAGTGCCTACTGTGATTAGAGCAAACGAGGTACCAGCTAGCATTCATTACCTAGAGGTTAGATACGTATTATGTGAGACCTCACTCAACAATAAAACAAGCACTCATTCTCTTTTTCAAAATCCAACATGAGAAATCAGAAGGGCAGCATGCAGACACAGGGGTTCATTTGCATTCATGACTTTCCTTTGTTAGATGGAATAAAGAAAATTCCCAGGCCCACAAACCACCAGAGATACCACCTTATTTGCTCAAAAGGCAGGTCCTGTCCATAGAGGAATACCATGCACAGCTCTACCTCTCTACACACTCACACTCTTCTGCTTTAATTTATTATGCCATTTTGGATCTGTAGGAACTTGGGCTTGAACAGCAGCATGATCCGAAATTCAGCATGAATCTCAGAGCTAGCAGGTATGTCCTGGGAGGTGAGGCCCTCTGGGTGGCTGTGACCTCACTTTGAGTTTGTGCAGGGGAAGCGCCTCCTTGTGGTCCTGGGAGAGCTGGTCTGTTGCTGGCCAGGTTTGCCAGCACGGCTCTTGCAGCCCCCGAAGTCTTCCTCCAAAAGGTTCAGATCTTCCCTCTGAAATACTTCATAATGAAATACCTATGGGAAAAGGCTCTTCTCTGGCCTCTTTCCTGAGCTCAATAATGTTTAATTTTTAAAAGGGGGAAGGGAGGGAAAGAAAAGTCTTTGTGATATTTCTCCAGTGCACTTGGCTCTCACAGAAGGCCTTGGTCAGAATTCACCAGCAAATGTGCCAAAACACCTCGTTTGATTTCTGGCTGTTGGGCTGCTGTTTTTAATGAGATGGTCCCATTTTCCTTGGCTGCTTAAAAAGAATTTGAGGCCAGGTGCAGTGGCTCATGCCTGTAATCCTAGCACTTTGGGATGCTGAGGTGGGAGGATCAGCTGAGGTCAGGAGTTCGAGGCCAGCCTGGTGAAACCCCATCTCTACTAAAGATACAACAATTAGCTGGGCGTGGTGGTGCACACCTGTATTCCCAGCTACTTGGGAGGCAGGAGAATTGCTTGAACCCAGGAGGCGGAGGTTGCAGTGAGCCAAGATCGCACCACTGCACTCCAGCCTGGGCAAAAAAGCAAAACTCTGTCTCAAAGGAAAAAAAATAAACAGGTGCTGCTGTGTGGCCAACAGTACCATGAAATAAAAAGTCTGCCCGAGTTCATCTCCCCATTCTTGTCACTACAAGTTTCACCCAGTCACCCAGCAGTTGTCCTCAGTCAAGAACGCTTTTGCACTTAAGAACCAACTTTTGGAGAGTACCTGTAGCAAGAGCAAGAGCGCTTTGCCTAAGGAGGTCTCAAATTTCAGCTTCCCGATTTGCAATCCAAGTCAGGGGCCGAGCTGTGAAGTCGACAAGAGCCCTCGGAAGATGCTATCTCCCTGTCGGAGCCTGTGACCAGCGAACTAGTGCACTTGCCCTCCCTGCTCAATCCATCAGCATGTGCTGCCACTGCTGTAAGTCAATGGGCTCGAGCGGACAGCTGCCAGAGATCAATCAGGGACACAGAACAGAGCTTAATGAAATTTTATTTTGAAAAGATGGCAAGAGTCTAAGGCACTTCAAACATTTAAATACATATAGGACCAAAGTAAATGTGACACGGTATAAAGGAATCCATAAATACAAGAGAACTACACTGTTTCTCTAGAGGCAAATACAGAGCCAATTCCTCTAACACAATCCGACCTTTATAATTAGAGTTATACAATATGATAATGTTACATGTAGTTCTTCATGTCTTTAGTATGGAATATAAAAGTTGAAAATACTGTGTCAATTTCATATAGATATCCTTTTTTTTTTTTTTTTTATAAAAAGTCATATATTACATCTACCTAGATAAAACCAAATGAAAATATTGTGTTTTGTAAGTTTTATACTTTTTGAGAGTTTTATCTAGCCCAGGCCCAAGTTATAGATGATCAGAGTCATCTCAACTTCCTTATTTTAAAATAATAAAGGACAAAAGAAAAACCTATGCTGGAATGAGATTTTGGAAGAGCTTTCTAACGGTTCCACATTTAGTAAATATAAATATTAGTGGAAAAATTTTATAGCAATGAGAACCTGACACTTCTTTGTGGGAGTGGCGAGAACAGAAGGGGTTCCTGCTGATCAGGTCAGAATTTCCTATGACTGTACATAACGGAGCAGATACTCAACAGCAACAGAGACTGGGTTAAAGTGTGCCCTACACAGAGAGATGGCCAGAAAGGTGGCGCGTGTGCCCAGGCCGGCAGTCTCTGCACTGTGAAAGCTTCAGCCTTTAGCCCTGGGCTTTATGCTTCTGTTTGCTGGTGAGCTCAGGCACAGTACACATACATTCAGTATCTGTCGCCCCAACAGGAACAGTTAGCAGCTTAATGGTGGCATGTAAATGAAGGGCTATTTGCATACAATCAGTCAAATGAACCTCGGTGGGTGGGGCCAGGAGACGTCTTCCTTCCAAGTCTAGGGGTGCCCTAGAGACCAGGAAAGGAAAAAAACTGGGGGTTAATAAGTGACCTCAGGCAGATGTGTGCCCTGTGATATTGGATCTTGGCCCCCCACAGCCGCCAACCAGCTGTGAGCCAGAGCAGCTCTGGCTGAGAACAGGGGACAGGTGTCCACAGCAACAGGCACAGCTCCAAGGCCAGCTGGGCTCAGCAGTGCTGTATCCAGCTGTCCTGGGCCTTCCCACTCAGTGAACTGTGGACTACAGGCTGCCTGCCATCTGCTTTAGGAACGATGCCAGAACCATGGTGAAATATCCCCATGGGCTCAGGGGGTGCATCTGGATAATTCTGTACAGAAGTAAAACCTCTATGGGCAGCTGTGAGAACATCTGTCTTGCAAGGACAAGCAGGGTCCAGCCTCTACTTAAACATTAGTTCTCCTGCCTTGGGTGGTGGGGCAGAAAGAAAGGGTGAACCGTTAAGCTCCAGACTAAAACTTCCATTTTCTGAATCAACATAAAATCTGTCAATTCCTGGAGGACGGGGGTCCACCAGTCTGGTAGATTTCAGCCTGTTTACAAATGCCAAATGCACAACACTGACCGGAGACTGGGCTTTTGCAAAGTTGACGTGGGCATACAGAAGAACTGCGATGTCCTTGTGTCCCGCTTCCAGGGCGATCGAGAGCGCAGTGCTGCCGTCCTTAAGATAAGATGGAAAGAACAAGCCATGTTGGGTTTCTCAAGCCTCCAGACAGCCGGAGAAGGTAAGAGAACAAGACCACCTCAGTAATCGGTAAGGTTCACCAAATATCCCTACTCCTTTGGTCCTCCGGGGAACTTTTTCAGGACCTCTAAGTGTGAAGGCCTGAGGATGTGAAGATGAATGAGGCAAGCCTCCACCCTCCAGAGGTCCCACTTAAGAGGATTATTTTATTCAACCATTCTGCTCACCAGGAGGGGGAAGCAGAAGATGAGGATAGAAAGTTTTTTTTTCTTATAACTATGAATGACCAGGCAAGCACCAGTAGTGTGTCTGGAGACTCTGCAATTTGCCAAAGATCTCTTAGCTTTCCTCTTAGAGAGAGCACTATTATCTTAAAGCCCTAACCACCTCCATTTAAGGCTACAATTAACATCTGTAATCATGCAGTGACTTGCATAGATGTATCTTATGGAAATAAGAGGGGAACCACTACATCTGAGAAAAAAATGCTTCATTTAACTGCCTGAATTTCAGGTATTCAGATGGATATAAAGGAGTATCAAGGTAGACAACGGCATAATTTGTTTTCTGTCTAGTCTTTTTTTTTTTTTTTTTTTT
>NW_016107470.1:24636-32126 GCF_001604975.1 Cebus imitator
TTTTTTAAGATGGGAGTCTCACTATGTTGCCCAGGCTGCTCTCAAACGCCTGGGCTGGAGCGATTCTCCTGCCTCAGCCTCCCAAAGGGCTGGGATTACAGGAGTGAGCCACTGTACCCAGCCTATCTAGTCTTGAAATAAGGATTTCCCTCTGGTCAGCAACAGCAGGACCCACTTTTACTTTGGTTTAATCTTATGATCCTTCCCTCCCATGCTGTGAATTTTGAAAGAGAATAGAAGTAAAAGCAAACAAAACCCATTGCACAGTTAATATAAACTCTTCTGGAAGAAATCAGAAGCTCTCCCTCCCACAGAGGTGAAAAAGGGAATCCGTTACAGCTGCAGCTCCCGTGTGCTCCTATGGAGGTGGCTGAGAGCGAAGCTAGTCAGTCCCTCATGCCAGTGAAAACCTCTGCTGGTTTGCTCTCCCTGCTGGCCTGGGCCTGCAGGGAGCTGACATACAAAGGATATTTTCCCTAGCTTTTTGGTGTTTTGAGCTGAAGGAAGCTCTGATCCAAATCTGTGATCCATAAACTTTCAAAAACAGAACCCAGGCCTTTAAACCAAATGACCAGTTCCCACACCATCCACCACTCCTCTGCTGTGGCCTGGAGACGCCCAGAAGTACCTTCACTGGTTTCCTGGAATGTGGACAGCCTGGGAACGGGGAAAGGAGAGCAGAGTGATGCTGATGGGACAGACTGAGCAGACACGGGAAAATGTGCTTAAAGAAGCCCAGATACTCTGCATGGCCTGGTTTAAGTGGTGTCACAAGCTACTCACTTTGATGAGCCAGAGTGGATCACCTGCCTTCACTTTGGGTGGGAAAGGCTGGCTGTATTAGGAACTGGTTTTAGTCACCTTGTAACCCCAGCCTCTAATGACTAATTCAGATTTCCAAGTGGACTGGGGCCCTGGCTCTTTCTTAGTGGACTGTCGGAAGTCACCTACGCTGAATTTGATTCTGCAGTGCAAATCCATTGCTTCCCCTTTAACAGAGTGGCTCTTGGACATGCCCATTAAATCACTTGGTCATTTTATGAATTTTGGGGTGGGGCCTATTTATTGTTCTGTTTTGGGCACTAGTTTGAGAGTTAGTTTGTACACAGTAAGTTTAGCCAAGCCTGGCTGTGAAGGGAGGGCACCTGGATGGTGACACAAATCCACGAGGAGAATAGGGGAGGATTTGCTCACCTGTGGCCAAACAGCACTCCCAGACCCCCCGCCCGGACTCCCCCAGACCCCTGGCTTGGAGGCCCAGTGGAGACAGCTTACATTGTCCTCCAGGTGACCGTTGCAGCCGGGCTGGGCCAGCAGCAGCTTGACAATCTCCACGTGCCCGTGCTCGCTGGCACACATGAGGGCCGTGGAGCCCTCGTCATCTTGGATGTTGACATCAGCCCCGCAGGCCAGCAGGCCTTTCACCATGTCTATCCGCCCGTGACTGACCGCCAGCATGAGGGCCGTCTGTCCCGCCTATGGGAAGAGATGACAGGGACTTCAGAAATACAAACTGAGTTGGCAGCGGTGGCCCCTCATGGAGCTGTGCTAGGGAAAGAACTAGCTTGGAACTTTTTGGGGTGGGTGGTGGTAAGCAGGGAGAAACCAGCTTCCCGTGAGCTAAGGAAGGGCATAAAGGAAGGAGCCAATTTCACTTGAGCATCGAGGATCTGTCTCAGTATAGCGAGGGGCTGGAAGTTCAGAGGTGTTTAAAAGTGAAGCTGTGAACACATCTGGATCTGGGACACTGCCTGCTATAAAGACACTGCAACATGGAGAAAGGAAGCAACAGTCACCAGGTATATGATGGCGATGCCCCATCGTTTATGTGTAGGGAGACTAACAACATTTCCATGCAAATGAAGAAAAGAAAGGCAAAGGAGGGAAAAGTTTCCAGTGTGAAATTTAAGCCTATATTTCACTGGTGTGTTTGGTCAGCACGCAGTGCGTGGACTCAGGGCAGGCCTGCAAACAAATGCACCATGGCGGGAGCATGGCATCTATGCCTGCTCTGCCAGAGCGGCCACTGCAGTCCTGTCTGCTGCCTGTGGGTCAGGGGTGCCTTCCTGAGCACAGGAACCAAGCATGCTAACCTGACTGGCTTTGGCATTCACATCCCCGCAGCCAAAGAGTTCCTCCACAACCCGCATGTCTTTTTCTGCTTCCACAGCGGCAAGGGCTGCCAGCATGATGGGGGTATAGCCTGCCTTGTTCTGGTGATCCACGTTACACACATCTACAAAAAAGAAAAAAAGTCTCTTAGGAAGCAGCCCCTTCTAACAGCAGCGGCTCACAGAGCCACTGAAGGGATGGTGCTTACAGGAGTGCAATGAAATGGCACCAGGTGGCTAGAGACCAAGAGTGACTTTAGAAGGAAACGTGAGAGAGGTTTTCATACCAAACCAAAAACTTTATTTTTTCCTATTCAGGAGACCTGAAGCAATGGTAACCTATAGCGTTTTTTTTTTTTTTTTTTTTCCCCTCTTTGAGACAGAGTCTTGCTCTGTTGCTCTGGCTGGAGTGCAGTGGCACAATCGCAGCTCACTGCAACCTCCGCCTCCTGGTTTCAAGTGATTCTCCTGTCTCAGCCTCCTGAGCAGCTGGGACTACAGGTGCCCACCACGATGCCTGGCCTACAGCATGTCTTGTTGGCAACTGGTGGCTGAAATGCAATGGCTGCTCTTGAGAATAAACAATCATGTGGGATCTGGGCATTCAGCTGTGTTTAGGAAACCACTCTGAAGTGAAGCAGGCAGTGAGCTATTCATGAAAGAAGGGTTTGCAAAGGCTTATGTATGGAACACTGGACAGGGTGGCACCTGCTTATCCAAACCCTACTCATTCTGAGACCCTGAATTTACTACTCTGGCCTATCCAGGGTCCTGAGAAGCAGAATTCCAATCATACAACATCTAGCTCTAGAATTTATGGTCTGAGAGCAAATGCAGTTAAGTACCTTTAACAGATTTAATGAACCAGACTTTTTCTATTCCTGTAATTTTCAAGGAGTCTTCAGTGATTAGCCTTCATGCATTTACAAGTTCCTTCACCGTTTCTCTGAAATGGCTGGAATGATGAGTGTTAGAAAGCAGCTTTTATGTGGGACCAAATATGAAGTTAAAATGTTTAGAATGTTTCTATCATTAAGGAGAAGATAAGGTACCATGAACATTTTCCTTCAGATCCCAAACAACTCCATACTAAGGACATAATGGTATTTTTAAAAGTGTGTGTTTTTACACAGAAAATAAAGGCCCTGTGGTGGAGAAGTGGATGAGTTCGTGTGTGCTTCGGAGCTCCTGAGCATATGGGACTTTGCTCTGCACAGATGTGGAAGCATCCTAGAACTACACCTATGGAACCAGAATCTCAGCCTAGAAGGGTGAGCAGTAAAAATTAATAAAAGTGATTAACCAGCTGGGTGCAGTGGCTCACGCCTATTATCACACCACTTTGGGAGACTGAGGTGGGCAGATCACCTGAGGTCAGGAGTTCGAAACCAGGCTGACCAACATGGAGAAACCTGTCTCTACTAAAAGAAAAATAAAATAAAATTAGCTGGGTGTGGTGGCACATGCCTGTAATCTCAGCTACTCAGGAGGCTGGGGCAGGAGAATTGCTTGAACCCGGAAGGCAGAGGTTGTGGTGAGCCGAGATTGAGCCACTACACTCCAGCCCGGGCAACAAGAGCGAAACTCGGTCTCAAAAAAAAAGAAAAGTGATTAACCAAAACCATCTAACAATGGAATTAAAATGATTTGTTCAAGATATTTTATCCGCTTCTAAGGGTATCCTAAGTTGTTCCTGTCAGGAGTGATACTGAAATCTTGGTTTGGCTTCCCTGGATATTATCCACTTCTGTTGAAACAATCAGTCTGGCTGACAGTATCACCAGCTCTGTTTATAGTCTGGAAGGCCTGAACAGGAGCAGCTTGAAATTCCTTCCTGTAAGATAGAAGCATTTATACCCTAACATGGCTCCAAAAATAGGGAACAAACTTATAAGAGAAAAGAAGGATAAATCTGCTTTGATTTTTTTCCCTGCATCAATTCCAAGTTCCCAAAACAGAGCAGAAGAGATTGGATAGTGGATGAAGAGATGATTTTGGAAAATTGGACAGTTTTATTGCATATTCTTAGTCATATTCATAGTCGGGTGTTTCCATTGTATCCTCATTAATGAGACTGAGGTACTGTGAACTGTATCAGTCACACCCTAGAAATAAAAGTAAAAATATGTATTACAAAAACTGAAAGATTTGGGGACTATGTGTGGCACTGGGCTGCTCCATGCGAAGAAGAATTTGAAAGCTCACAATTTCTCGAGGGGATCATCTGTGTCTGTGTCACCCCCTCACTTCATACCTAAGATGTCCACTGGCTCTATTCTGGGATGGCAAGTTTTTACCCTCATTATTATGGTTGAGATATAAGAATCATAGGTCCTTTGCTCTATGCTGCTTCCCTAATAACAGTGTTTTTTTTTTTTGGTGAGAATGTGATCGTTTGACCATAATCTGTCAGGGTGGCCTTGCTTAGCCCCATCTTGAGTAACCACACACTTCTGCAAGGACAGCAGTCATGGAGTATGGACAAAGTGAGTAGGCTGCAAGCACCAAGGCTGTAAGCAGCACTCTGCCTCCTGAGCGCAAACCAGTCAAGCCTGCATGAGTGAGCTCAGGAGGCAACGTGAGTCATGCTTCGTACCAGGGATACACCCCTCACTTGAATGCAGCAAGAATATCCGCAAAACCTCCTATCAAAACAGATGTGGAATCTGTTCACTCAGTTTTAAATTTCAAGCCTCTTATGAGTGACTCAAGAATATTCTTGCTATATCACGTGGAAAAGCAATAAAAAGGATTTTAGCATGGTCAGAGAAATCGGGAGTGGCTCAACCAGGTTCTCTGACATGAGTCATAACCCAAGTGCTGCTAGAGACGAGACGGGGTGGAGGGGCAGCCAACATACCGGCGTCCAACAGCAGCTTCACTATCTCAAAGTTGGAGTGGGATACGCTGTAATGGAGGGCTGTGTTGCCGTTGCCGTCTGCCAAGTTGATGACATAGCGGAGGACATCTGGGGAGATGGCCTCAAAAGCAGCGATGTAGTCCCCCACCATGGCTGGAATGGCCGACTTCTGACTGGACACGCGGAACCATTCATGCTGGAGGGTGTTCAGACAGAACCTCTGCCAAAACACCAAGTGGCCATTAGTTCTTCTATTTATAGACCATTCGAGACCTAGTTAAGAGTGCAAGTAATCTGTCCTTTTATAGTCAAAGTATATGCAGTTAGAATCTGCTCTCAAAAACAAGACCCACAGCCCTAAGAGAAGCTTTAAATACCAAACTGGGACATCCTTGATTTTAAACCACTCGCAGATGCTAATATCTGTAAAGGAGGCCAGATAGCACCATGTAGAAGGAGAGGCTCTGGAGCCAGATCACCGAGGTTCAAAAGCAGGCTCTGCTACCTAAAAGCTTTATGACCCTAGGGAAGTTATTCTGCCTCAGTTTCCTCATCTGAAAAATGGGGATAATACGGTTCTTTCATAGTTTTTTTGTGATGAGAATTAAACACTTAGGCTTGGCTCAATTTACTATCAAACTATTAGTATTATGACATCATACTGGCGTTGCAAACAATTTTCATAAAAATCAGGAAGAAATTAACAGGCCTACACTGAATTATGCTGCTTGCTTCCTACCCAGACCAACCTCACCTCCTTCACCTCCTCAGCACAGCACTAGGTTGGGAGACGGTAAGTGTATAGCTAACCCAATTCCCACCTCAATCCCAAACTGTTCAACCATGGAAGGGAAAATAAAAGGAAATTAGTTCCGGATGGGCTTCCTTTTTCTCATCAGCTCTACTCTGACTTCCTGAGGCTGTGGACACATGAACATGGCACTTGCTTTGTGGATGATCAAGTCAAACCTGGATACGTGAGGCTCAGAGGAGGCTGAGCATAGTCGGTGCTGGTGATAAGGATGACTACAATGCCTTTTCAATGGGCCTTCTTTCCTCTGAGTTTAATATTCATTTCTGCTTTGCTTACTCTTTAACCATTTAAAACTAAAGAAATCCTATTTGACATGTTCAAAAGCACCAGAAGCCTGTAAGTCCTCTTTCTGTAGAAAAAGCAGAGCTGGGATTATAGACCTCCCATCTCTTTATCATCCTACTGTGGATTATTTAGTTTTAACCATTTCAATCACATTTTGGGACACTTGAAAAGGGTCCTTTTTTAATTTTATACATTCAGATTCCTCTTTCTTTGAAGTTGTCACACAGAAAGAAGGAAAAGTATGTCTCTGGTTGTCCTAACTCTATTACTGCTAAGTAACTGGTACCCTGACATGATTAGTCCTGGCACTGTGTTTACTCACTTGTCCACTACTTTAAATACTTTCACACAAAATAAACATTCAATTAACAAAAAAAAAAAATAGGGCCAGGTGTGGTGGCTCGCGCCTGTAATCCCAGTACTTGGGAAGGCCGAGGAGGGTGGATCAAGAGGTCAAGAGTTCAAGACCTGCCTGACCAACACGGTGAAACCCCATCTCTACTAAAGAGAAAAAAAATTAGCTGGGTGTGGTGGTGCACGCCTGTAATCTCAGCTGCTTGGAAGGCTGAGACAGGAGAATCACTTGAACCCGGGAGACAGAGGTTGCAGTGAGCCAAGATTGCACCACTACACTCCAGCCTGGGTGACAAAGCAAGATTGTCTCCAAACAGGAAAAAAAAAAAGAGTACCCATCAGAGTGTGTGCATGACACCATGCTTGGCAATTTGGAGGATGCAGGAATACAAAATCCTTACCAAAGACCACATAACCTAGAATCTGGAGAATGGGGAAAGAAAGAGTATGCTATGGCTATAAAATCTGGGGTTGTAAAGCACCAGTTTTAAGTTCAGGTTAAACCTGATGGGAAATATTGACACATTAGTGACATTTCATGGTTTTACCACTCGTGACCAAGATACAGCCTGGCATTTTTATGAATACAAATTCATGAATTTCAACACGTAGTTCTATGTTTCCCCTTGACTAGGAATTTTTTGAGAGAGGGTATCACTCTCTCTCCCAGGCTGGAGTTCAGTGGCATGATCATGGCTCACTGCAGCCTCCCAAGTAGCTAGGACAACAGGTTCATGCCTGGCTAATTTATTTTCTGTAGAGACAGGATTTTGCTATGTTGCCCAGGCTGGTCTCAAACTGAACTCCTGGGCTTAAGTGATCCACCTGCCTTGGCTTCCCAAAGTGCTGGGATTACAGATTTGAGCCACTGTGCCTGGCCTTGACCAGGAATTTTATTTAGTACAGCTGGCCCTCTGTAGCCACAGGTTGCAGAGCTATAGATTCAACCACCCACAGAGTGAAAATATTTGAAAAATGAAAAATATAAAAAATAATAGTATAACTTATTTATATAGCATTTACATTGTATTAGTTTTTTTTTTTTTTTTTTTTTCCTCTTTGAGAC
>NW_016107470.1:32181-40910 GCF_001604975.1 Cebus imitator
AAGACAGTCTTGCTGTGTCACCCAGGCTGGAGTGCAATGGTGCGGTCGTGACTAACTGCAACCACTGCCTCCTGGGTTCAAGCAATTCTCCAGCCTCAGCCTCCCAAGTAGCTGGGATTACAGGTGTGCACCACTGTGCCCGGCTAATTTTTTGTATTTTTAGTAGAGACAGGGTTTCACCATGTTGGCTAGGCGAGTCTTGAATTCCTGACCTCAACTGATCTGCTCACCCTAGCCTCCCGAAGCGTTGAGATTATAGGCATGAGCCACGGCACCCCCCTCTGTATTAGGTATTAAAATATACAGCAGGATTTAAAGTATATGCATAGGTTATATGCAAATACTACACAATTTTACATAAGGGACTTGAGCCTCTGTGCATTCTGGTATCCTTAGGGGATCCTACATTATCTCAGTGCACTAAAGACAGAGCTATCGACCAGTGGGTTAGTCCTGCCTATGAAAGAACTGCTCATAAAAACTTCAACACATGAGAATGTGTCATACTTGGCCATGGTGTCAGATTAGCCATTGGCATAGAAATACTTATGTGTCCTATGTTGTACCATTCATGATCACTAAGGCAACTACAAACTCTTTGCTGTTTGCCCTGCATCTCTTAGATTGTGAGGAGATGACAAGTGCAGTTATTTCTATGTTTAAAAATAGTGGCTGCCTGCATTTCACATCAGAGCATAACATACAGTTTTGTAACTGAAAGGAATGCTGACCTTGGCCCAGACAGATAGGTTTCTTTTAAAAACTTAACCTAACTTTAAAAAATTCTTGGATGCTGCTCCCTGGATCTTAACATTCTACAAATAGAAGCGAAATATGTAGAAAGATGACGACTGACTGCAATTAGCCCTCTGCAAGTGTATGTCTCACAGATGCCTCCACCCCAAGAAAAGTACAGGGTGGGTGAGGGATGTCCAAAGTCGGGCCTCAAGGAAACACTGGCAGTGTGATCCAGGGAGCAGGACCACATGACATTTACCCAGCCCACTCATGCTGGAAACAGTTCAGGAGAAGAGCATGGAAGCTACAGCTCAGAGGCAGCCGATAGCTGGCCGTGACCCCAAGCCTACTCATGCATTTTGTATGGGGATGGTGTCTGCAGGTCAGACTCACCATATCTTTGCTGGTCAGAGCTTTGGGGTCATTTATATTATTTTTCAGTAAGTTGCAGGCAGACAACATCTTTTCACTTAATTCATATCTGAAAGGGAAAAAGAGAACTTATAATTGGTTACAAGAGGAAAGCCATTTTTTATTTCAACCTATATATACATATATTTTTTCTTTTGAGACAGGGTCTTGCTGTGTTGCCCAGGCTGGAGTGCTGTGGCCTGATCTTGGCTCACTGCAACGTCTGCCTCCCAGATTTAAGCAATCCTACTGCCTCAGCCTCCCTTAGTAGCTGGGACTACGTGTGCACCACCTGATCCAACTAATTTTTATATTTTTAGTAGAGATGGGGTTTCACTATGTTGGCCAGACTGGTCTTGAACTCCTGACCTCGGGTGATTCACCTGCCTCAGCCTCCAAGAGTGCTGGGATTAGAGGTGTGGGCCACTGTGCCCAGCCTCAATCCTATGTTTTTCCAAGAGGCAAGTGGCCCCAGGCCTAGGCAGGTGGTTATGGCACAAGGTACTCGGGTGGAGGCAGCATAGGCATCCTCAGGTGTCCAAGGATCATGTCTACCGTGCAGAGCTGACATCTCCAGCCAGAGACTGAGGCCTTGTTTGGGAGGGTGAGTTTTGGCTTGACCAATTTGGCCTTTATGACATTCTGGAATAACATTTGGAGATTCTGCTGTTTTTTTTTTTTTTTTTTTTTTTTTTTTGAGACAGTGTCTCACTCCATTGCCCAGGCTGGAGTGAGTGCAGTGGTGTAATCATGGCTCACTGCAGTTTTGCTGTCCCAGGCGCAAGCAATCTCCCCACCTCAGCCTCCCAAGTAGCTGGGATTACAGGTCTGTGCCACCAGACCTGGCTAATTTTTTTTGTATTATTTGTAGAGACAGGGTTTCACCATGTTGCCCAGGCTGGTCTCAAACTCTTGGGCTCAAGTGATCTGCCTGCCTGCCAGCCTGAGCCTCCCAAAGTATTGGGATTATGGGTGTGAGCCACTGTACCCAGCCTGCTCTAAAAATATTTTTACTCTTAAGGGGGTTGAAGAAGGTCCAAATTATATTTTTTTGAGACAGGGTCTCGCTCTGTCATCCAGGCTAGAGTGCACTGGCACGATCATGGCTCACTGCAGCCTCAACCTCCATGGTTCAAGTGATCTTCCCAACATATCCTCTTGAGTAGCTGGTGTGTGCCACCACGCCCAGGTAATTTTTTGATTTTTTGTAGGGATGAGGTCTCACTATGTTGGCCAGGCTAGTCTCGAACTCCTTTGCTCAAGCGATCCTCCTGCCTAGACATTCCACAAATTACCATATATCCATTATGCTGACCAGTAAACCACACATCTGAACCCATACTTGGTGAGTCAAGTGTTTAACTCATATGAAAAATTAAGCATAAAAATCAGATGACTACTATCACACTAGTCTTTAAGTAAAATTTAAAAAAAAATGACACATGGTATATAAATTTCAACTCAAAGCCGGTAAAAAAAAAAAAAAAGAAACCCAGCCGTCTGAAACACTTGGAAATATAAGCTAAAAACACTTACCTTGTGTTAACGTAGTTAAACTTTCATTTGCAAAATTAAATAGAGGTAAGTTTTCTGAAATGTTCTATTTATATTTCACATAGTGAAAAACCATACTGAAGTTTCCATCTTTTCTGTTCTCTATTTTATGAGTATCAAATCCTTATCTGCTAATAATCTTGAAAACTTATTTTTTTAGGCACATGTGTCAGCCAACCAGAGTGTTTGGTATTTTATTTCAGCTACTCTTTATGAAATACCCAAATCCATTCTTGTGTTCCTGATCACTCAATGTGTAACAAAATGTAGACACGTAAGTGATATACATCATCTGTATAGTAAATGTGATCTTTGGCTGAGGCCAAACAACTGTTCCTCAATCACACAATGATCCTGTCATAATGATACACCTGTCTCAAGATAAATGACTAAAGATAAAATCGGAAATCTTAAAGTATGTGGGCCACCCAAAAATTAAAATATGTCTTTAAATGTAAGGTAAGGTGTTCAAACAATGGAAGTTTTAGTGAATTGTGTTTCCATATGTTAAATTATATAGCAGAGTTAAGGTTTCAGAAAACAAGGGTGATTAGGTATCAAGCCATTCTCTTTTTCTACCATAAGAGATCTAAGAGTTGCCACACTCTGCACTTGTATACATTAGTATCTCAAGATGTGCATATCTCTGAGGAACAGCGAAAAGAAACAAATATATGTAATTGCAAAAGCTCTGAACTGGCCAACTCTTATTGCCAACGTACATTAAATGTGGGAGGGGGAAGGGAGGGAAGGGGAATGTACCACACCTCTCTCTGATTTCCACCTTCTCAGGTTCACATTCTTGAACCTGCATTTCATCTTCCACCCTGGCAGACTTGAAACCGTCAATATTAATTGCATGGTGCCCTTGTGCCATTCCCCGAGTGTCTTCATCCTCCTCCTCTTCTTCCTCTTCTTCAAGAGGATACTCAATGACATCACACTCGTCATCTGACTCGGAAGAAGAGCTTTCATCTGAGCTGGAATCATCACTTGAAGTTGTTTCATACCTAGGTGGCAATTGGGATTTCAGGAGATGCAAGGTGTGCCCACAAAGACCCAGTGATAGAAATTTCTATGAAGGGATTTGCTAACTGGCTCCAGAAATTTCACTAGTGGTTTTAGATCCTGCACTTAGAAGTTCAAAGTAAGGTCTATTTAAATGTCTGGTGGTTTTGAATGAATTCTAACTTAAAAGGGACAACCTGATTGCCAATTGGCATCATATGACACTTATTAAAGAAAAATAATGGCATCTCTGGCTTAGTATAAATCAAGAGAAAATGTACTTTAAAGTGTACTTTATGTAAAAGAGATCTGTAATTGTTAATTTTTTATTCCCCCCACCCTATTTCTTCCTATTTCATCCTATTAATTTCCCCAGTATCAGGTGAATAGATTACATAAGTAATCAATAGTTTTTCTGGTGTATGCTCTCCAAAATCTCCTGGCCATATCACTGAATAAAATTTAAGATTTGGAAAACAGGCACTGTAATGTTAAACCTTGATGGTATAGTTTGCCATAAACATTATCTTAACTAACTTTGTACTATCTTTCTTGGGGGGGCGGGATATATCAATCAATTCATTGCTTTGATTCAATTGTAGGAGGCCAAAGAGGCCCAGTTATTTACATGGGCCAATGGAAAGAAGGAACAAACGATAAACATTCTATTCAGAAAGCAAACTGGTGATGTGATTATCAATTGTGAAAAGCCCTACAATTTGGCTTGTGAACATGGAGAGCTAAGCAGAAGAACCCATTCTGAAGGAGTAGATGACTATCGTTGGCCCAGAGAGTGATGTGCTCAGTCTTTTTCTGCTCAATTCTGAGTTCTTATATAGTTGTCCAACAAAGTGCAGGAACCCTGCTGCCTGCTGTGTTCCTTGAAGACTATTTCTTTCAGATCAGAGGTGAGGAGATGTAAACTGCTCAGCTTCATCAGGTATCCTTAAGAGAGTGACAAATTCTTAAAGACAGCAAGAGGAGGGGAGAAAAGAAGCCCAAATGCACCTTTCTCAGGAGGGAATCTTCCATCACCGTGCTGTGGCCACTTCCCCGACTAGGCACCTTGAAATGTGACTTAGATAGGCAGGAGTCAAAGGAGACCGACAACGTTAGGCTCTAGAACCAGCATCTTTCCTTACCCTCCATTAATGCCAACAAACTGAAGATTCTTTTTTGTGCCATTTGAATCTTTGTTACCATCTTTCTTCTTCATGATGGACTTCAATGTACTTTCATTGTTTGTACATGCTGTGGAAAGAAAATCAAGGCGATCAAAATGAAAGCTCATACCCATACAGTTAGATGAATAAGTAATCTTTTTTCCTGTATAATTTTTTTCCCTCATGCAAATAAATGTAGATCTTGGCATATATATGTGAGAAGTTTGCACAAAATTCAATGGGAAAGTGTGTGCATGCAAAGAAAATAATTCAAAGTTCTATTAACAATATTCTTCACATGGGAAAAAAATCAACTAGTACCTCCAGACATAACAAAGCCAGTGAAAAATGACATTTGTATCTGGCTTATTGCTTATAAAGTGATGTCGTGTCTCTCTTGAGCCTCAAGGACCATTTAGGCACTAAATGGGGATTATTATTTTTCTTCAGCTAAGATAACATGGAAAAATTTATGCCTGCCAGAATGTGAATAAAACGCTGCTAAAATATTTCAAAATTTATATCAGGTAAGCCAGAATGTGAATAAAATGCTGTTTAAAATATTTAACAATTTGTAATATCAGGTAAGCTTTCTTTGGTAATTGAGACAGGGTCTCTTTCTGTTGCCCAGGCAGGAGTGCAGTGGAGTGATCTCAGCTCACTGCAACTTCCACCTCCCAGGTTCAAGTGATTCTTCCACCTCAGCCTCAAGAGTAGCTGGGACTACAGGTGCACACCACCATGTGCAGCTGATTTTTGTATTTTTAGTAGAGATGGAGTTTTACCATGTTGGCCAGGCTGGTCTCGAACTCCTGGCCTCAAGCAATCTGCCTGCCTTGGCCTCCCAGAGTGCTGGGATTACAGGTGTGAGCCAGCATGCCTTGCCTCTTTGGTAACCTTAATATAAGAATATTCTGGGCCTACCTTCCAAACAACATTATGTTTCTTCCAGGTCAATTTAAAAGGTACATTGACATTAAACTGGAATGCTGGCAATGTTGGTCCTAGAATCCTGATGCCAATGACTGTCAGTGAGAAAAGTTACCGTAGAGGCCAGCGGCGATCTGGTCGTCTGTCAGGTTCACTGGAGACAGCGTACCTTCCTGAGTGGGGAAGGCATCCAGGCTGCTGATTGGCTTTCCTTCTGAGGTCCCCACTTCTTGCTCAGGCTGGGCTGTCTGGGAGCTTAAGGGACTTTCTGACTGAAGGCCTCCACACTTACACGTATATCCCAAATTATTGCCTATCAGGAAAAAGAAAGGTACAGAGTGTGTTAGGACTAAAAAAGCAGGCTTAAGAAAAAAAAAAAAAAACACAAAAACTCGTGCAATTTGTAATTTAAAATGGGACTATTATTCCAGCCACCAAAACTCAAAAACCCCCTTTGACTCTTCACCTTTCCTGATTTCATTAGCATGGGCAGGCTGCCGAGCCTCGCCATCCTAACTCCGTAGCGCCTCTTTTCTGTTTTGGCTGCTACCACCATAGCCTTGGTTTCTAGCCATGAAAGTAGCATCCTTACTGCCCCTTTGCCATCACTATTTCCCCTCTGGCACAATGCTACAGAGTATTACTCCTGCCAGCTCCAATGGCATTGTTATTCTAGCTAAAACAAAATGTGACAATGCCTAAAAAGTACCCATTGCTCAGGAAATGTAGTCCACACTGCATAGCCAGAGACTAAGCCATCCATAATTTGGCACTGGCTGACTTCATTTCCCACTCCTCCTGTCATCCTTACTGGGACAGGGACTGCATCCCATCAAGTGCCAGCACTTGCTGGATAGAGATGCAGGTCTCTTGTTTCCTGGCAGCATGCCTCAGCTATGCCCTTCTATCTGGAATATCTTTCTTCCCCATCTTCATATAGCTGTGCCCTCCCCTCACTGCCTCTTCAGAGTCTTCCCTCATCACCTTCACTAGCAACAACGTTCCTTGCCCTGAACTCTCACAGGCCATCTTCTCCTGGGATCTGTGATACACGGTACAAGATGATTTGTATGATGGTATTAGACCCCCTTCCAGACAGTAAATAGTTTGAGGGCATCAAACAGTTCTGATCAACTTTGTTTCTCTTACCAAATCTACTAGAGTGTTTTTGTATATGTTAGCAAATATACGTATAGTTCACTGACTGAAGCAGAAAATCTGGATTCAATAATATTTTGTATTTTTCAGATATGTCAATGAAGAGTCAAATTTTCTAAAAACGAGGTTTACTCTGAGCCAAATATGAGTGACCAAGGCCAAAGCACAATCACATGAGGTCCTGAGAACATGTGCCCAAAGTGGCTGGGTTACAGTTTAATTTTATACATTTTAGGGAACTAGAAGTTACAGGCAGACACCAATCAATACATGTAAGGTGTACAGTGGTTTAGTCTAGAAAGGTGGAAGAACTCAAGTGAGAGTGAGGCTTCCAGGTCTTACGTGGATTCAAACATAATCTGATTGGCAGTTGGTTGAAAAAGTTAACTTACTGTCTAAAGGCCTAGAATCAACAGGAGTATCTGGGTTAAGATAAGGGGTTGTGAAGGCCAAGGCTCTTATTACACAGATGACGCAGGAGTCTACATAGATTAAGTCTACGTAGATGGCAAATGTCTCTTATCAGACCTAAATAGGTATCAGACTCTTTAATCTCTCCTGGATTATGAAAAGACCTGGACAGGTAAGGGGATTCTCTACAGAATGTGGATATTCCTCACAGGAGACAACCTTGCAGGGCCATTTCAAAATACATCAACGAGGCCGGGAGTGGTGGTTCACGCCTGTAATTGCAGCACTCTGGGAGGCTGAGGCAGGCAGATCACCTGAGGTGAGGGGTTCAAGACCAGCCTGGTCAACATGGTGAAACCCTTTCTCTACTAAAAATACAAAAATCGGTCAGGTGTGGTGGTGGGTGACTGTAATCTTAGCTATTCGGGAGGCTGAGGTAGGAGAATTGCTTGAACCTGGGAGGTAGAGGTGGAGGTTGCAGTGCCAAGACTGTGCCACTGCACTCCAGCCTGGGCAAAAGAGTGACAGAGTCAGACTCCGCATCAAAAAACCAAAAGAAACAAAGAATACATCAAAGAAATATATTTTAGGGTAAAATACTTCAATTTCTTTTAGGGCCTGCTATCTGTCATGTGATGCTATACTAGAGTCAGTTTGGAATTTACCTTATTGCTATAAAGAGTCTGTTTTGTCACTCCTAAGATTTCTGTTTTAATGTTAATGCTGGTCAGTGGTGCCTGAATTCCAAAGGTAGGGTATAATGCGGCATGTCTGATACTTCCTTCCCATCATGGCCTGAACTAGTTTTTCAGGTTTACTGTGGAATCCCCTGGCCAAGAGGAGGGATCTATTCAGCTGGTTAGCGGGCTTAGAATTTTATTTTTGGTTTACAGATATATCATAGAATTTTCAATGTGGGTGATGCGGAAAAATGTAATATATGGCAAACTGAAAAAAGCAGATAATAAAATTCCATGTATTGTGTGATCCTATTAAAATACATTACTACACACCTACACACACATGCATACTAAAAATTATCTGAAAGATTATGTGCTAATTGAAACAGTTATGATAGTTTTAATTTTTCCCTGGATTAGGTTCGGTGCAGTGGCTCATGCCTGTAATCCCAGCACTTTGGGAGCTGAGGCAGGTGGATTACTTCAGGTCAGGACTTTGAGACCAGTCTGGCCAACATAGTCAAACTCCATCTCTACAAAAATACAAAAATTAGCTGGGCATGGTGATGTGTGCCTGTAATCCCAGCTGCTTGGGAGGCTAAGGCAGGAGAGTCACTTGAACCTGGGAGGCAGAGGTTGCAGTAAGCTCAGATCGAGTCACTGCACTCCAGACTGG
>NW_016107470.1:40963-53322 GCF_001604975.1 Cebus imitator
AAAAAAAAAAAAAAAAAAAAAAAAAAAAAAAAAAAAAAAAAAAAAAAAAAAAAAAATCCCTAGATTTGCCATTTTTTCTATAGTGAATATGGGTTAACTGTGTTCAAAATCACTTTTAAAAATGAAAAATTATTTGAATTAATAACTGCCTAAAATTTTTATCCTAAGGATGTACAAAAAGATACAGAAGGCTATTGTTTTAATTTTTAAAACAGTAAAAAGAGGGCCAGGCATGGTGGCTCACATCTGTAATCCCAGCACTTTGGGAGGCGGAGGCTGGTGGATCACTTCAGGTCAGGAGTTCGAGACCAGCCTGGCTAACATGGTGAAACCTCGTTTCTACTAAAAATACAAAAAATTAGCTGGGCATGGTGGCACACGCCTGTAATCCCAGTTACTTGGGAGGCTGAGGCAGGAGAATCGCCTGAACCTGGGAGGCAGAGGTTGCAGTGAGCCTAAATCATGCCACTGCACTCCAGCCTGGGCAAGAGCAAAACTTGGTCTCAATAAGAAAACCAAAAAACAAGCAAAACAAAACAAAAACAGTAAAAGAAGAGGACAGTGCCTATAAAAAACTAGCATATAAGCCCTGGTATATATATATACACAAAGGAATTCTATACAGCCATTACAAATGTTGATGCAAAAGGATATTTATTAACATACAAAGATGAGCCTGATGTACATTAAAAATAGGTCATACGAGCCAGGCGCGGTGGCTCATGCCTACAATCCTAGCACTTTGGGAGGCTGAGGCAGGTGGATCACCTGAGGTCAGATGTTGAGACCAGCCTGGCCAATGTGGTGAAACCCCGTCTCTACTAAAAATACAAAAATTAGCTGGGCTTGATGGTGGGCACTTCTAATCCCAGCTACTAGGGAGGCTGAAGCAACAAGAATTGCTTGAACACAGGAGTTGGAGTTTGCAGGGAGCTGATACCACACCATTGCACTCCAGCCTGGGCAACAAGAACAAAACTCCATCTCTAAAAGAAAACAAAAAGTTATACAATAGTATGGAGAAAATAAACCTACTTTGGTAAATGATTTTCTTTTAATTTTTATTTATTGAGACAGAGTCTTGAGCTGTTGCCCAGGCTGGAGTGCAGTGGTGCGATCTTGGCTCACTGCAACCTCGGCCTTCTTGGTTCAAGAGATTCTTGTGCCACCATGCCTTGCTAATTTTTGTATTTTTAGAGATGGGGTTTCACCCTGTTGGCCAGGCTGGTCTTGAACTTGTAACCTGAGGTGATCCACCTGCCTTGACCTCCCAAAGTGCTGGGATTATAGGCATGAGCCACTGCGCCTGGCCTTATTTTTAATTTTTGTCTCAGTTCAAGTTTTTTTGAGATGGAGTCTCACTCTGTTGCCAGGCTACAGTGCAGTGGCACGATCTTGGCTCACTGCAATCTCTGCTTTCTGGGTTCAAACAATTCACCTGCTTCAGCCTCCCAAGTAGCTGGGGCTATAGGCACATGCCACCATTCTTGGCTAATTTTTGTATTTTTAGTAGAGACTTAAGTTTCATCATGTTGGCCGGGTTGGACTTGAACTCCTGACCTCAGGTGATCCACCCTCCTCGGCCTCCCAAATTGCTGGGGTTACAGTCATCAGACGCTGCGTGCGACCTCTCAGTTCAAGTTTAACAGAAACTAGAAAAGATCAGTGGGATGATGCCCTTTAACGATACAACACACAAATCATCGGCCTGCGCCACAACACAGCTCAGGCCATTCCCACGAAGGGAACGATGGCTGGCCTCTCCACCCCCTGTATAAACGGCCTGCCTTATAACACACCGGAATTAACCTGAATCTGAAGTCTTATGTTTTACTCATGGGAAAAAAAAATACAAAAGAGGTTTTGTTCTCATTGCTGCCTTCTGGCACTGGAAAATAATTATACTTACATATATGTATTAGAAAAATCATGGAAGGACATGCAGGAAACCCATTTAACATTGCTTTGCTGGCCAGGCATAGTGGCTCACACCTGTAATCCCAACACTTTGGGAGGCTGAGGCGGGCGGATCACGAGGTCAAGAGATTGAGACCATCCTGGCCAACATGGTGAAATCCCATCTCTACTAAAAAAATACAAAAATTAGCTGGGCGTGGTGGTGCGCGTCTATAGTCCCAGCTACTCAGGAGGCTGAGGGAGGAGAATTGCTTGAGCCTGAGAGGTGGAGGTTGCAGTGAGCCGAGATTGTGCCACTGCACTCCAGCCTGGCGCCTGGTGACAGAGCGAGACTCTGTCTCAAGAAAAAAAAGAAAAAAAATTAAAAACAAAACAAAAAACACTGCTTTGCTAAGGCTGGAGAATCGCAGGCTACTATATATTTTTTTCTTTTTGACTTTAATATTTCCTCAATTATACTTTATAAACAAATTACTAACAAAAATTAAACATTGAAATCTACTCACAATAATGTCAGGTGATCACAACTTTATCCCTTTCAAAGTAAAGCTCTGAAATCTCTTAGATTCTTAGAAGAAAATCAGTTTAAGTGTTGCCTGTATTTTGAGGCAATTTGAAGAAAAAGAACTAATAAGCCCTAAAACTGCTTTAAGTTCTATATCTCATAAGAATCACCTGCGATGTTGGCTAAAATGCAGATTCCCAGGCACATGCTGCCAGAAGGTCTTTCTGTAATTCTCGGATGGGGGCCCAGTGATGGCATTTCTGACATTCCCCACCACCTACAAGAATCACTGATGCAGGTGGCCCACTTTGAAAACTAGTTTAAAACAATGACACTATAATGCAAAAGAGCTGGCAAAAAATTTAAAGTGAGGCATTAGAGATCACCTAAAAAACTTTTTCTTTTTTGAGATGGAGTCTTGCTCTGTCACCCAGGCTAGAGTGAGTCCTATCATCTCACTGCAAACTCCGCCTCCCGGGTTCAAGTGATTCTCCTGCCTTAGCCTCCAGAGTAGCTGGAGCTACAGGTGCATGCAACAACGCTTGGCTAATTTTTGTATCTTTAGTAGAGACAGGGTATTACCATGTTGGCCAGCCTGGCATCAAACTCCTGACTTCAAGTGGGTATCATCTAAATTTCAAATCTCATTCTTCCAGCTAAGGATTCTGAAGGCCAGCTAAGTTCAGTGACTTGCCCCAGGCCACAGAGCTGAACTAGAACTCACATTCCTAATTCTGTGAACAGTCCCTTGTCCACTAATCAACAGCACAATGCTTTCTCCTCTAGCTGTGGGGAATGGGAGCTACGTGGGCGATTCCTTTACAAATCCAACTTCCTCCTGAACACACACAATACGGGTATTGATTGACTTACCACCTATGCAACTTACGACCATTTGACTTTAAGACCACAATCACTAGCCACGACTGCTCCCTGTCTGGCAGCGCAAACGTTGCCCAGCTGGGCGTACGACAGTGCGGACCAGCTTCCGCAGCACTACCATCTCCGCGTGCACCATTTCAACTGTACATATAGCCTACTCAACTTAGAATCAAATTGTGTTACGACCGGTCCGCGGTCCTGACTGTGGTTGTAAGTCGAGCACTAGCTGTACTGAATTCTGAGGTCCAAACAATGTTTAACGCCTGCGACCTTATGTGCCTCCTAGACTGCACATATGAAATGCCTAAGGTACCTCTGACTTACTTTAAGCAAAGTAAAGCAGGGCATTTATCTTCATTCTTCCTTCTCCAAATCCATTCATAATTACTTAGAAAATATCGCAGTCGCCTCCAAAAAGTCTGACTGGTTAATCGCTGAGTGCCAAAACACTTTTTTTTTTTTTGAGGGAGTCTCGCTCTGTTGCCCAGACTGGAGTAATCTCAGCTCACTGCAACCTCCGCCTCCTGGGTTCAAGCAATTCTCCTGCCTCAGCCTCCTGAGTAGCTGGGATTACACACGCCCGCCACCATGCCTGGCTATTTTTTTTATTTTTAGTAGAGAAGGGGTTTCACCATGTTGGCCAGGCTGGTCACAAACTCCTAACCTCAAGTGATCCATCCACTTCGGCCTCCCAAAGCTCTGGGATTACAGGCACGAGCCACTGCGCCTGGCTGCCAGAACACTCTCTTTAGAGAAACACTTGTACAAAACATTTTCCTCTTCAAGAACCAACGACTTTTTAAACGCAAATACATAATAGTTTTTACTATTATTGAAACCACAAACATGTACAAAAGTAGATAATAGTTTAATAAACTCCTGTGTTCCCAATACTAGCTTCAGCAATGATTAGAAGATAGCTGGTTTCCCTGATAATTACCACTGGCCACTCACACTGGATTATTCTGAAGCAACAGCTAGAGAGTCTACCATTTTCCTCCAAAAAAATTTCAGTATATGTCCCTAAAAGAACAAACTCTAAAAAATACAAATCATCGAGGCTGAAACTATCGAACCTTAAAAACAGGGAATTCTTTATGATTATCACATAATCCAGCCAGTATTCAAGTTTCTCCAACAGTCTCTTTCTTTTTACATGGCGTCTCACTCTGTCATCCAGGCTGGAGTGCAGTGGCGTGATCTCAGCTCACTGTAACTCTGCCTCCTGGGCTCAAGCGATCCTCCCACCTTAGCCCCACCAAGTAGCTGGGACCATAGATGTACACCACTATGCCTGGCTTTTTTTTTTTTTTTTTTTTTTTTTTTTTTTTTTGTTTTTTTTTTTTTGAGACGAAGTCTTGCTTTGTCACCCAGTCTGGAGTGTAGTGGTGTGATCTTGGCTCACTGCAATCTCCGCCCTTGTGGGTTCTTCAAGTGATTCTTCTGCCTCAGCCTCCCGAGTAAATGGGACTATAGGCATGTGCCACCACACCCAGCTAATTTTTGTATTTTTAGTAGAGACAGGGTTTCACCATATTGGCCAGGCTGGTTTCGAACTCCTGACCTTGTGATCTACCTGCCTCAGCCTCCCAAAGAGGTGGGATTATAGGCATGAACCACTGCGCCCGACCCTGGCTTTTCTTTTTTTGAGACGGAGTTTCGCTGTTGTTGCCCAGACTGGAGTGCAATGGCACGATCTCAGCTCACTGCAACCTCCACCTCCTGGGTTCAAGCAATTCTCCTGCCTCAGCCTCCCGAGTAGCTGGGACTACAGGCACGCACCATCATGTCCAGCTAATTTTTGTATTTTTAGTAGAGACGAGATTTCACCTTGTTGACCAGGATGGTCTCGATCTCTTGACCTCGTGATCCACCCGCCTCAGCCTCCCAAAGTGCTGGGATTATAGGCGTGAGCCACCGCGCCCGGCCTACCCTGGCTTTTTTATCGTATTTTTAGTAGAGATAGGGTTTTACTATATTGCCCAGGCTGGTCTTGAACTCCTGGGCTCAAGCTATCTGCCGACCTCAGCCCCCCAAAGTGCTGGAATTACAGGCATGAGCTACTGTGCCCAACCTCCTATAGTCTCTTAAAAATTTCTTTTATAGGGTGTTTGTATTAGAATCCCAGTCATATATTTCGATTGGTTGCTATAGTTTTAAAAGTCTTTTAATCCATAGGTTTTCTGTTTAAATACAGCTTAAAATTTTTCTAAAAAATTCAAATACAATTTATAGACAATAAAATGCACAGAATTGATTGATTGATTATAAACAAGGTCTCACACGGTTGCGCAGGCTAGAGTGAAATGGAATACAATCATAGCTAACTGTAGCCTTGAACTCTTGGGCTCAGCCAATCCTCCCACCTTGACCTCTGGAGTAGCTAAGGACCATAGGACCCAGGTGTATGCCACCATGCCCCATGAAAATGCATAGATTTTAAGTTTTAAGTCAGATGGAATTTGGTAAATGTATATGCCTGTGTATATGCCTGAAAACATTTCTAATAACCTGGTAAACCTTGCCTCCCACCCCTTCCAGAAAGGGTCACCCAGAGATACCCAGTGCTACAAATTTTCTCACCACAGCTGATATTTGTAAACTAGGGCTTTTTAAAGCTTCTCAAATCAAGGTCCAATTCCATGTGCAGGCATCCAAGGGTCAATGTGGAAGGCTTCATCTTGCCTGTGGGAATTTTACCTCTTAGCTACTCCTCCACTCTGTCCATTCTGTTTAGAGTGGTCTTGTGACTTAATTACTTCCAACTCTGGGAGTAGGCAGTAATTAGATCGTCTTACAGGTCTGGAAATTCACCACCCTATACCAGCTGAATTCTACCTACACTCTTCAAGGCTTGGCCCAAATTCTATCTTCTCTAGTCCATTTTCTATGATACCATTCCAACCATTCCACAGAGATCTTTTTCCCATCATCATCCTGTAGCACTTACTGTCTAGATTAAAATATGCCCTGTCTACTCAATGAGATGGTCAGCTCCTTGAGTTCTTCCATGCTACATTCTTATCCGGTGTCCTGTCCAGTGCTTGAAACAGTACTGGGTCATTGAGAGCCTTTTCTAAGTGTCCATGTAATTCAAGTGAAGGTATGAGGATTCTATGGAGGCTAACTGGTAAGGCAGGGAACCTCATTAAATTCCAAACTGGCTCTCATTTGTCAAGTCAGAGGGAACTGGTCACCTATATTGCCAGAAAATGTTCTTTCGATGGCGTTGAAACTCTGGCTGGTCTTGAGTGGCCTATAAACAATCTGAACTTGATAAGGACCCGTTTGTAGTTGTAGACACCACATGCACCAACGTAAAATTGACAAATGACTGCTGTGTTTGAGCAAGACAAAGAAAACGTGTGGCCAGGAAAGCCAAAGAACAGAGAAAATTCAATAGTTTCAACCTTAGCTACCCTTTAGAATCACCTGAATTGAGGGTGGGACTTAACAAAAATATAGATACAATGAACTATCTGGGTGGGTCCAGGTATCAGTGTGTGTGTGTGTATGTGTGTATATATATTTGCAGTTGAGAAAGAGTTTAATCAACTTGAGGCCAGTTCATGGGTGATGGAGTTACTACTCAAATCAGTCTCTCCAAGGCTTGGAGGTTAAGGTTTTTATGGACAATTTGGTGGGTAAGGGACTAGGAAATGGGTACTGCTGTTTGGTTGGGGATGAAGTCATAGGGGTGTGGAAAATGGTCCTCCTGTGCTGAATCCACCTCTGGGTGGGGCCACAAGGACCAGTCTTGGGTCTGAGTGGAGCCAGTGGGCTACCAGAATGCCGAAGTGTGAAAAACATCTCAAAAGACCAATCTTAGGTTCTACAATAGTGATGTTATCTATAGGAACAATTGGGGAAGTCAAAAACCTTGTGACCTCTGGCCACATGACTCCTGAGCAATAAGGGATTACAGAAACTATGCCTACATTTGATCAGAATTCAGGCCCCTTGGCTGGGTACAGTGGCTCACCCCTGTAATCCCAGCACTTTGGGAGGGTGAAGTGGGTGCATCACCTAAGGTCAGGAGTTTGAGACCGGCCTGGCCAACATGGCAAAACACCATCTCTACTAAAAATACAAAAATTAGTTGGGCACGGTGGCATGCGCCTGTAATTCCAACTACTCGGAAGGCTGAGGAAGCAAAATTGCTTGAACCTGGGAGATGGAAGTTGCAGTGAGCCGAGATGTGCCATTGCACTCTAGCCTGGGCAACAATAGCGAAGCTCTGTCTCAAAAATAAATAAATAAATAAATAAAACAGAATTCAGGCCCCTTCCATAATTCTAACCTTGTGGGCTTTCATTAGTTTTACAAAGGCAGTTTAGTCTTGGGGAGGGCTATTATCATTCTTGCTTTAAGGTTAAACTATAAACTAAATTCATCCCAGTTAGCTTGGTCTGTGCCCAGGAATGAATGACGACAGCTTGTAGGTCAGAAGTAAGATTGAGTCACCTATGTCAGTTTTCTTTTACTGTCATGATTTTAGAAAGGCAGTTTCAATGCCCCCACCCCCTTGGGTTTCAGTACACCTGAATCCGGAGGTGTGAGCTATGGAGATGGGAAAGGCTGATGACAGCTCTAATTCCTTCTTGCTTATGGGACATTGTTGGGGAAGGGGTTGCCCCACGATAAGAGGAGTGAAACCATCTTGAAGTTGACTGTATGCAGTCACTGTGCTTGGTTGGGGTCATTCTTATCCACGGCTTTAGTATAGCACATGAGTGAATAGCACACTGTAAGATTCACAATAAGCCCTATCATAAGAAGTGAAAGTCCTAGCTTCAGGAGTCCCTGTAGAACCAACCCGAAGCCTTGAGGGATCCAGGTAAATGACCCTGAGAACCAATCAATTATTGGGTTATCGGCAGAGATAAAAAAAAAAAAAACACCAAAAAAAGAAAAAACCAAAAAACAAAAAAAACGGACAAGGCTGGAATCTAATAAAAGAGGCATAGTTTTTCTGAAACATAATTTTTCTCTTTCCAGTTTTTTATTTCTACCAAAGACCAGTTATAGTAGGACCAATTTATTTGCAAAATAAGTTTTAGTCTTATTATGCTTGGGCTAATTATTTGCATAAAGTTCAGCAAGAATAATTATTAGCCATATAGCCCCCACCCCTTGTTTTACATTGGCTTTGATGGAATTTTTCATAAGAAATCTCAGATTAGACCTTTTAAAAACCTCTGGAGCCCAGCCAAGGGTTTATCTGTGCCTGCAGATACCAATATAAATTAGGTGGCTTCCTCTTTTCCCAAGGTCCCAAAATAACTTGGGGCTCCTGAGCCTGTCAGATAGTGACATTCTTTACTTACCACAGGTTAGGAACCTGTAAAGGACAAGGTATGAGGCCAGTTTTTCCAAGGGGCTTTCATTGGCTCTACAGGTTAACTTCAGTTTCCCAAAGCAGTCTGTAAACCTATCATTCCAGTCAGAGCCTTGGTATCTCCAATTGCAGGCATCAGTATTTTTAAACTTCTCCCTAGGTGATCCAATTGTACAGCCAGGATTAAGGACCACTGAATTAAATTAACCAATATAAAAGCTGACTACTGAAAATAAGAGTTTAGACTCCCTTCTGGTTTCAACCCATTAATTTGGATCCATGTGAATTCTTAGGAATTGCTGGTGGCTTAATTAACAGCTCTGGACCACTAATGGTAGATGTTCTGCTAAACAGAAAGTAAATGCTACCTGAACAATAGGGATAAAAACAGGAGTAATTACAGGCTAAGAGTGGCTCACACCTGTAATCCCAGCACTTTGAGGGACTGAGGTAGGAGGATGGTTTGAGGCCAGGAGATTGAGATTGCACTCCAACCTGGGTGACAGAATGAAACCCCGTCTCTATGGAAAAAACCAAACCAAACCAAACTAGGCTGGGTGTATTGGCTTACATCTGTAATCTCAGCACTTTGGGAGGCTAAACCAGGTGAACTGCTTGATCCCAGGAGTTGCAGACCAGCCTGAGCAACAGAGCAAGAGTGACTCAAGAAAAAAAAAAAAAAAAAAAAAAAAAAAAAAAAAAAAAAAAAAAAAAAAAAAAAAGAAAAAGAAAAAAAAAAAAAGCTGGGCATGGTGGTATGTGCCTGTAGTCCTAGCTAACTGGGAGGTTTACGTGTGAGAATAGCCTGAGTTTGACAGTTAGGGGCTATGGTGAGCTATGACTGATTGCACCACTCCACTCCAGCCTAGGAGACAGTGAGACCTTGTCTCAACAAACCAACAGCAACACTCAGAGTGTGTTACAAAACACCTTTAGAATTCTGGTGCTCTGGTCTAGATGCTCAAAATTCCCACCAGGTGGGAATGGTTTTCACAGGCGCAACTGGGAAATTAATGGACAGGAGAGTGGGCAACTGAGAAGTCTTCTGTCATTAACTCAAACTTATAATGGCCATAAACACCAATAAAGCAGGAGCCTCATTTTACAACCTGGTCAGATTAGAGATCACTAAAGGATAACAAGTGACAGAAATCTCAGTGTTCTGGAAAATAAGAGGAACATCTTTGATGCATTAATTCTCATTCCCAAATATACTTAGCTTTTATAATTATCCATATATTAAATGCTAAGTCAAATGAAATGACTCTAATAAAAAATGAGCCACTTAAAATGAACTTTATGTCCTTGACTTTAGGAATGTTAGAAGCAAACTATTTTATAAGAAAAATAATTCAATGAAACTAGAGCTGGGAGGTGGGAGGATCGCTTGAGCCCTGAGCCCAGAAGTTGGGGGCTGCAGTGAGCCCTGATTATGCCACTGCTCTCTAGTTTGAGTGACAAAGCAAGACCCCATCTCTTATAAAAAATGCCCAAAACTCGAGCTGAATGGGTTTTAAAGAGATGACTTCTCCAGTTTTCTGTTTAACATTTATCCGTCCAGAATGGGTATTAGTTATTGGTATATAGCAATGGATTTCCAAATGTGTTAGAAAATTGATTAAAATAATTACAATGGATTTTAAAAGTTGCTCTGTTCACTTATTCCAATTGTTCTGGTATGCTGATCTATATTTGTATTGCTAGTGCCAAGTGCTTTCTGAAAATACAGCAGAGTGTAGCCAGCTAATTAACCATGTTGCTGTGCCAAATTTTCAGCTTATATTCTGATTTAATTTTTAAACAACATCTAAATTTACTTGTTGAGAACAGGTAGGACTGAAATTTGCAATTAATTATGGAGTCCTTTCAATTATTTACATTAATTTCCCAAAGTATGACTAGAAATTCAAAGGGATCTGAAATAATGTTTGTTTTTCTTTAAGAAAAAGGGCTTGAGCATGAATTCACTTTTTTCTTTTCTTTTTTTTTTAAGGATGGGGTTTCATCATAATGGCCACGCTGGTCTTGAACTCCTGACCTCAAGTGATCCACCCACCTCGGCCTAACAAAGTGCTGGGATTACAGGTGTGAGCCACCGCGCCCGGCCATGAATTCACTTTTTAAGCCCAAATGATGGTTTGGGGAACAGACAGTAGAGATTATTCATGAAGGACCATCTTCTTTCTTGGTACCTACTACTTTTTGAGGGAATGCATGTAGCATTGACAGAGGAGAAAGGATAATATGTTGTTTCTACGCTCTCTTCTCAGAACTCAGCCTGAATGCTAATACATGTGGTCACCAACATAAACAGTTAACTCACACTTGTATAGAATAATCCTGCTAAAGGGACTGGAGAAAAACTAATCTCACCCTATTCATTTGACACAGGAGGCCAAAGAAGCCCACAATTTCCCTCTCTAAAATGACACAGTGGCCTGGCGTGGTGGCTCACACCTGTAATCCCAATACTTTGCGAGGCTAAGGCAGGCGAATTGCTTGAGCCCAAAAGTTTAAGACCAGCCTGGGCAACATGGGCATTGTCTCTAAAAATAATACAAAAATTAGCCAGGCATGGTGACATGCACCTGTAGTCCCAGGTACTCAGGAAGCTGAAGATCGAGAATGGTTAGAGCTTGTAAGGCTGAGGCTACAGCAAGCTGTGATCATGCCAGTGCACTTTAGCCTGGGTGACAGAGTGAAACCCTGTCTCAGAGGTTAAAGAAAGATATAGCAAGTTACCTACACAGCCAGTATGACAGGTCAGCTCTTCTGACTTCTAGACTTTCCACTACATCATGGTTTTATATTCTGCACGGTCCTGGAAGCACCTGGATTGCATTGTTTTGATGCTTTTGTAGCATTAAAAAAAGTGATTAAAAGCCAAGTGCTAAGACAGGTCAATGATATATTGTTTGAACTAGGAGAAAACTAACTAGAAACAGTATTTTGTAATGGCTTATTTCCCTGCTTTTGCTTTGGCTCAGATCTCTGTCTAAACTTACTTTCATAGTTATGGGAATGACTTTGAGTTCATTAACTTTTGATGAACTAAGATAACTAAGAGTGCAAATATGGAAGCTGATTTTAAAAAGCAGTTCTTTTTAGTATGAGAGATGAACGTTCTCTAAATCATGGGGTAGGCAGTTAAATTCCATTGTTATAGTTTTGTTTTTATTTGCTCAGAGACAGTTATATATTTTTAGAGTATCTGTAACTCTAAGTCATTTGTCTGGAATTTTCTCTCTCCTCCTCCCTCTCTAGAAGAAAATAATAATTAAAAAAAGAAACACTATGCCTCAAACCAAAACAATCCAATTTACAGGAAGAATAAACATTTTTTTTCACCAAGATTTTGTTATAACAGAAACTCATTTCCTTTTAACTTTTTTAATCTATAAAAGAAAATACTGAATACATTAAACTCACTATCAGGAATTAAAAAATACATACCACCTCTGGTCACAATCAGGTTCTAATTCCATCAAAACCAAGACATTGTTTCTCAAATCCTAGAAAAATGTTTGTGACCTTTTAGGTGAAAAAACACAGAGGCAGACTACATATGATTCAAATTTTACTACAAAAATGTATGTTTCTAAAATACAGAACTGCAAACATGAACATGTGTAAACACCAAACATATGTGGGCTACCACAGGAGTGTGCCAGGGAGACTTTAACTCTTTTATTATATGCTCTTCTGAACTGTTAATTT
>NW_016107470.1:53871-66804 GCF_001604975.1 Cebus imitator
TTGACCTCGTGATCCACCCGCCTCGGCCTCCCAAAGTGCTGGGGTTATAGGCGTGAGCCACCGTGCCCGGCCTTTTTCTTTTTTTGAAACAGGGTCTCACTCTGTCACTCAGGCTGGAGTGCAGTGGCACAATCACGGCTCATTGCAGCGTCTAACTCCCTGGCTCAGGTGATCTTTCCACCTCAGCCTCCTGAGTAGCTGGGACTACAGGTGTCTGCCACCACGCCTGACTAATTTTACTATGTCTAGTAAAGACAGTGTTTTACCATGTTGCCCACCCAGGCTGGTCTTGAACTCCTGGGCTCAAGCAATATACCCACCTCAGCCTCCCGGAGTGCTAGGATTACAGGTGTGAGCCACTGAATACAATCTTTTTTTTTCAGACAAGGTCTCGTTCTGTCACCCAGGCTAGAGTGCAGTGGTGCGATCATAGCTTACTGCAGCCTCAACCTCCTGGGCTCAAGAGATCATCCCACCTCAGCTTCCTGAGTAGCTGACGCTACGGGCATGGGATAACATGACCACACAATTAAAAAAAAATTTTTTTTTTATAGAGACAAGGTCTCACTACGTTGCCTAGGCTTGAACTATTAATCTCTTATGATGCATGCTCCAGTTGTAATGTTAAGAAATTGAATATAGTGTTAAGTATTATAATGCTGCTAAAAATAACACTTCATTGCATACTCAAAAGTGACACTATCATCAAATCTTCAACTCTATGAGAAATGAACAGAATTCTATGGATTGGGCAATAATATACTTCGTTTTGAGCTTTGACACAGATTCTGAATGACTGGACTGAAAATTTCCCAATTTATTTTGTGTTTTCCCATTGTTATCTCTTTACTTATTTATATTGATACAATTGTTAGTTGGAGAGGTATAATAATTGGGGAGGGGGGTCATCACCCAGAATAATTAAGATAAAAATTTTGGTTGAAAACAAAAGGCCATTTATACAATTTCTGTGTGGCATCATTTGTTCTAAATCTACTTACTCTAACCATAACAACTTCAGCCAGCTTTCACTGAGCATTTATACCCTGTGCTTTACTCCTATTGACTCACTGAATCTTCATTACAACCCTGTGAAGGAACAAAGACAATCTGTTCTAATGACAGAGAAAAAATGTGAACCCAGACTGTCTGGCTTCAGAGCCCAAACTCAACTTCTTTAAATTAGAATACTGTGTTAGGTTCATAGAAATGATCATTTATATGCTCTTTTTGGTAAGTGTCAGACCCAAATTCCCTGCTGTTTTATTTGGGGAGAAAAATATTGAGATAAATACCCTTCTATATTCCAGTATATCTTTTGGTACAGAAACGTATTCTAGACTGTGGTGAGCGCTGTTCTCTACAGTATGGTGTGCACAGGAACGCAGAGTGTACCCTGAGCCACCAGCGTTCTCACAGCCTTCACGTATTGAGAATCTCCACTTTACTATATCAAGTTGCTTTAATTTTCAGTCCACATAACAAACGCCAGATAACAAAAATGGAATACTCTGAGTTGATTTCCTAACCTCATTCATTCCTCATTAGAACTTTAGGCAAAATGGTGAAAACACAAATGTGATATGCATTACAGAAATACTTTAAAGTTGTTCTTGTGTGCTCTGAGAGGGGCTGCCATTGTGACTAAATAAGTGCTGTTAAAAATATTTATTGTTTTGTTCACAAGTGCTGTAGGTCTCCTGTATTTTAGCTGATTAATTAGGTGTTTGTTAGCAGGGTCGGATCTAACCAGTGATGTGGGGCATGTTGGTGTGACTGGAAACAGACCAAAAAACAATGTCAAACAGCCAGACCAAACTTGCTCCTTGGTTTCCGTGCTCAGGGGTCAGCAAATTACTTCAGTGTTACAGCTGAATATTTTTGGCAAGAATGTGAAATAGAAACCCGAGTTAGGAGAGGAGGGACGAAGGCTGGGAAGAAATGCTTTTATAATGGATGATCCACTGTGCCATCTGTGTCTGGAGATATTTAAGAATTTTATTTTGACTTCATCTGACATCATGATTTTTAAAAGGATGTCAAAGCAAACATGGTATGAGTTCCTGCAGACTGTTTCAGTCCACAGATCATTTTAATCCCGTTTATTCTAAAATGACTTCCTTGTATGTTTATTAGACTCTTTGGATTCCAAAAGGTAAAACTCCACACATAAGCTATCACGTCGATTTTTTTCTTCCACAATAAACTAACTGTCCTATAGCTCAGATACTGAAAACTGACAATAATAGTTGTTAGTTTTCAGTATCTGAGCTATAGGACAGTTTACTGTGGAAGAAAAAAATAATAGTTTGAAAGTAGAAACCTAGGAAGATATAAAAGTAATATATTTCAGTCTAGTTTCATCATTGCTCCATCAGACTATTAAGGGAAACAGGCTGGAATTTCTGTGGATGACTTACTTAAGTCTATATTACACACATTCATATAAAATTAATCTAATGCACACTCTTTTTCAGGTCACACTGGCTCATGAAAACTGGAGAGCCAGAAACAGAAGCCCGGCAGTGTGGCCCTGGGCTGGGATGATGTTACACACTGTGAGAGGCAGTGCACATGGTTACAAGGGAAGTCAGGTTGGTGAGGGTCACAGGTAATTACTGTAAGTCATAAAATCATCCATGGTAGTTCCTGATTATTAGCTTCAATTTAAAGAAGGAAGGGTGAGCAGAAATCCCAATAAATATGAGAAAGAATAAGAAAGACAAAAATGTAAGTGCCTATCAGGCCGGGTGCTGCGGCTCACTCCTGTAATCCTGGCAACTCTGGGAGGCCGAGGCAGGCGGATCACCTGAGGTCAGGAGTTTGAGACCAGCCTGGCCAACATGGTAAAACCCCGCCTCTACTAAAATATAAAAATGTAGCCAGGAATAGTGGGTGTGCCTATAGTCCCAGCTACTAGGGAGGCTGAGGTATAAGAATCGCTTGAACCCGGGAGGTGGAGGTTGCAGTGTGCCGAGATCAAACCACTACACTCCAGCCTGTGTGACACAGCAAGACTCTGTCGGGGGCGCGGCGGGTGCAGAAGTAAGCAAATTAAGAGTGGGAAAGACTCCCTTCTCTCCAAGTTCTTGCTCAAGGGTCCCTTCTTTGACCACCTCATCTCAAACAGCCCTCACCCTGACCACTACCACTTGCTGTTCTCATAACCGGAGTTACTTTCTTCATAGTTTTTACCATCTCCTGATGTATTATAGGTCTACTGTCTATATCCTGCATCCCACCTAGAATGTCAGCCCTGTAGGGACAGGGGCTCTCTTCTGCTTTGTTCACACTAAATTCACAGCCTATACCTATGCTTGAAACAGGGTAGGAATCCAAGTAATAATGATTTTTACTTCATGTATTTTTTTTAAGAGATGGAGGTCTTACTATGTTGCCCAGGCTGGCCTCAGATTCCTGGGCTCTAGCAATCCTCCTGCCTCAGAATCCAGACCAGCTGGGACTACAGATGTGTACCACTGCACCTGGCTCAAATTCAGTAATTATTTGCTAAATTAAAAAATGAATTAATGGAGTCTCTCCTCTAATAAATGTTTTAACTAAACACATTTTATGCCAGTATTTCTAATTGATAATATACTGGTAACCGTGGGTACAAACAGGGTAGGATTTTTAAAAGGCAGTCCTATAAATAATGAGCAAGTAAATAACTGAAAAAGAATAAAGCATCTTACCAAATGAGCAGCCACAGAAGACAACCTCTAGGGCAGCCAACACTAGTTTACTTTTCTTCCAGCCTTAGTCCTCAGCCAGAGGCCAGTGAGGCTACCAGAATCAGCAGAGGTACTTACATATTTTGATTCTTAGTTTTTATTCTACAGATTACCACTCTAAAACTTTCTTCATTTCTCCTCCAAAAACGGTTCCAGCAGTTAAAAAATAATCCTTGCCTCCTGGAAAGACATTTTCCCCCACCCTTCCTTCATTCCTAGGTCCTTAGCATATCACCTACCTGTGATTTTACCCAGACTGGTTTTCTGGAAGTCAGGGTTCCTCAACTCTTCCGTGCTTGCAGACTTCATGACAGAGTTGATAGACGACAGGGTGCTGATGAGCTGAGAGTTGAGGGAGCCAATCTGTGAGTGAGGCTCCCCGAAAGCTTCTGCCAGTTCACTATAGTTCTCAGCCAGCAGTGTCTGCTGTTCTGCCAGCAGCTTCTGGACGCGCTCAATGTAGTGATCCAAGCCAGTCATCATTCCAGGCGGAACCTGGGGCTGAGGGTTCTCCAAGGACTCCCCTACAGGGTCATCCCCAACACCCACGCTCCTTCTGCTGGCTGTCAGCCCCACTGTCAACTGTGGTGGCCCACAAGCTATGGTCCTCATTTTGAGACCAACCAGGTAGTTGTCATTAATATTTATCTGCCCCACGCCGGACTCTTTGGTCTTCACAGCTGATGGCCTGTCAAAGCCAGAATGGCCAGAAAGCAATGTTCCAACACCGATGGACCGCGTCTTGGCGGAGGAGTTAACGTCCTTGACACGGCCTTCTCCTACAGCCACTGTCCGTGTCTCCACAGTCTGGGTGCTGGTCTGCTTGTCCAAAGTGCTTAGGCAAGTGTTGGTGCAGGACTCTACGAGGGTGGCTGTATTGGTGTTGGTGAACTGGTGCACCTGTTCCAAATCCGTGCTAGTGTCCTGATCTGTAGTATGAGGCACTGCCATGATGGCAGCTTCCACCTGGCCAAGAGCCTCAGTGTTCACGCCCTGGGAGGTGTACTCCTTTGGAGAGCAGACAGTCACGTCAACAGAGCAATCTCCACAACCGATAGACCGCACTTCTTTGATATTCAAGTTTGTCTTAAGGAGTGTGAGGTCGTTCACAGACTCCTCTGTGTTGCTGCCTGTTTCACAGACACTGACTTCTACACTCATACTCTTGTCACACATTTCTACAGATTTCCCAGTGCATTGGTCATGCGTTTCCACCCTCTCCTTAACAATCCACCAATTCATGGGCAGCTCAGGCCCCACGACTTTATTCTTACATTCGGGCTGGCAGGAGATGCCTACACTGTTTGTTTGCACGGAGGTCCCGACACACGTGTCCACTAGGACTGTGTGACTACCGACTGTTTGGTCTCGGGTCTGTGCCACTGCCTCCACTACCTTGCTGAAAACAAGTGGCTGGGCCATCGTGGCTCTGTCAACCTTTTTCCTCGGTCCAGCAGCCTGCAGCTCCTGTTTTAGTTTAGTCATCTCCCGGTCATGGGTGGTTTCTCTAAGCTGTACTTCTAGGCGGTAGATCTTTTCCTTCAAGGCTTCTATGGTCTGCTGTTGCAGCTCAATTTCTTTGTCAGCTTCAGTCGTCACGCCAAGCATGGCCTCTGTCACGTTGACCCCATAATTCCTCATCTCAATAACTGTCCCTACAGCTGCATCCTTAAAGGACCTGGAGCCTCTGTGGTACACGACAATGTCGTTCATGTTCTCCTCGGCACCCACAGCCACAGACCGGCACTCTCCATTCTCCCTGAGCTTGGAGGAAGCCTCACAGCTGCTGTCCTGGATCTTCTGCTCCAGGGCTTGCATGTCTGCTGTAAGCTGTCGGAACTCCTTTATCCTCTGTGTGCTCTGCTCCACGCTCTCCATTTCTTCCTCCTCATAGTCGATGTATAATTCCCCGCCACTTCTCCGGGCCCGGGAGAGCTGTTCCAGCTGGGAGGTGTTCCCCGCACTGTAGGACCGCTTCCTCACACCACAGAGGTCGTTCTGGGATGCAGCCCTTTGGTTTTTCAGCTGTGAGGCCAACTGTCTTTTTTCTTCTTGCAAGACAGAGATCTTTACCTGGAGCACAGGGATGGTTCGCACCTGCTCCTCCAGCTCCTTCAGGCGTTTTAGAGCAATGGCCATCTGCTCCCGAATGTGCTGCAGGTGCATGGGGCTCACATTGGTCACTGGGGTGGAGATCCCTGAGCTCAGGGGGCTGTGGCGGATGGAGCTCCCCATGGAGGAACTGGTGGGAGCAGCTGGGGCATAGCCACCATAATCCCCATTACCTTGGTATCCATTTTGAAGCTGGTGCATGGCAGAACTGTGGTTTCCAGAACCCACAAAGGAGGGGAGGGAGCCTGTGGAGCCCATGCCTCCAAAACTGGCCAGCCTGGGCCTTCTGAACTCACCCGGTGTCATCTGCATGGTGGCTCTCTCCTGTTCCAGTCTCCTCCGAGTTTCCATCAGTGTCTTGGTGACATGAAGGTTATGCTTTGGGAGTTGTGGTGAGGGAGGTGGCAGCTGTCGATTTTCTGGGATAGTAAGAAAAGGGAATGAGGTCTCTAGAGGGGCAGGAGGCTTTGGGATTGGAGTTGATGTAACTTGGCTTCTGGCTAGGAGGAAGTTGGGGCACTGCTTGTTGTCATCACTGTTGGAGGATGAGAGGGATTCAGTGGAAGTCCATACACCTTGCTGACCGGATGTGGTCCTCGGTTCCGGGCATTGCACAGATGGCTTCCGCCTCTTCTGGATGTTCAGTCTTTTGATGGTGTTTCCCTTTGAGGAAATCTAAGTCTAGCTGATAACCATAGGGGGTCTCCACAAAGTAAGGGTCTTTCTGTTCCTTGTCCTGGTCTCCATTCAGACAATCATCTGCTTTTCCTAGAAGAGAGAGAAAAGAATATTATAATGACATGCAGTACACATAATGGTAAAAACTAGTATTTGTGTTTGTTGCAGTACAGCAAGCTGGTATGATTTTAAGAGTTGACACACCTATGTTGTAAACCCGGATCTGCAACTTAACAACTGGGTAAACAAGTTTTGTTGTTGTTTTGAGACAGGGTCTTGCTCTGCCGTCCAGGCTGGAGTGCAATGTTGCAATCTCGACTCACTGCAACCTCCGCCTCCCAGGTTCAAGCAATTCTCTCACCTCAGCCTCTTGAGTAGCTGGGATTACAGAGGCACACCACCATACCTGGCTAATTTTTGCATTTTTAGTAGAGACAGAATTTCAGCATGTTGGCCATGCTGGGCTAGAACTTCTGACCTCAGGTGATCCACCCACCTTGGCCTCCCTAAGTGCTGGGATTATGGCCGTGAGCCACTGTGCCCAGCCTGGGTAAGGAAGTTAATAAACCTCTCTGAACTTCAGTTTCTCCCTCAGTAAAAATGGAGATGCAAATATTTAACTTGCAGGCTTAAAACAATGTAATGAGATAATGATTGTATTATTGTTTTTTAAAATTTTGTCTTAGATTCAGGGAGTACATGTGCAGGCTTGTTACAGGGATATATTGTGTAATGATAAGGTTTGAGCTTCTAGTGTACACAACACCCAAATAGTAAACATTATACCCAATAGGTAATGTTTCAACCCTCACTCCCATCCTTCCCCACTTTTGTAGTCTGTCTATTATTTTCATCTTTTTCCATCTTTATGTCCATCTGTACCCAGAGATAATGATTTTAATGAGTCAAGCACATAGTAAGTCCTTACTAAATATTTTTAAAAGAATTCATCAAAAAAGACATGAAAGGCTGGGCACGGTGGCTCCACCTGTCATCCCAGCACTTTGGGAGGCCAAGGAAGGTGGATCACCTGAGGTCAAGAGTTTAAGACCAGCCTGGCCAACACACGGTAAAACCTCGTCTCTACTAAAAATACAAAAATTAGTAGGGTATGGTGGTGGGTGCCTGTAATCCCAGTTACTTGAGAGGCTCATGCAGGAGAATCACCTGAATCCAGGAGGTGCAGGCTGCAGTGAGCTGAGATCACGCCATTGCACTCCAGCTGGGCAACAGAGCAAAAACTCTGTCTTGAAAACAAAACAAAACAAACATAAAAGCATTGTCCAGTAGATAATTTCATTGGTCATCTATAGTCTCTTTGAATACAGACAGCAGACATTAAGATTCCTGTTTTACAAAGTGTTGTCTGAGGCACAAAAAACCTAAAAGTCAGCAGTAGACGCACTAAGTCAGCAGCAGAACCAGGAGGCCTGGGATGCGATGTCCCTGCTGCTGTTGTTGCAGACTGAGCTGCCTTTCTAAATGGAGGCTAAGGGCACTCAGCTCCTGACCACCTCCACAAGATCACAGTTTGCCTCCCATACCTTCCTGGCTGAGAAAGCAGGGGCACAGGATGTTGAGTGATTAACTCCAGCAGCATGGGTACAAGCAGAGGAAAGACTTCAACTCTATTTTGTGTTTTCCACTTCTCAGTTTCTCTCCTCATTTTTAAAAACAAAATCAAACCCTCTGAATTATGGGAACAGTTTTCTCCCTGTTGACTTCTTTTGGACAGAACACTCCCTATCCCAGAACACCTTGCTTTGTTTTGTCATGAGTCCAAACAAATGCAGAGAATGAAGATAGGGGCAAGACCTATACTCCAACTGCTGGATCACGTGGCACTCAGTAAATACTACTTAAGGCTAAACTAGACATTTAAAAAAGGAAACACAAGGATATTTCAAAGCACAGACCTTGTTGCTAACCTGGGCTACACATTTCAAATTTAAAAGCAAGGTCATTTTTATTTGTTTAAATCGCAGGATCAAGTAGTGTGTTTTCCCAGAGCCACACTAACAAGCTGTGCATTTTTAGAGCTATGGAAAGAGCCCAAAAGCAATGAGTGAAAATGTAAGCCATCAGCCTCCCTGCCCTCTCCTGAGTATACAAACCCACATGACTGCTGTCAAGGTTGAAGTAACTTCCAGCAAACCTGGTTGCCGTCGGCCCTCCCAACCCCCAGCAATGCCAAACATTTACATCTGGCAGTGTGAATGCTCTGAAGAACACTTCTGCCCCCATTTGCCCACTTTCTTCTGAAATGTTGGAAAGAAAAGCACGAAAATAAGTTTGCCAAGCAGAGGAATAACAAGGGCACATATCCTTTACATCCCAATTTAAAACAATATTAAATTGCTCTAGCTGTTCCATTCTAACACGTGTGGGAAGAGAATTCTATGTGAAAGACGTGCCCAACAGCAGTCATGCTCTTGCCTAAGAAAGAGAGGGCTGGCCAGGAGCGCTGTGCCTGGAAACTGGTGCTCAGGTTAACAGAACTCGTGCGCAAGTTAATAGCACGTAGCTGTCCTTCTCTCTTTCCAACTTTCATCTCCACGTGGAGAACGTGCTCACTTAAAATATGCAGCCAGACCTGTTTCCAGTACTGCCTGAAATTCCATAAACAAAGAGAAACTACAGCTTGGGTGTCAGACAGGTAGGCAGATCTGGCCCACCCGGGATGTGCGTGTGAGCCGGCGAGTCTAAGCTGGACCCTGTAGACCTGCAGGGTCGCTGTGGAGGAAAGTGGCCACGCAGTGCACAGCCTTCACGGCTGCCCTCGCCCAGGCCCCAGGGAATTCGGCCAGCGGCGACGGCCCCACACCACCCGCCGCTCACCTACCAGGCGCCCGCTGCGCTCCCCGCCGGCCCGCGCTGCACTGCACACCAGCTCGCTCCCAGCGCACCTCGACCCAGCCTCAGACGTCCTCGATCCTCACCCCATAAGGAAAAGTTTCAACATTGGGGTAAACTTAACCGGCCACGCACGAATGCCATAGGCTGAGTTTTCACCAATGAAGTCTCCCGCCGGCTGAGTGACACCACCCCCAGCACACTCAGCTGTTCCGCATTCCCTGTTTTTCTTAATGAAAACAGGAAACCGGGATCTTTTGAAAATGTGTGTTCTTCACTCCAGTTTTGCCAGTTTACTTTTAAATAAAGCTAGCACTTTAAGCATCTCTACAGAGAGGCTCTGTTTTTCCTATACCAGTCACTTCTTCATAAGAGTTTGTATTCTCCTGCTCAGCCCTCGGTCACCTGAGGAGGTGCAGAGGCACAATCAGCCCCACTGTTCTCTGTAGGTTCTCAGGGTCCCAGCAGTGCTCACTGGTTCCAGAGCACTGCAGGGCTCTTCTCAGCCCTGGGCCACGACACGTGGCAAGTAGTTATCCTTTAGTATTCATTTCAACTGAGCCTTTGCCACTGATGAAAGCTTCTTCTTAAAAAATGAAACAGAAACAAACCTTTTTTTCCAGATAGAAAAGTAGCATATGCTGTGTGTGTGGGGGGGGGGAGGGGGAAGGGAGGAAAGCAGCCATATACAGGTCATTTAAAGAAGGGGAAAAAAAAAAAGCACTCAGATCTGACCATCTAGGGGCAAGCATTATTAATATTTTGGTATAACTCCTAGTTTTTCTATGTATTTCTTGACATATCTACTTTTCCCACTTAAGCATTTTCAGTAGGAAAGATGAACTAACTCAACGTCAGTATTTAAAACACAGCAAAAGACATCACAGTGTTTGGCAAAACCTAACTGGTCCATCTTCAGTTATTTCTTTAGTTCACCTTGCAGAAATCACAAAAGGCAATGGATCAAGCTGAAATGCCCCCAAATGAACTGTGGACTTCTGGGAATCAGGAGAGGTTAGAATTTAACCATGTTAGGCTTGCTTCTTTCCTAATACTGCTCAAACCAGGCTACCCAAAGGACTTGTAATTCGTTTCATTCTCCAGCAAGTAAAAAAGTGAGATGTGTTTTCGAGGTGTCATTTTCACAAACAATTGTCCTTGCTAAAAATTATTCTGCAATAAAACTACCCAGTGTCATTATTTTTTAATCTCCAGCTTTCTAGCGTATGTTTACATACATTAAGATAAATGAGGCACTTAGGAGTCCCTGATTTATTTCCCAACTTTAACAAGACCAAAAACCTTTTTTGTCGTTTGTACCCAAACAGCAAAAAATTTAATTAAAAAACATTTTTTTTTTTTTTTCCCGCCAGGTGTGGTGGTGGATGCCTGTAATCCTAGCTAGTGGGGAGGCTGAGGAAGAAGAATCGCTTGAACCCGGGAGGTGAAGGTTGCAGTGAACCAAGACTGCATCATTGCACTCCAGCCTGGGCAACAAGAGCAAAAAATTTTTTTACCATTGCTTCCTCTCCCAACCACACACCAATTATCAACATGCTGGGAAGAAAGGAGAGGCTTAACAATGTTTACTGAAGGAATAAATAACTGAATATATAGTATAACATAATAAACTTGGAGTGCAGCGGTGCCATCTCGGCTCACTGGAACCTTTGCCTCCCGGGTTCAAGCCTCCCAAGGAGCTGGGATTACAGGCACATGCCACCATGCCCGGCTAATTTTTGTATTTTTTGTAGAGACAGGGTTTCACTATGTTGGCCAGGGTGGTCTCGAACTCCTGACCTCAGGTAATCCGACCGCCTCAGCCTCCCAAAGTGCTGGGATTACAGGTGTGAGCCACTGTGCGTGGCCAACAGTGTAACATAATAAACTTTGAAAAACATCTTGACGCTATGAAGACAGAAGTTATTTGTTAAATATTAGCGTTAAGGACATTTCTTTTTTTTTTTTTGAGATGGAGTCTCAGTCTGTCGCCCAGGCTGGAACACAGTGGCAGGGTCTTGGCTCACTGCAACCTCTGCCTCCCAGTTTCAAGCGATTCTCCTGCCTCAGCCTCCTGAGTAGCTGGGATTATAGGTGTGTAGTCACCATGCCTGCCTAATTTTTGTATTTTTAGTAGAGACAGGGTTTCACTATATTGGTCAGGCTGGTCTCGAGCTCCTGACCTCATGATCTGCCCCTCTTGGCCCCCAAAGTGCTGGAATTACAGGCATGAGACAGTGTTAAAGACATTTCTTACATGATACTGTTTCAGTTGTTATCTTTACGTTGTATAATTACAGATTATTTTTACTTTGTTCTTTATATTTTCTAAGTTTTACAACACATACGGGTATTTGTCCTTTTTTTTTTTTTTTGAGGCAGGGATCCACCCTGTTGCCCAGGCTGGAGTGTGGTGGTATGATATGGCTCACTATAGCTTCATCTCCCCTGCCTCAGCCTCCTGAATAGCTGGAACTACAGGTGTTTTCCACCATGAATGGCTAATTTTAATTTTTTTTTAAAGTAGAGATAGGTCTTGCTATTTTGCTCAGGCTGATCTTGAACTCCTGGCCTAAAGCGATCCTCCCACCTCAGCCTCTCAAAATGCTGAGATTACAGGTATAAGCCACTACCTGGCCTGGGCATTTGTCTTTTAAAATACATTGCAAGAAGTCACTATTTGGAAGGCAAAAGGAATGTATTGCAATAGACTGAGAAAGTTCACTTGGAAGGTGAATGAATGGGGGTGGTCATGGCCAAGACCACTTGATGTTCTTTAGTATGCATTATCCTCTCCTCTCCTTCCACACTAATAGGGGCAAATAAAGGTCTATAAGCAGAAGTTACATGTAGTATACCCCAGGAACTTCCAGTAAAACACAGAAATAATTCTTTCATCTATGTTCATCTTTGTGCCTTCCTCCATCCTGCTGCCTGGAATGCAGATGTGATGACTAGAACACTAGCTGTAACTCTGAACCATGAGTTCATATCTAGGGGTGGAAGAACAATGTACTAGAAGGAATTTGGGCCTCAAAGGACTTTGTGATCAGAGCTACTATAACATTCCTGAAAAGTCTATCTCTATACTTTTAAGTGAAAAAGATATAAAATTCTATTTTGTTTTAGGTATTATTTGTTTTGGGTCTTGTATACTTGGAGCTATACTGAATTCTAACAGATACTGCAGTTCTTCCTCCATTCACCCTCAAAAATTAAGACTAGATCTTAAAAAGGAGAAAGATGCTAAATGATTAACTGGAAAAATGTTACAATAAAACTTAAATTATTAATTAAAGATCAAGGAAGTATAAAAACAACAGTTTTGTCCAGGCACAGTGGCTCATACTTGTAATCCCAGCACTTTGGGAGGCCAAGGTGGGCGGACTGCCTGAGGAGGTCAGGAGTTCGAGATCAGTCTGACCAACATGGTGAAACCTCATCTCTACTAAAAATGCAGAAAAATTAGCCGGGCATGTTGGCATGCATCTCTAATCCCAGCTACTCGGGAGGTGGAACCAGGGGAACTGCTAGACCTAGGGAGGTGGAGGTTGCA